>NW_028128891.1:0-479246 GCF_965231255.1 Vanellus vanellus | reverse complement strand
CTGTTTTCGCTTTCGGCAACCTCAGGAGCAAAAAAGACAAACGTCCACCTTTTGCTGCCACAGCAAAGGTGCCAGCGGGGAAAAGTAATGCTGGTCCTCATTGCCTCCTGGAACCTCTTCAAATGCCACAGACAATTTGGCCCTCTCTGCTTTCCTGCGGACTCCATCCTCAAAAGCACCTGTTTTCGCTTTCGGCAACATCAGGAACAATAAAGACAAACGTCCAGGTTTTCCTGCCACAGCAAAGGTGCCAGCGGGCAAAAGTAATGCTGGTTCTCACTGCCTCCTGGAACTCTTTCAAATGCCCCAGACAATTTGGCCCTCTCTGCTTTCCTGCGGACTCCATCCTCAAAAGCACCTGTTTTCGCTTTCGGCAGCCTCCAGAGCAGAAAAGACAAACGTCCAGCTTTTGCTGCCACAGCAAAGGTGCCAGCGGGAAAAGTAATGCTGGTTCTCACTACCTCCTGGAACTCTTTCAAATGCCACAGACAATTTGGCCCTCTCTGCTTTCCTGCGGACTCCATCCTCAAAAGCACCTGTTTTCGCTTTCGGCAGCCTCCAGAGCAAAAAAGACAAACGTCCAGCTTTTGCTGCCACAGCAAAGGTGCCAGCTAGGAAAAGTAATGCTGGTTCTCACTGCGTCCTGGAACTTCTTCAAATGCCCCAGACATTTTGGCCCTCTCTGCTTTCCTGCGGACTCCATCCTCAAAAGCACCTGTTTTCGCTTTCGGCAGCCTCAGGAGCAAAAAAGACAAACGTCCAGCTTTTGCTGCCACAGCAAAGGTGCCAGCGGGGAAAAGTAATGCTGGTTCTCACTGCCTCCTGGAACCCTTTCAAATGCCACAGACAATTTGGCCCTCTCTGCTTTCCTGCGGACTCCATCCTCAAAAGCACCTGTTTTCGCTTTCGGCAGCCTCCGGAGCAAAAAAGACAAACGTCCAGGTTTTGCTGCCACAGCAAAGGTGCCAGCGGGCAAAAGTAATGCTGGTTCTCACTGCGTCCTGGAACCCTTTCAAATGCCCCAGACTATTTGGCCCTCTCTGCTTTCCTGCGGACTCCATCCTCAAAAGTACCTGTTTTCGCTTTCGGCAGCCTCCAGAGCAAAAAAGACAAACGTCCAGCTTTTGCTGCCACAGCAAAGGTGCCAGCGGGGAAAAGTAATGCTGGTCCTCATTGCCTCCTGGAACCTCTTCAAAAGCCGCAGACAATTTGGCCCTCTCTGCTTTCCTGCGGACTCCATCCTCAAAAGCACCTGTTTTCGCTTTCGGCATCCTCAGGAGCAAAAAAGACAAATGTCCAGCTTTTGCTGCCGCAGCAAAGGTGCCAGCGGGCAAAAGTAATGCTGGTTCTCACTGCCTCCTGGAACTCTTTCAAATGCCCCAGACAATTTGGCCCTCTCTGCTTTCCTGCGGACTCCATCCTCAAAGCACCTGTTTTCGCTTTCGGCAGCCTCAGGAGCAAAAAAGACAAACGTCCAGCTTTTCCTGCCACAGCAGAGGTGCCAGCGGGGAAAAGTAATGCTGGTTCTCACTGCCTCCTGGAACTCTTTCAAATGCCCCAGACAATTTGGCCCTCTCTGCTTTCCTGCGGACTCCATCCTCAAAAGCACCTGTTTTCGCTTTCGGCAGCCTCAGGAGCAAAAAGACAAACGTCCAGCTTTTGCTGCCACAGCAAAGGTGCCAGCCGGGAAAAGTAATGCTGGTTCTCACTGCCTCCTTGAACCCTTTCAAATGCCACAGACATTTGGCCCTCTCTGCTTTCCTGCGGACTCCATCCTCAAAAGCACCTGTTTCGCTTTCGGCAGCCTCCAGAGCAAAAAAAGACAAATGTCCAGCTTTTGCTGCCACAGCAAAGGTGCCAGCGGGGAAAAGTAATGCTGGTTCTCACTACCTCCTGGAACTCTTTCAAATGCCCCAGACAATTTGGCCCTCTCTGCTTTCCTGCGGACTCCATCCTCAAAAGCACCTTTTTCCGCTTTCGGCAGCCTCCAGAGCAAAAAAGACAAACGTCCAGGTTTTGCTGCCACAGCAAAGGTGCCAGCTAGGAAAAGTAATGCTGGTCCTCATTGCCTCCTGGAACCTCTTCAAATGCCACAGACAATTTGGCCCTCTCTGCTTTCCTGCGGACTCCATCCTCAAAAGCACCTGTTTTCGCTTTCGGCAACCTCAGGAGCAAAAAAGACAAACGTCCAGGTTTTCCTGCCACAGCAAAGGTGCCAGCGGGCAAAAATAATGCTGTTCTCACTGCCTCCTGGAACTCTTTCAAATGCCCCAGACAATTTGGCCCTCTCTGCTTTCCTGCGGACTCCATCCTCAAAAGCACCTGTTTTCGCTTTCGGCATCCTCAGGAGCAAAAAAGACAAACGTCCAGCTTTTGCTGCCACAGCAAAGGTGCCAGCGGGGAAAAGTAATGCTGGTTCTCACTGCCTCCTGGAACTCTTTCAAATGCCCCAGACAATTTGGCCCTCTCTGCTTTCCTGCGGACTCCATCCTCAAAAGCACCTGTTTTCGCTTTCGGCATCCTCAGGAGCAAAAAAGACAAACGTCCAGCTTTTGCTGCCACAGCAAAGGTGCCAGCGGGGAAAAGTAATGCTGGTCCTCATTGCCTCCTGTAACCTCTTCAAAAGCCACAGACAATTTGGCCCTCTCTGCTTTCCTGCAGACTCCATCCTCAAAAGCACCTGTTTTCGCTTTCGGCAACCTCAGGAGCAAAAAAGACAAACGTCCAGCTTTTGCTGCCACAGCAAAGGTGCCAGCGGGGAAAAAGTAATGCTGGTTCTCACTGCCTCCTGGAACCCTTTCAAATGCCCCAGACAATTTGGCCCTCTCTGCTTTCCTGCGGACTCCCATCCTCAAAAACACCTGTTTTCGCTTTCGGCAGCCTCCAGAGCAAAAAAGACAAACGTCCAGCTTTTGCTGCCACAGCAAAGGTGCCAGCGGGGAAAAGTAATGCTGGTTCTCACTACCTCCTAGAACTCTTTCAAATGCCCCAGACAATTTGGCCCTCTCTGCTTTCCTGCGGACTCCATCCTCAAAAGCACCTGTTTCGCTTTCGGCAGCCTCAGGAGCAAAAAAGACAAACGTCCAACTTTTGCTGCCACAGCAAAGGTGCCAGCGGGGAAAAGTAATGCTGGTCCTCATTGCCTCCTGGAACCTCTTCAAATGCCACAGACAATTTGGCCCTCTCTGCTTTCCTGCGGACTCCATCCTCAAAAGCACCTGTTTTCGCTTTCGGCAACCTCAGGAGCAAAAAAGACAAACGTCCACCTTTTGCTGCCACAGCAAAGGTGCCAGCGGGGAAAAGTAATGCTGGTCCTCATTGCCTCCTGGAACCTCTTCAAATGCCACAGACAATTTGGCCCTCTCTGCTTTCCTGCGGACTCCATCCTCAAAAGCACCTGTTTTCGCTTTCGGCAACATCAGGAACAATAAAGACAAACGTCCAGGTTTTCCTGCCACAGCAAAGGTGCCAGCGGGCAAAAGTAATGCTGGTTCTCACTGCCTCCTGGACTCTTTCAAATGCCCCAGACAATTTGGCCCTCTCTGCTTTCCTGCGGACTCCATCCTCAAAAGCACCTGTTTTCCGCTTTCGGCAGCCTCCAGAGCAAAAAAGACAAACGTCCAGCTTTTGCTGCCACAGCAAAGGTGCCAGCGGGGAAAAGTAATGCTGGTTCTCACTACCTCCTGGAACTCTTTCAAATGCCACAGACAATTTGGCCCTCTCTGCTTTCCTGCGGACCTCCATCCTCAAAAGCACCTGTTTTCGCTTTCGGCAGCCTGCAGAGCAAAAAAGACAAACGTCCAGCTTTTGCTGCCACAGCAAAGGTGCCAGCTAGGAAAAGTAATGCTGGTTCTCACTGCGTCCTGGAACCTCTTCAAATGCCCCAGACAATTTGGCCCTCTCTGCTTTCCTGCGGACTCCATCCTCAAAAGCACCTGTTTTCGCTTTCGGCAGCCTCAGGAGCAAAAAAGACAAACGTCCAGCTTTTGCTGCCACAGCAAAGGTGCCAGCGGGGAAAAGTAATGCTGGTTCTCACTGCCTCCTGGAACCCTTTCAAATGCCACAGACAATTTGGCCCTCTCTGCTTTCCTGCGGACTCCATCCTCAAAAGCACCTGTTTTCGCTTTCGGCAGCCTCCGGAGCAAAAAAGACAAACGTCCAGCTTTTGCTGCCACAGCAAAGGTGCCAGCGGGCAAAAGTAATGCTGGTTCTCACTGCGTCCTGGAACCCTTTCAAATGCCCCAGACTATTTGGCCCTCTCTGCTTTCCTGCGGACTCCATCCTCAAAAGTACCTGTTTTCGCTTTCGGCAGCCTCCAGAGCAAAAAAGACAAACGTCCAGCTTTTGCTGCCACAGCAAAGGTGCCAGCGGGGAAAAGTAATGCTGGTCCTCATTGCCTCCTGGAACCTCTTCAAAAGCCGCAGACAATTTGGCCCTCTCTGCTTTCCTGCGGACTCCATCCTCAAAAGCACCTGTTTTCGCTTTCGGCATCCTCAGGAGCAAAAAAGACAAATGTCCAGCTTTTGCTGCCGCAGCAAAGGTGCCAGCGGGCAAAAGTAATGCTGGTTCTCACTGCCTCCTGGAACTCTTTCAAATGCCCCAGACAATTTGGCCCTCTCTGCTTTCCTGCGGACTCCATCCTCAAAAGCACCTGTTTTCGCTTTCGGCAGCCTCAGGAGCAAAAAAGACAAACGTCCAGCTTTTCCTGCCACAGCAGAGGTGCCAGCGGGGAAAAGTAATGCTGGTTCTCACTGCCTCCTGGAACCCTTTCAAATGCCCCAGACAATTTGGCCCTCTCTGCTTTCCTGCGGACTCCATCCTCAAAAGCACCTGTTTTCGCTTTCGGCAGCCTCCGGAGCAAAAAAGACAAACGTCCAGCTTTTGCTGCCACAGCAAAGGTGCCAGCCGGGAAAAGTAATGCTGGTTCTCACTGCCTCCTGGAACCCTTTCAAATGCCCCAGACAATTTGGCCCTCTCTGCTTTCCTGCGGACTCCATCCTCAAAAGCACCTGTTTTCGCTTTCGGCAGCCTCCAGAGCAAAAAAGACAAACGTCCAGCTTTTGCTGCCACAGCAAAGGTGCCAGCGGGGAAAAGTGATGCTGGTTCTCACTGCCTCCTGGAACCTCTTCAAATGCCACAGACAATTTGGCCCTCTCTGCTTTCCTGCGGACTCCATCCTCAAAAGCACCTGTTTTCGCTTTCGGCAACCTCCGGAGCAAAAAAGACAAACGTCCAGCTTTTGCTGCCACAGCAAAGGTGCCAGCTAGGAAAAGTAATGCTGGTTCTCACTGCGTCCTGGAACCTCTTCAAATGCCACAGACATTTTGGCCCTCTCTACTTTCCTGCAGACTCCATCCTCAAAAGTACCTGTTTTCACTTTCGGCAACCTCAGGAGCAAAAAAGACAAACGTCCAGCTTTTGCTGCCACAGCAAAGGTGCCAGCGGGGAAAAGTAATGCTGGTCCTCATTGCCTCCTGGAACCTCTTCAAATGCCACAGACAATTTGGCCCTCTCTGCTTTCCTGCGGACTCCATCCTCAAAAGCACCTGTTTTCGCTTTCGGCAGCCTCCGGAGCAAAAAAGACAAACGTCCAGGTTTTGCTGCCACAGCAAAGGTGCCAGCGGGCAAAAGTAATGCTGGTTCTCACTGCCTCCTGGAACCCTTTCAAATGCCCCAGACAATTTGGCCCTCTCTGCTTTCCTGCGGACTCCATCCTCAAAAGTACCTCTTCTCGCTTTCGGCAGCCTCCAGAGCAAAAAAGACAAACGTCCAGCTTTTTGCTGCCACAGCAAAGGTGCCAGCGGGGAAAAGTAATGCTGGTCCTCATTGCCTCCTGGAACCTCTTCAAAAGCCACAGACAATTTGGCCCTCTCTGCTTTCCTGCGGATTCCATCCTCAAAAGCACCTGTTTTCGCTTTCGGCATCCTCAGGAGCAAAAAAGACAAACGTCCAGCTTTTGCTGCCACAGCAGAGGTGCCAGCGGGGAAAAGTAATGCTGGTTCTCACTGCCTCCTGGAACCCTTTCAAATGCCCCAGACAATTTGGCCCTCTCTGCTTTCTTGCGGACTCCATCCTCAAAAGCACCTGGTTTCGCTTTCGGCAGCCTCAGGAGCAAAAAAGACAAACGTCCAACTTTTGCTGCCACAGCAAAGGTGCCAGCGGGGAAAAGTAATGCTGGTCCTCATTGCCTCCTGGAACCTCTTCAAATGCCACAGACAATTTGGCCCTCTCTGCTTTCCTGCGGACTCCATCCTCAAAAGCACCTGTTTTCGCTTTCGGCAACCTCAGGAGCAAAAAAGACAAACGTCCACCTTTTGCTGCCACAGCAAAGGTGCCAGCGGGGAAAAGTAATGCTGGTCCTCATTGCCTCCTGGAACCTCTTCAAATGCCACAGACAATTTGGCCCTCTCTGCTTTCCTGCGGACTCCATCCTCAAAAGCACCTGTTTTCGCTTTCGGCAACATCAGGAACAATAAAGACAAACGTCCAGGTTTTCCTGCCACAGCAAAGGTGCCAGCGGGCAAAAGTAATGCTGGTTCTCACTGCCTCCTGGAACTCTTTCAAATGCCCCAGACAATTTGGCCCTCTCTGCTTTCCTGCGGACTCCATCCTCAAAAGCACCTGTTTTCGCTTTCGGCAGCCTCCAGAGCAGAAAAGACAAACGTCCAGCTTTTGCTGCCACAGCAAAGGTGCCAGCGGGGAAAAGTAATGCTGGTTCTCACTACCTCCTGGAACTCTTTCAAATGCCACAGACAATTTGGCCCTCTCTGCTTTCCTGCGGACTCCATCCTCAAAAGCACCTGTTTTCGCTTTCGGCAGCCTCCAGAGCAAAAAAGACAAACGTCCAGCTTTTGCTGCCACAGCAAAGGTGCCAGCTAGGAAAAGTAATGCTGGTTCTCACTGCGTCCTGGAACTTCTTCAAATGCCCCAGACAATTTGGCCCTCTCTGCTTTCCTGCGGACTCCATCCTCAAAAGCACCTGTTTTCGCTTTCGGCAGCCTCAGGAGCAAAAAAGACAAACGTCCAGCTTTTGCTGCCACAGCAAAGGTGCCAGCGGGGAAAAGTAATGCTGGTTCTCACTGCCTCCTGGAACCCTTTCAAATGCCACAGACAATTTGGCCCTCTCTGCTTTCCTGCGGACTCCATCCTCAAAAGCACCTGTTTTCGCTTTCGGCAGCCTCCGGAGCAAAAAAGACAAACGTCCAGGTTTTGCTGCCACAGCAAAGGTGCCAGCGGGCAAAAGTAATGCTGGTTCTCACTGCGTCCTGGAACCCTTTCAAATGCCCCAGACTATTTGGCCCTCTCTGCTTTCCTGCGGACTCCATCCTCAAAAGTACCTGTTTTCGCTTTCGGCAGCCTCCAGAGCAAAAAAGACAAACGTCCAGCTTTTGCTGCCACAGCAAAGGTGCCAGCGGGGAAAAGTAATGCTGGTCCTCATTGCCTCCTGGAACCTCTTCAAAAGCCGCAGACAATTTGGCCCTCTCTGCTTTCCTGCGGACTCCATCCTCAAAAGCACCTGTTTTCGCTTTCGGCATCCTCAGGAGCAAAAAAGACAAATGTCCAGCTTTTGCTGCCGCAGCAAAGGTGCCAGCGGGCAAAAGTAATGCTGGTTCTCACTGCCTCCTGGAACTCTTTCAAATGCCCCAGACAATTTGGCCCTCTCTGCTTTCCTGCGGACTCCATCCTCAAAAGCACCTGTTTTCGCTTTCGGCAGCCTCAGGAGCAAAAAAGACAAACGTCCAGCTTTTCCTGCCACAGCAGAGGTGCCAGCGGGGAAAAGTAATGCTGGTTCTCACTGCCTCCTGGAACCCTTTCAAATGCCCCAGACAATTTGGCCCTCTCTGCTTTCCTGCGGACTCCATCCTCAAAAGCACCTGTTTTCGCTTTCGGCAGCCTCCGGAGCAAAAAAGACAAACGTCCAGCTTTTGCTGCCACAGCAAAGGTGCCAGCCGGGAAAAGTAATGCTGGTTCTCACTGCCTCCTGGAACCCTTTCAAATGCCCCAGACAATTTGGCCCTCTCTGCTTTCCTGCGGACTCCATCCTCAAAAGCACCTGTTTTCGCTTTCGGCATCCTCAGGAGCAAAAAAGACAAACGTCCAGCTTTTGCTGCCACAGCAGAGGTGCCACCGGGGAAAAGTAATGCTGGTTCTCACTGCCTCCTGGAACTCTTTCAAATGCCACAGACAATTTGGCCCTCTCTGCTTTCCTGCGGACTCCATCCTCAAAAGCACCTGTTTTCACTTTCGGCAGCCTCAGGAGCAAAAAAGACAAACGTCCAGGTTTTGCTGCCACAGCAAAGGTGCCAGCGGGGAAAAGTAATGCTGGTTCTCACTGCCTCCTGGAACTCTTTCAAATGCCACAGACCATTTGGCCCTCTCTGCTTTCCTGCGGACTCCATCCTCAAAAGCACCTGTTTTCGCTTTCGGCAGCCTCCGGAGCAAAAAAGACAAACGTCCAGGTTTTGCTGCCACAGCAAAGGTGCCAGCGGGCAAAAGTAATGCTGGTTCTCACTGCCTCCTGGAACCCTTTCAAATGCCCCAGACAATTTGGCCCTCTCTGCTTTCCTGCGGACTCCATCCTCAAAAGTACCTCTTTTCGCTTTCGGCAGCCTCCAGAGCAAAAAAGACAAACGTCCAGCTTTTGCTGCCACAGCAAAGGTGCCAGCGGGGAAAAGTAATGCTGGTCCTCATTGCCTCCTGGAACCACTTCAAAAGCCACAGACAATTTGGCCCTCTCTGCTTTCCTGCGGATTCCATCCTCAAAAGCACCTGTTTTCGCTTTCGGCAACCTCAGGAGCAAAAAAGACAAATGTCCAGCTTTTGCTGCCGCAGCAAAGGTGCCAGCAGGGAAAAGTAATGCTGGTTCTCACTGCCTCCTGGAACTCTTTCAAATGCCCCAGACAATTTGGCCCTCTCTGCTTTCCTGCGGACTCCATCCTCAAAAGCACCTTTTTCCGCTTTCGGCAGCCTCCAGAGCAAAAAAGACAAACGTCCAGGTTTTGCTGCCACAGCAAAGGTGCCAGCGGGGAAAAGTAATGCTGGTCCTCATTGCCTCCTGGAACCACTTCAAAAGCCACAGACAATTTGGCCCTCTCTGCTTTCCTGCGGATTCCATCCTCAAAAGCACCTGTTTTCGCTTTCGGCAACCTCAGGAGCAAAAAAGACAAATGTCCAGCTTTTGCTGCCGCAGCAAAGGTGCCAGCAGGGAAAAGTAATGCTGGTTCTCACTGCCTCCTGGAACTCTTTCAAATGCCCCAGACAATTTGGCCCTCTCTGCTTTCCTGCGGACTCCATCCTCAAAAGCACCTGTTTTCGCTTTCGGCATCCTCAGGAGCATAAAAGACAAATGTCCAGCTTTTGCTGCCACAGCAGAGGTGCCAGCGGGGAAAAGTAATGCTGGTTCTAACTGCCTCCTGGAACCCTTTCAAATGCCCCAGACTATTTGGCCCTCTCTGCTTTCCTGCGGACTCCATCCTCAAAAGCACCTGTTTTCGCTTTCGGCAGCCTCCGGAGCAAAAAAGACAAACGTCCAGCTTTTGCTGCCACAGCAAAGGTGCCATCAGGCAAAAGTAATGCTGGTTCTCATTGCCTCCTAGAACCCTTTCAAATGCCCCAGACAATTTGGCCCTCTCTGCTTTCCTGCGGACTCCATCCTCAAAAGCACCTGTTTTCGCTTTCGGCAACCTCCGGAGCAAAAAAGACAAACGTCCAGCTTTTGCTGCCACAGCAAAGGTGCCAGCCGGGAAAAGTAATGCTGGTTCTCACTGCGTCCTGGAACCCTTTCAAATGCCCCAGACTATTTGGCCCTCTCTGCTTTCCTGCGGACTCCATCCTCAAAAGCACCTGTTTTCGCTTTCGGCAGCCTCCGGAGCAAAAACGACAAACGTCCAGCTTTTGCTGCCACAGCAAAGGTGCCAGCGGGGAAAAGTTATGCTGGTTCTCACTGCCTCCTGGAACTCTTTCAAATGCCACAGACAATTTGGCCCTCTCTACTTTCCTGCGGACTCCATCCTCAAAAGCACCTGTTTTCGCTTTCGGCAGCCTCCGGAGCAAAAAAGACAAACGTCCAGGTTTTGCTGCCACAGCAAAGGTGCCAGCGGGCAAAAGTAATGCTGGTTATCACTGCCTCCTGGAACCCTTTCAAATGCCCCAGACAATTTGGCCCTCTCTGCTTTCCTGCGGACTCCATCCTCAAAAGTACCTGTTTTCGCTTTCGGCAACCTCAGGAGCAAAAAAGACAAACGTCCAGCTTTTGCTGCCACAGCAAAGGTGCCAGCGGGGAAAAGTAATGCTGGTCCTCATTGCCTCCTGGAACCTCTTCAAAAGCCACAGACAATTTGGCCCTCTCTGCTTTCCTGCGGATTCCATCCTCAAAAGCACCTGTTTTCGCTTTCGGCAACCTCAGGAGCAAAAAAGACAAATGTCCAGCTTTTGCTGCCGCAGCAAAGGTGCCAGCAGGGAAAAGTAATGCTGGTTCTCACTGTCTCCTGGAACTCTTTCAAATGCCCCAGACAATTTGGCCCTCTCTGCTTTCCTGCGGACTCCATCCTCAAAAGCACCTGTTTTCGCTTTCGGCATCCTCAGGAGCATAAAAGACAAACGTCCAGCTTTTGCTGCCACAGCAGAGGTGCCAGCGGGGAAAAGTAATGCTGGTTCTCACTGCCTCCTGGAACCCTTTCAAATGCCCCAGACAATTTGGCCCTCTCTGCTTTCCTGCGGACTCCATCCTCAAAAGCACCTGTTTTCGCTTTCGGCAACCTCAGGAGCAAAAAAGACAAACGTCCAGCTTTTGCTGCCACAGCAAAGGTGCCAGCCGGGAAAAGTAATGCTGGTTCTCACTGCGTCCTGGAACCCTTTCAAATGCCCCAGACTATTTGGCCCTCTCTGCTTTCCTGCGGACTCCATCCTCAAAAGCACCTGTTTTCGCTTTCGGCAGCCTCCGGAGCAAAAACGACAAACGTCCAGCTTTTGCTGCCACAGTAAAGGTGCCAGCGGGGAAAAGTGATGCTGGTGCTCATTGCCTCCTGGAACCTCTTCAAATGCCCCAGACAATTTGGCCCTCTCTGCTTTCCTGCGGACTCCATCCTCAAAAGCACCTGTTTTCGCTTTCGGCAACCTCAGGAGCAAAAAAGACAAACGTCCAGCTTTTGCTGCCACAGCAGAGGTGCCAGCGGGGAAAAGTAATGCTGGTTCTCACTGCCTCCTGGAACCCTTTCAAATGCCCCAGACAATTTGGCCCTCTCTGCTTTCCTGCGGACTCCATCCTCAAAAGCACCTGTTTTCGCTTTCGACAGCCTCAGGAGCAAAAAAGACAAACGTCCAGCTTTTGCTGCCACAGCAAAGGTGCCAGCGGGGAAAAGTAATGCTGGTCCTCATTGCCTCCTGGAACCTCTTCAAAAGCCACAGACAATTTGGCCCTCTCTGCTTTCCTGCGGATTCCATCCTCAAAAGCACCTGTTTTCGCTTTCGGCAACCTCAGGAGCAAAAAAGACAAATGTCCAGCTTTTGCTGCCGCAGCAAAGGTGCCAGCAGGGAAAAGTAATGCTGGTTCTCACTGTCTCCTGGAACTCTTTCAAATGCCCCAGACAATTTGGCCCTCTCTGCTTTCCTGCGGAGTCCATCCTCAAAAGCACCTGTTTTCGCTTTCGGCATCCTCAGGAGCATAAAAGACAAACGTCCAGCTTTTGCTGCCACAGCAGAGGTGCCAGCGGGGAAAAGTAATGCTGGTTCTCACTGCCTCCTGGAACCCTTTCAAATGCCCCAGACAATTTGGCCCTCTCTGCTTTCCTGCGGACTCCATCCTCAAAAGCACCTGTTTTCGCTTTCGGCAACCTCAGGAGCAAAAAAGACAAACGTCCAGCTTTTGCTGCCACAGCAAAGGTGCCAGCCGGGAAAAGTAATGCTGGTTCTCACTGCGTCCTGGAACCCTTTCAAATGCCCCAGACTATTTGGCCCTCTCTGCTTTCCTGCGGACTCCATCCTCAAAAGCACCTGTTTTCGCTTTCGGCAGCCTCCGGAGCAAAAACGACAAACGTCCAGCTTTTGCTGCCACAGTAAAGGTGCCAGCGGGGAAAAGTGATGCTGGTGCTCATTGCCTCCTGGAACCTCTTCAAATGCCCCAGACAATTTGGCCCTCTCTGCTTTCCTGCGGACTCCATCCTCAAAAGCACCTGTTTTCGCTTTCGGCAACCTCAGGAGCAAAAAAGACAAACGTCCAGCTTTTGCTGCCACAGCAGAGGTGCCAGCGGGGAAAAGTAATGCTGGTTCTCACTGCCTCCTGGAACCCTTTCAAATGCCCCAGACAATTTGGCCCTCTCTGCTTTCCTGCGGACTCCATCCTCAAAAGCACCTGTTTTCGCTTTCGACAGCCTCAGGAGCAAAAAAGACAAACGTCCAGCTTTTGCTGCCACAGCAAAGGTGCCAGCGGGGAAAAGTAATGCTGGTTCTCACTACCTCCTGGAACTCTTTCAAATGCCACAGACAATTTGGCCCTCTCTGCTTTCCTGCGGACTCCATCCTCAAAAGCACCTGTTTTCGCTTTCGGCAGCCTCCAGAGCTAAAAAGACAAACGTCCAGCTTTTGCTGCCACAGCAAAGGTGCCAGCTAGGAAAAGTAATGCTGGTTCTCACTGCGTCCTGGAACCTCTTCAAATGCCACAGACCATTTGGCCCTCTCTGCTTTCCTGCGGACTCCATCCTCAAAAGCACCTGTTTTCGCTTTCGGCAGCCTCCGGAGCAAAAAAGACAAACGTCCAGCTTTTGCTGCCACAGCAAAGGTGCCAGCGGGGAAAAGTTATGCTGGTCCTCATTGCCTCCTGGAACCTCTTCAAATGCCACAGACAATTTGGCCCTCTCTGCTTTCCTGCGGACTCCATCCTCAAAAGCACCTGTTTTCGCTTTCGGCATCCTCAGGAGCAAAAAAGACAAACGTCCAGGTTTTCCTGCCACAGCAAAGGTGCCAGCGGGCAAAAGTAATGCTGGTTCTCACTGCCTCCTGGAACTCTTTCAAATGCCCCAGAAAATTTGGCCCTCTCTGCTTTCCTGCGGACTCCATCCTCAAAAGCACCTGTTTTCGCTTTCGGCATCCTCAGGAGCAAAAAAGACAAACGTCCAGCTTTTGCTGCCACAGCAGAGGTGCCAGCGGGCAAAAGTAATGCTGGTTCTCACTGCCTCCTGGAACTCTTTCAAATGCCACAGACAATTTGGCCCTCTCTACTTTCCTGCGGACTCCATCCTCAAAAGCACCTGTTTTCGCTTTCGGCAGCCTCCGGAGCAAAAAAGACAAACGTCCAGGTTTTGCTGCCACAGCAAAGGTGCCAGCGGGCAAAAGTAATGCTGGTTCTCACTGCCTCCTGGAACCCTTTCAAATGCCCCAGACAATTTGGCCTTTCTGCTTTCCTGCGGACTCCATCCTCAAAAGTACCTGTTTTCGCTTTCGGCAACCTCAGGAGCAAAAAAGACAAACGTCCAGGTTTTGCTGCCACAGCAAAGGTGCCAGCGGGGAAAAGTAATACTGGTTCTCACTGCCTCCTGGAACCCTTTCAAATGCAACAGACAATTTGGCCCTCTCTACTTTCCTGCGGACTCCATCCTCAAAAGCACCTGTTTTCGCTTTCGGCATCCTCAGGAGCATAAAAGACAAACGTCCAGCTTTTGCTGCCACAGCAGAGGTGCCAGCGGGGAAAAGTAATGCTGGTTCTCACTGCGTCCTGGAACCCTTTCAAATGCCCCAGACTATTTGGCCCTCTCTGCTTTCCTGCGGACTCCATCCTCAAAAGCACCTGTTTTCGCTTTCGGCAGCCTCCGGAGCAAAAACGACAAACGTCCAGCTTTTGCTGCCACAGCAAAGGTGCCAGCGGGGAAAAGTTATGCTGGTTCTCACTGCCTCCTGGAACTCTTTCAAATGCCACAGACAATTTGGCCCTCTCTACTTTCCTGCGGACTCCATCCTCAAAAGCACCTGTTTTCGCTTTCGGCAGCCTCCGGAGCAAAAAAGACAAACGTCCAGGTTTTGCTGCCACAGCAAAGGTGCCAGCGGGCAAAAGTAATGCTGGTTATCACTGCCTCCTGGAACCCTTTCAAATGCCCCAGACAATTTGGCCCTCTCTGCTTTCCTGCGGACTCCATCCTCAAAAGCACCTGTTTTCGCTTTCGGCAACCTCCGGAGCAAAAAAGACAAACGTCCAGCTTTTGCTGCCACAGCAAAGGTGCCAGCCGGGAAAAGTAATGCTGGTTCTCACTGCGTCCTGGAACCCTTTCAAATGCCCCAGACTATTTGGCCCTCTCTGCTTTCCTGCGGACTCCATCCTCAAAAGCACCTGTTTTCGCTTTCGGCAGCCTCCGGAGCAAAAACGACAAACGTCCAGCTTTTGCTGCCACAGCAAAGGTGCCAGCGGGGAAAAGTTATGCTGGTTCTCACTGCCTCCTGGAACTCTTTCAAATGCCACAGACAATTTGGCCCTCTCTACTTTCCTGCGGACTCCATCCTCAAAAGCACCTGTTTTCGCTTTCGGCAGCCTCCGGAGCAAAAAAGACAAACGTCCAGGTTTTGCTGCCACAGCAAAGGTGCCAGCGGGCAAAAGTAATGCTGGTTATCACTGCCTCCTGGAACCCTTTCAAATGCCCCAGACAATTTGGCCCTCTCTGCTTTCCTGCGGACTCCATCCTCAAAAGTACCTGTTTTCTCTTTCGGCAACCTCAGGAGCAAAAAAGACAAACGTCCAGCTTTTGCTGCAACAGCAGAGGTGCCAGCGGGGAAAAGTAATGCTGTTTCTCACTGCCTCCTGGAACTCTTTCAAATGCCCCAGACAATTTGGCCCTCTCTGCTTTCCTGCGGACTCCATCCTCAAAAGCACCTGTTTTCGCTTTCGGCAACCTCAGGAGCAAAAAAGACAAACGTCCAGCTTTTGCTGCCACAGCAGAGGTGCCAGCGGGGAAAAGTAATGCTGGTTCTCACTGCCTCCTGGAACCCTTTCAAATGCCCCAGACAATTTGGCCCTCTCTGCTTTCCTGCGGACTCCATCCTCAAAAGTACCTGTTTTCTCTTTCGGCAACCTCAGGAGCAAAAAAGACAAACGTCCAGCTTTTGCTGCCACAGCAAAGGTGCCAGCGGGGAAAAGTAATGCTGGTCCTCATTGCCTCCTGGAACCTCTTCAAAAGCCACAGACAATTTGGCCCTCTCTGCTTTCCTGCGGATTCCATCCTCAAAAGCACCTGTTTTCGCTTTCGGCAACCTCAGGAGCAAAAAAGACAAATGTCCAGCTTTTGCTGCCGCAGCAAAGGTGCCAGCAGGGAAAAGTAATGCTGGTTCTCACTGTCTCCTGGAACTCTTTCAAATGCCCCAGACAATTTGGCCCTCTCTGCTTTCCTGCGGACTCCATCCTCAAAAGCACCTGTTTTCGCTTTCGGCATCCTCAGGAGCATAAAAGACAAACGTCCAGCTTTTGCTGCCACAGCAGAGGTGCCAGCGGGGAAAAGTAATGCTGGTTCTAACTGCCTCCTGGAACCCTTTCAAATGCCCCAGACAATTTGGCCCTCTCTGCTATCCTGCGGACTCCATCCTCAAAAGCACCTGTTTTCGCTTTCGGCAGCCTCCGGAGCAAAAAATACAAACGTCCAGCTTTTGCTGCCACAGCAAAGGTGCCATCAGGCAAAAGTAATGCTGGTTCTCATTGCCTCCTAGAACCCTTTCAAATGCCCCAGACAATTTGGCCCTCTCTGCTTTCCTGCGGACTCCATCCTCAAAAGCACCTGTTTTCGCTTTCGGCAACCTCAGGAGCAAAAAAGACAAACGTCCAGCTTTTGCTGCCACAGCAAAGGTGCCAGCGGGGAAAAGTGATGCTGGTGCTCATTGCCTCCTGGAACCTCTTCAAATGCCCCAGACAATTTGGCCCTCTCTGCTTTCCTGCGGACTCCATCCTCAAAAGCACCTGTTTTCGCTTTCGGCATCCTCCGGAGCAAAAAAGACAAACGTCCAGCTTTTGCTGCAACAGCAGAGGTGCCAGCGGGGAAAAGTAATGCTGTTTCTCACTGCCTCCTGGAACTCTTTCAAATGCCCCAGACAATTTGGCCCTCTCTGCTTTCCTGCGGACTCCATCCTCAAAAGCACCTGTTTTCGCTTTCGGCAACCTCAGGAGCAAAAAAGACAAACGTCCAGCTTTTGCTGCCACAGCAGAGGTGCCAGCGGGGAAAAGTAATGCTGGTTCTCACTGCCTCCTGGAACCCTTTCAAATGCCCCAGACAATTTGGCCCTCTCTGCTTTCCTGCGGACTCCATCCTCAAAAGCACCTGTTTTCGCTTTCGACAGCCTCAGGAGCAAAAAAGACAAACGTCCAGCTTTTGCTGCCACAGCAAAGGTGCCAGCGGGGAAAAGTAATGCTGGTTCTCACTACCTCCTGGAACTCTTTCAAATGCCACAGACAATTTGGCCCTCTCTGCTTTCCTGCGGACTCCATCCTCAAAAGCACCTGTTTTCGCTTTCGGCAGCCTCCAGAGCTAAAAAGACAAACGTCCAGCTTTTGCTGCCACAGCAAAGGTGCCAGCTAGGAAAAGTAATGCTGGTTCTCACTGCGTCCTGGAACCTCTTCAAATGCCACAGATCATTTGGCCCTCTCTGCTTTCCTGCGGACTCCATCCTCAAAAGCACCTGTTTTCGCTTTCGGCAGCCTCCGGAGCAAAAAAGACAAACGTCCAGCTTTTGCTGCCACAGCAAAGGTGCCAGCGGGGAAAAGTTATGCTGGTCCTCATTGCCTCCTGGAACCTCTTCAAATGCCACAGACAATTTGGCCCTCTCTGCTTTCCTGCGGACTCCATCCTCAAAAGCACCTGTTTTCGCTTTCGGCATTCTCAGGAGCAAAAAAGACAAACGTCCAGGTTTTCCTGCCACAGCAAAGGTGCCAGCGGGCAAAAGTAATGCTGGTTCTCACTGCCTCCTGGAACTCTTTCAAATGCCCCAGACAATTTGGCCCTCTCTGCTTTCCTGCGGACTCCATCCTCAAAAGCACCTGTTTTCGCTTTCGGCATCCTCAGGAGCAAAAAAGACAAACGTCCAGCTTTTGCTGCCACAGCAGAGGTGCCAGCGGGCAAAAGTAATGCTGGTTCTCACTGCCTCCTGGAACTCTTTCAAATGCCACAGACAATTTGGCCCTCTCTACTTTCCTGCGGACTCCATCCTCAAAAGCACCTGTTTTCGCTTTCGGCAGCCTCCGGAGCAAAAAAGACAAACGTCCAGGTTTTGCTGCCACAGCAAAGGTGCCAGCGGGCAAAAGTAATGCTGGTTCTCACTGCCTCCTGGAACCCTTTCAAATGCCCCAGACAATTTGGCCTTTCTGCTTTCCTGCGGACTCCATCCTCAAAAGTACCTGTTTTCGCTTTCGGCAACCTCAGGAGCAAAAAAGACAAACGTCCAGGTTTTGCTGCCACAGCAAAGGTGCCAGCGGGGAAAAGTAATACTGGTTCTCACTGCCTCCTGGAACCCTTTCAAATGCAACAGACAATTTGGCCCTCTCTACTTTCCTGCGGACTCCATCCTCAAAAGCACCTGTTTTCGCTTTCGGCATCCTCAGGAGCATAAAAGACAAACGTCCAGCTTTTGCTGCCACAGCAGAGGTGCCAGCGGGGAAAAGTAATGCTGGTTCTCACTGCGTCCTGGAACCCTTTCAAATGCCCCAGACTATTTGGCCCTCTCTGCTTTCCTGCGGACTCCATCCTCAAAAGCACCTGTTTTCGCTTTCGGCAGCCTCCGGAGCAAAAACGACAAACGTCCAGCTTTTGCTGCCACAGCAAAGGTGCCAGCGGGGAAAAGTTATGCTGGTTCTCACTGCCTCCTGGAACTCTTTCAAATGCCACAGACAATTTGGCCCTCTCTACTTTCCTGCGGACTCCATCCTCAAAAGCACCTGTTTTCGCTTTCGGCAGCCTCCGGAGCAAAAAAGACAAACGTCCAGGTTTTGCTGCCACAGCAAAGGTGCCAGCGGGCAAAAGTAATGCTGGTTATCACTGCCTCCTGGAACCCTTTCAAATGCCCCAGACAATTTGGCCCTCTCTGCTTTCCTGCGGACTCCATCCTCAAAAGCACCTGTTTTCGCTTTCGGCAACCTCCGGAGCAAAAAAGACAAACGTCCAGCTTTTGCTGCCACAGCAAAGGTGCCAGCGGGCAAAAGTAATGCTGGTTCTCACTGCCTCCTGGAACCCTTTCAAATGCCCCAGACAATTTGGCCTTTCTGCTTTCCTGCGGACTCCATCCTCAAAAGTACCTGTTTTCGCTTTCGGCAACCTCAGGAGCAAAAAAGACAAACGTCCAGGTTTTGCTGCCACAGCAAAGGTGCCAGCGGGGAAAAGTAATACTGGTTCTCACTGCCTCCTGGAACCCTTTCAAATGCAACAGACAATTTGGCCCTCTCTACTTTCCTGCGGACTCCATCCTCAAAAGCACCTGTTTTCGCTTTCGGCATCCTCAGGAGCATAAAAGACAAACGTCCAGCTTTTGCTGCCACAGCAGAGGTGCCAGCGGGGAAAAGTAATGCTGGTTCTCACTGCGTCCTGGAACCCTTTCAAATGCCCCAGACTATTTGGCCCTCTCTGCTTTCCTGCGGACTCCATCCTCAAAAGCACCTGTTTTCGCTTTCGGCAGCCTCCGGAGCAAAAACGACAAACGTCCAGCTTTTGCTGCCACAGCAAAGGTGCCAGCGGGGAAAAGTTATGCTGGTTCTCACTGCCTCCTGGAACTCTTTCAAATGCCACAGACAATTTGGCCCTCTCTACTTTCCTGCGGACTCCATCCTCAAAAGCACCTGTTTTCGCTTTCGGCAGCCTCCGGAGCAAAAAAGACAAACGTCCAGGTTTTGCTGCCACAGCAAAGGTGCCAGCGGGCAAAAGTAATGCTGGTTATCACTGCCTCCTGGAACCCTTTCAAATGCCCCAGACAATTTGGCCCTCTCTGCTTTCCTGCGGACTCCATCCTCAAAAGCACCTGTTTTCGCTTTCGGCAACCTCCGGAGCAAAAAAGACAAACGTCCAGGTTTTGCTGCCACAGCAAAGGTGCCAGCGGGCAAAAGTAATGCTGGTTCTCACTGCCTCCTGGAACCCTTTCAAATGCCCCAGACAATTTGGCCTTTCTGCTTTCCTGCGGACTCCATCCTCAAAAGTACCTGTTTTCGCTTTCGGCAACCTCAGGAGCAAAAAAGACAAACGTCCAGGTTTTGCTGCCACAGCAAAGGTGCCAGCGGGGAAAAGTAATACTGGTTCTCACTGCCTCCTGGAACCCTTTCAAATGCAACAGACAATTTGGCCCTCTCTACTTTCCTGCGGACTCCATCCTCAAAAGCACCTGTTTTCGCTTTCGGCATCCTCAGGAGCATAAAAGACAAACGTCCAGCTTTTGCTGCCACAGCAGAGGTGCCAGCGGGGAAAAGTAATGCTGGTTCTCACTGCGTCCTGGAACCCTTTCAAATGCCCCAGACTATTTGGCCCTCTCTGCTTTCCTGCGGACTCCATCCTCAAAAGCACCTGTTTTCGCTTTCGGCAGCCTCCGGAGCAAAAACGACAAACGTCCAGCTTTTGCTGCCACAGCAAAGGTGCCAGCGGGGAAAAGTTATGCTGGTTCTCACTGCCTCCTGGAACTCTTTCAAATGCCACAGACAATTTGGCCCTCTCTACTTTCCTGCGGACTCCATCCTCAAAAGCACCTGTTTTCGCTTTCGGCAGCCTCCGGAGCAAAAAAGACAAACGTCCAGGTTTTGCTGCCACAGCAAAGGTGCCAGCGGGCAAAAGTAATGCTGGTTATCACTGCCTCCTGGAACCCTTTCAAATGCCCCAGACAATTTGGCCCTCTCTGCTTTCCTGCGGACTCCATCCTCAAAAGCACCTGTTTTCGCTTTCGGCAACCTCCGGAGCAAAAAAGACAAACGTCCAGCTTTTGCTGCCACAGCAAAGGTGCCAGCCGGGAAAAGTAATGCTGGTTCTCACTGCGTCCTGGAACCCTTTCAAATGCCCCAGACAATTTGGCCTTTCTGCTTTCCTGCGGACTCCATCCTCAAAAGTACCTGTTTTCGCTTTCGGCAACCTCAGGAGCAAAAAAGACAAACCTCCAGGTTTTGCTGCCACAGCAAAGGTGCCAGCGGGGAAAAGTAATACTGGTTCTCACTGCCTCCTGGAACCCTTTCAAATGCAACAGACAATTTGGCCCTCTCTACTTTCCTGCGGACTCCATCCTCAAAAGCACCTGTTTTCGCTTTCAGCAGCCTCCGGAGATGATCCAGGACAAGAGGTAACGGGTACAAACTGGAACGTAGGAACTTCTATCAAAGCATGAGGAGGAACTTCTTTACTTTGAGGGTGGCAGAGCGCTGGAACAGGCTGCCCAGGGAGGCGGTAGAGTCTCCCACCCCAGAAACATTCAAAACCCGCCTGGAGGTCATCCTGTGCAACCTGCTGTAGGTGACCCTGCTCTGGCAGGGGGGTTGGGCTGGATGATCTCCAGAGCTCCTTTCCAACCCTAACTAATCTGTGATTCTGTGATCAGAGCTGTTCTTCGAAATCTGTTCCTAGGAAATCGCTGCGAGAAGGAGGATGCACCTGAGGAGCAGGCCTAAGATGGAGGATTGAACAAATAAGTAGTTCTTACCTGAGGAATCGGCTATCCCATGGAACAACTTCTGAGAAAGATTCTGCAACATTACTAGGGGTCCGCCAAAACATACAATTACTTGCCATGTTCCAGTTAAAGCCTAAACTATCGAGTTGGCATTTCTTTTTAAAAGTGTATAAAGAAGCGGTAATGGGCCAAATCCTCAAGCCACTGTAAATCAACACGATTTGCTTGCCTCCGCTGGAACACCCGCTCTCTATTTCAGTTCAGGAGCTAACACACACTATCTTAATATGCATTTAGGTTAATATTTGCACTTTGCAGGGCTAGGTAGATTGCACGGCTGGCACATATCAGACTAAATGTCACTTCCGAAAGCTAAGGGACCGAACCGGAAGCTGCCATTCAGAGGGACTACCTGACAACATGTGGAACCTCTCTGGAAAAGCCTTCCCACCTCAAGCAACTCCTTTTGATTAATCTTTCACATAGACAATACACGTTATATACACCTACACACCCCCCCGGCCTTTGCCTCCACAGATCCTGTGGTTGGCTAATTAAAGGAGGAGGTGTAACTATCAATCTAATCTGGCTTGTTCTCAAATTTACCATAATTTCCACACTTGAGAGGCTGGTGAAATGAAACAGCACTACTACACTTTCCCATTCATCAGCCGGAAGCAGAACAACTCCGAGAACCGGGCGAAAAATAATTAGGATGCGGGATCAGGTGTTGCGCGCGTGCATCTGTGCCTGTACAGGGGCACGCAGGCACATGAGCATTCACGGGAGGCAGCAGCAGTAGCACGGGGGCAGATGAGCACCACCAGTCATTTGACCTCGACAGGTGAATGCTTGCAGATGTACTCACAGCACACTTATTAGAAGAGGCCCAAATGCCCGAGAAAACTGCCGTCAGATTACGCCGGAAACAACAACGGCTTTTTAAACAACTACAGCCGCCAGAACGGTACCGGCGGCAGCACTGCAGGAGCTGCTCAGGAACCGCTGGGGCAACCCCAGCGCACCGGGTGCTCAGCGCGTGGCCCTGACCCCACCGCATGGCATGTCACCCTTGGGCAGGAAGCTTGACATTTTCTGGAAGCACCGGTGTCATTTCACGGGCTTTGCCGTCGCTTTGCGCTTGTGGGGTAACACTGTAGAGTTTTTCAGAAAGTGTTGGAGCAACTTTGGTACCTTTTCCATTCAGGCACACTGGGAGTGAGCTGTGGGGCTGCTGCCAGGGGCTCTGCTCAGCACAGCATGGCTGGAGCTGGCCCAGGACCTCCTTCGAAAGACAGACTGGTCAGACACACAGCTATCCTGAATCATCAAGGATAATCCTATGTTCAAGTTCCTACGTTCCAGTTCAAGTTCAAGTTCCTACGTTCCAATTGGTGCCCGTTACCTCTTGTCCTGGATCATCAAAGATGATCCAGGACAAGAGGTAACGGGTACCAACTGGAACGTAGGAACTTCTATCAAAGCATGAGGAGGAACTTCTTTACTTTGAGGGTGGCAGAGCGCTGGAACAGGCTGCCCAGGGAGGCGGTAGAGTCTCCGACCCCAGAAACATTCAAAACCCGCCTGGAGGTCATCCTGTGCAACCTGCTGTAGGTGACCCTGCTCTGGCAGGGGGGTTGGGCTGGATGATCTCCAGAGGTCCTTTCCAACCCTAACCAATCTGTGATTCTGTGATCAGAGCTGTTCTTCGAAATCTGTTCCTAGGAAATCGCTGCGAGAAGGAGGATGCACCTGAGGAGCAGGCCTAAGATGGAGGATTGAACAAACAAGTAGCTCTTACCTGAGGAATCGGCTATCCCATGGAACAACTTCTGAGAAAGATTCTGCAACATTACTAGGGGTCCGCCAAAACATACAATTACTTGCCATGTTCCAGTTAAAGCCTAAACTATCGAGTTGGCATTTCTTTTTAAAAGTGTATAAAGAAGCGGTAATGGGCCAAATCCTCAAGCCACTGTAAATCAACACGATTTGCTTGCCTCCGCTGGAACACCCGCTCTCTATTTCAGTTCAGGAGCTAACACACAGTATCTTAATATGCATTTAGGTTAATATTTGCACTTTGCAGGGCTAGGTAGATTGCACGGCTGGCACATATCAGACTAAATGTCACTTCCGAAAGCTAAGGGACCGAACCGGAAGCTGCCATTCAGAGGGACTACCTGACAACATGTGGAACCTCTCCGGAAAAGCCTTCCCACCTCAAGCAACTCCTTTTGATTAATCTTTCACATAGACAATACACGTTATATACACCGACACACCCCCCGGCCTTTGCCTCCACAGATCCTGTGGTTGGCTAATTAAAGGAGGAGGTGTAACTATCAATCTAATCTGGCTTGTTCTCAAATTTACCATAATTTCCACACTTGAGAGGCTGGTGAAATGAAACAGCACTACTACACTTTCCCATTCATCAGCCGGAAGCAGAACAACTCCGAGAACCGGGCGAAAAATAATTAGGATGCGGGATCAGGTGTTGCGCGCGTGCATCTGTGCCTGTACAGGGGCACGCAGGCACATGAGCATTCACGGGAGGCAGCAGCAGTAGCACGGGGGCAGATGAGCACCACCAGTCATTTGACCTCGACAGGTGAATGCTTGCAGATGTACTCACAGCACACTTATTCGAAGAGGCCCAAATGCCCGAGAAAACTGCCGTCAGATTACGCCGGAAACAACAACGGCTTTTTAAACAACTACAGCCGCCAGAACAGTACCGGCGGCAGCACTGCAGGAGCTGCTCAGGAACCACTGGGGCAACCCCAGCGCACCGGGTGCTCAACGCGTGGCCCTGACCCCACCGCATGGCATGTCACCCTTGGGCAGGAAGCTTGACATTTTCTGGAAGCACCGGTGTCATTTCACGGGCTTTGCCGTCGCTTTGCGCTTGTGGGGTAACACTGTAGAGTTTTTCAGAAAGTGTTGGAGCAACTTTGGTACCTTTTCCATTCAGGCACACTGGGAGTGAGCTGTGGGGCTGCTGCCAGGGGCTCTGCTCAGCACAGCATGGCTGGAGCTGGCCCAGGACCTCCTTCGAAAGACAGACTGGTCAGACACACAGCTATCCTGAATCATCAAGGATAATCCTATGTTCAAGTTCCTACGTTCCAGTTCAAGTTCAAGTTCCTACGTTCCAATTGGTGCCCGTTACCTCTTGTCCTGGATCATCAAAGATGATCCAGGACAAGAGGTAACGGGTACAAACTGGAACGTAGGAACTTCTATCAAAGCATGAGGAGGAACTTCTTTACTTTGAGGGTGGCAGAGCGCTGGAACAGGCTGCCCAGGGAGGCGGTAGAGTCTCCCACCCCAGAAACATTCAAAACCCGCCTGGAGGTCATCCTGTGCAACCTGCTGTAGGTGACCCTGCTCTGGCAGGGGGGTTGGGCTGGATGATCTCCAGAGCTCCTTTCCAACCCTAACTAATCTGTGATTCTGTGATCAGAGCTGTTCTTCGAAATCTGTTCCTAGGAAATCGCTGCGAGAAGGAGGATGCACCTGAGGAGCAGGCCTAAGATGGAGGATTGAACAAATAAGTAGTTCTTACCTGAGGAATCGGCTATCCCATGGAACAACTTCTGAGAAAGATTCTGCAACATTACTAGGGGTCCGCCAAAACATACAATTACTTGCCATGTTCCAGTTAAAGCCTAAACTATCGAGTTGGCATTTCTTTTTAAAAGTGTATAAAGAAGCGGTAATGGGCCAAATCCTCAAGCCACTGTAAATCAACACGATTTGCTTGCCTCCGCTGGAACACCCGCTCTCTATTTCAGTTCAGGAGCTAACACACACTATCTTAATATGCATTTAGGTTAATATTTGCACTTTGCAGGGCTAGGTAGATTGCACGGCTGGCACATATCAGACTAAATGTCACTTCCGAAAGCTAAGGGACCGAACCGGAAGCTGCCATTCAGAGGGACTACCTGACAACATGTGGAACCTCTCTGGAAAAGCCTTCCCACCTCAAGCAACTCCTTTTGATTAATCTTTCACATAGACAATACACGTTATATACACCGACACACCCCCCCGGCCTTTGCCTCCACAGATCCTGTGGTTGGCTAATTAAAGGAGGAGGTGTAACTATCAATCTAATCTGGCTTGTTCTCAAATTTACCATAATTTCCACACTTGAGAGGCTGGTGAAATGAAACAGCACTACTACACTTTCCCATTCATCAGCCGGAAGCAGAACAACTCAGAGAACCGGGCGAAAAATAATTAGGATGCGGGATCAGGTGTTGCGCGCGTGCATCTGTGCCTGTACAGGGGCACGCAGGCACATGAGCATTCACGGGAGGCAGCAGCAGTAGCACGGGGGCAGATGAGCACCACCAGTCATTTGACCTCGACAGGTGAATGCTTGCAGATGTACTCACAGCACACTTATTAGAAGAGGCCCAAATGCCCGAGAAAACTGCCGTCAGATTACGCCGGAAACAACAACGGCTTTTTAAACAACTACAGCCGCCAGAACGGTACCGGCGGCAGCACTGCAGGAGCTGCTCAGGAACCGCTGGGGCAACCCCAGCGCACCGGGTGCTCAGCGCGTGGCCCTGACCCCACCGCATGGCATGTCACCCTTGGGCAGGAAGCTTGACATTTTCTGGAAGCACCGGTGTCATTTCACGGGCTTTGCCGTCGCTTTGCGCTTGTGGGGTAACACTGTAGAGTTTTTCAGAAAGTGTTGGAGCAACTTTGGTACCTTTTCCATTCAGGCACACTGGGAGTGAGCTGTGGGGCTGCTGCCAGGGGCTCTGCTCAGCACAGCATGGCTGGAGCTGGCCCAGGACCTCCTTCGAAAGACAGACTGGTCAGACACACAGCTATCCTGAATCATCAAGGATAATCCTATGTTCAAGTTCCTACGTTCCAGTTCAAGTTCAAGTTCCTACGTTCCAATTGGTGCCCGTTACCTCTTGTCCTGGATCATCAAAGATGATCCAGGACAAGAGGTAACGGGTACCAACTGGAACGTAGGAACTTCTATCAAAGCATGAGGAGGAACTTCTTTACTTTGAGGGTGGCAGAGCGCTGGAACAGGCTGCCCAGGGAGGCGGTAGAGTCTCCGACCCCAGAAACATTCAAAACCCGCCTGGAGGTCATCCTGTTCAACCTGCTGTAGGTGACCCTGCTCTGGCAGGGGGGTTGGGCTGGATGATCTCCAGAGGTCCTTTCCAACCCTAACCAATCTGTGATTCTGTGATCAGAGCTGTTCTTCGAAATCTGTTCCTAGGAAATCGCTGCGAGAAGGAGGATGCACCTGAGGAGCAGGCCTAAGATGGAGGATTGAACAAACAAGTAGCTCTTACCTGAGGAATCGGCTATCCCATGGAACAACTTCTGAGAAAGATTCTGCAACATTACTAGGGGTCCGCCAAAACATACAATTACTTGCCATGTTCCAGTTAAAGCCTAAACTATCGAGTTGGCATTTCTTTTTAAAAGTGTATAAAGAAGCGGTAATGGGCCAAATCCTCAAGCCACTGTAAATCAACACGATTTGCTTGCCTCCGCTGGAACACCCGCTCTCTATTTCAGTTCAGGAGCTAACACACAGTATCTTAATATGCATTTAGGTTAATATTTGCACTTTGCAGGGCTAGGTAGATTGCACGGCTGGCACATATCAGACTAAATGTCACTTCCGAAAGCTAAGGGACCGAACCGGAAGCTGCCATTCAGAGGGACTACCTGACAACATGTGGAACCTCTCCGGAAAAGCCTTCCCACCTCAAGCAACTCCTTTTGATTAATCTTTCACATAGACAATACACGTTATATACACCGACACACCCCCCCGGCCTTTGCCTCCACAGATCCTGTGGTTGGCTAATTAAAGGAGGAGGTGTAACTATCAATCTAATCTGGCTTGTTCTCAAATTTACCATACTTTCAACACTTGAGAGGCTGGTGAAATGAAACAGCACTACTACACTTTCCCATTCATCAGCCGGAAGCAGAACAACTCCGAGAACCGGGCGAAAAATAATTAGGATGCGGGATCAGGTGTTGCGCGCGTGCATCTGTGCCTGTACAGGGGCACGCAGGCACATGAGCATTCACGGGAGGCAGCAGCAGTAGCACGGGGGCAGATGAGCACCACCAGTCATTTGACCTCGACAGGTGAATGCTTGCAGATGTACTCACAGCACACTTATTCGAAGAGGCCCAAATGCCCGAGAAAACTGCCGTCAGATTACGCCGGAAACAACAACGGCTTTTTAAACAACTACAGCCGCCAGAACAGTACCGGCGGCAGCACTGCAGGAGCTGCTCAGGAACCACTGGGGCAACCCCAGCGCACCGGGTGCTCAGCGCGTGGCCCTGACCCCACCGCATGGCATGTCACCCTTGGGCAGGAAGCTTGACATTTTCTGGAAGCACCGGTGTCATTTCACGGGCTTTGCCGTCGCTTTGCGCTTGTGGGGTAACACTGTAGAGTTTTTCAGAAAGTGTTGGAGCAACTTTGGTACCTTTTCCATTCAGGCACACTGGGAGTGAGCTGTGGGGCTGCTGCCAGGGGCTCTGCTCAGCACAGCATGGCTGGAGCTGGCCCAGGACCTCCTTCGAAAGACAGACTGGTCAGACACACAGCTATCCTGAATCATCAAGGATAATCCTATGTTCAAGTTCCTACGTTCCAGTTCAAGTTCAAGTTCCTACGTTCCAATTGGTGCCCGTTACCTCTTGTCCTGGATCATCAAAGATGATCCAGGACAAGAGGTAACGGGTACAAACTGGAACCTAGGAACTTCTATCAAAGCATGAGGAGGAACTTCTTTACTTTGAGGGTGGCAGAGCGCTGGAACAGGCTGCCCAGGGAGGCGGTAGAGTCTCCCACCCCAGAAACATTCAAAACCCGCCTGGAGGTCATCCTGTGCAACCTGCTGTAGGTGACCCTGCTCTGGCAGGGGCGTTGGGCTGGATGATCTCCAGAGGTCCTTTCCAACCCTAACCAATCTGTGATTCTGTGATCAGAGCTGTTCTTTGAAATCTGTTCCTAGGAAATCGCTGCAAGAAGGAGGATGCACCTGAGGAGCAGGCCTAAGATGGAGGATTGAACAAACAAGTAGTTCTTACCTGAGGAATCGGCTATCCCATGGAACAACTTCTGAGAAAGATTCTGCAACATTACTAGGGGTCCGCCAAAACATACAATTACTTGCCATGTTCCAGTTAAAGCCTAAACTATCGAGTTGGCATTTCTTTTTAAAAGTGTATAAAGAAGCGGTAATGGGCCAAATCCTCAAGCCACTCTAAATCAACACGATTTGCTTGCCTCCGCTGGAACACCCGCTCTCTATTTCAGTTCAGGAGCTAACACACAGTATCTTAATATGCATTTAGGTTAATATTTGCACTTTGCAGGGCTAGGTAGATTGCACGGCTGGCACATATCAGACTAAATGTCACTTCCGAAAGCTAAGGGACCGAACCGGAAGCTGCCATTCAGAGGGACTACCTGACAACATGTGGAACCTCTCCGGAAAAGCCTTCCCACCTCAAGCAACTCCTTTTGATTAATCTTTCACATAGACAATACACGTTATATACACCGACACACCCCCCCGGCCTTTGCCTCCACAGATCCTGTGGTTGGCTAATTAAAGGAGGAGGTGTAACTATCAATCTAATCTGGCTTGTTCTCAAATTTACCATAATTTCCACACTTGAGAGGCTGGTGAAATGAAACAGCACTACTACACTTTCCCATTCATCAGCCGGAAGCAGAACAACTCCGAGAACCGGGCGAATAATAATTAGGATGCGGGATCAGGTGTTGCGCGCGTGCATCTGTGCCTGTACAGGGGCACGCAGGCACATGAGCATTCACGGGAGGCAGCAGCAGTAGCACGGGGGCAGATGAGCACCACCAGTCATTTGACCTCGACAGGTGAATGCTTGCAGATGTACTCACAGCACACTTATTCGAAGAGGCCCAAATGCCCGAGAAAACTGCCGTCAGATTACACCGGAAACAACAACGGCTTTTTAAACAACTACAGCCGCCAGAACGGTACCGGCGGCAGCACTGCAGGAGCTGCTCAGGAACCGCTGGGGCAACCCCAGCGCACCGGGTGCTCAGCGCGTGGCCCTGACCCCACCGCATGGCATGTCACCCTTGGGCAGGAAGCTTGACATTTTCTGGAAGCACCGGTGTCATTTCACGGGCTTTGCCGTCGCTTTGTGCTTGTGGGGTAACACTATAGAGTTTTTCAGAAAGTGTTGGAGCAACTTTGGTACCTTTTCCATTCAGGCACACTGGGAGTGAGCTGTGGGGCTGCTGCCAGGGGCTCTGCTCAGCACAGCATGGCTGGAGCTGGTCCAGGACCTCCTTCGAAAGACAGACTGGTCAGACACACAGCTATCCTGAATCATCAAGGATAATCCTATGTTCAAGTTCCTACGTTCCAGTTCAAGTTCAAGTTCCTACGTTCCAATTGGTGCCCGTTACCTCTTGTCCTGGATCATCAAAGATGATCCAGGACAAGAGGTAACGGGTACAAACTGGAACCTAGGAACTTCTATCAAAGCATGAGGAGGAACTTCTTTACTTTGAGGGTGGCAGAGCGCTGGAACAGGCTGCCCAGGGAGGCGGTAGAGTCTCCCACCCCAGAAACATTCAAAACCCGCCTGGAGGTCATCCTGTGCAACCTGCTGTAGGTGACCCTGCTCTGGCAGGGGGGTTGGGCTGGATGATCTCCAGAGGTCCTTTCCAACCCTAACCAATCTGTGATTCTGTGATCAGAGCTGTTCTTTGAAATCTGTTCCTAGGAAATCGCTGCAAGAAGGAGGATGCACCTGAGGAGCAGGCCTAAGATGGAGGATTGAACAAACAAGTAGTTCTTACCTGAGGAATCGGCTATCCCATGGAACAACTTCTGAGAAAGATTCTGCAACATTACTAGGGGTCCGCCAAAACATACAATTACTTGCCATGTTCCAGTTAAAGCCTAAACTATCGAGTTGGCATTTCTTTTGAAAAGTGTATAAAGAAGCGGTAATGGGCCAAATCCTCAAGCCACTGTAAATCAACACGATTTGCTTGCCTCCGCTGGAACACCCGCTCTCTATTTCAGTTCAGGAGCTAACACACAGTATCTTAATATGCATTTAGGTTAATATTTGCACTTTGCAGGGCTAGGTAGATTGCACGGCTGGCACATATCAGACTAAATGTCACTTCCGAAAGCTAAGGGACCGAACCGGAAGCTGCCATTCAGAGGGACTACCTGACAACATGTGGAACCTCTCCGGAAAAGCCTTCCCACCTCAAGCAACTCCTTTTGATTAATCTTTCACATAGACAATACACGTTATATACACCGACACACCCCCCCGGCCTTTGCCTCCACAGATCCTGTGGTTGGCTAATTAAAGGAGGAGGTGTAACTATCAATCTAATCTGGCTTGTTCTCAAATTTACCATAATTTCCACACTTGAGAGGCTGGTGAAATGAAACAGCACTACTACACTTTCCCATTCATCAGCCGGAAGCAGAACAACTCCGAGAACCGGGCGAAAAATAATTAGGATGCGGGATCAGGTGTTGCGCGCGTGCATCTGTGCCTGTACAGGGGCACGCAGGCACATGAGCATTCACGGGAGGCAGCAGCAGTAGCACGGGGGCAGATGAGCACCACCAGTCATTTGACCTCGACAGGTGAATGCTTGCAGATGTACTCACAGCACACTTATTCGAAGAGGCCCAAATGCCCGAGAAAACTGCCGTCAGATTACGCCGGAAACAACAACGGCTTTTTAAACAACTACAGCCGCCAGAACGGTACCGGCGGCAGCACTGCAGGAGCTGCTCAGGAACCACTGGGGCAACCCCAGCGCACCGGGTGCTCAGCGCGTGGCCCTGACCCCACCGCATGGCATGTCACCCTTGGGCAGGAAGCTTGGCATTTTCTGGAAGCACCGGTGTCATTTCACGGGCTTTGCCGTCGCTTTGCGCTTGTGGGGTAACACTATAGAGTTTTTCAGAAAGTGTTGGAGCAACTTTGGTACCTTTTCCATTCAGGCACACTGGGAGTGAGCTGTGGGGCTGCTGCCAGGGGCTCTGCTCAGCACAGCATGGCTGGAGCTGGTCCAGGACCTCCTTCGAAAGACAGACTGGTCAGACACACAGCTATCCTGAATCATCAAGGATAATCCTATGTTCAAGTTCCTACGTTCCAGTTCAAGTTCAAGTTCCTACGTTCCAATTGGTGCCCGTTACCTCTTGTCCTGGATCATCAAAGATGATCCAGGACAAGATGTAACGGGTACAAACTGGAACCTAGGAACTTCTATCAAAGCATGAGGAGGAACTTCTTTACTTTGAGGGTGGCAGAGCGCTGGAACAGGCTGCCCAGGGAGGCGGTAGAGTCTCCCACCCCAGAAACATTCAAAACCCGCCTGGAGGTCATCCTGTGCAACCTGCTGTAGGTGACCCTGCTCTGGCAGGGGGGTTGGGCTGGATGATCTCCAGAGCTCCTTTCCAACCCTAACCAATCTGTGATTCTGTGATCAGAGCTGTTCTTCGAAATCTGTTCCTAGGAAATCGCTGCGAGAAGGAGGATGCACCTGAGGAGCAGGCCTAAGATGGAGGATTGAACAAGCAAGTAGCTCTTACCTGAGGAATCGGCTATCCCATGGAACAACTTCTGAGAAAGATTCTGCAACATTACTAGGGGTCCGCCAAAACATACAATTACTTGCCATGTTCCAGTTAAAGCCTAAACTATCGAGTTGGCATTTCTTTTTAAAAGTGTATAAAGAAGCGGTAATGGGCCAAATCCTCAAGCCACTCTAAATCAACACGATTTGCTTGCCTCCGCTGGAACACCCGCTCTCTATTTCAGTTCAGGAGCTAACACACAGTATCTTAATATGCATTTAGGTTAATATTTGCACTTTGCAGGGCTAGGTAGATTGCACGGCTGGCACATATCAGACTAAATGTCACTTCCGAAAGCTAAGGGACCGAACCGGAAGCTGCCATTCAGAGGGACTACCTGACAACATGTGGAACCTCTCCGGAAAAGCCTTCCCACCTCAAGCAACTCCTTTTGATTAATCTTTCACATAGACAATACACGTTATATACACCGACACACCCCCCCGGCCTTTGCCTCCACAGATCCTGTGGTTGGCTAATTAAAGGAGGAGGTGTAACTATCAATCTAATCTCGCTTGTTCTCAAATTTACCATAATTTCCACACTTGAGAGGCTGGTGAAATGAAACAGCACTACTACACTTTCCCATTCATCAGCCGGAAGCAGAACAACTCCGAGAACCGGGCGAAAAATAATTAGGATGCGGGATCAGGTGTTGCGCGCATGCATCTGTGCCTGTACAGGGGCACGCAGGCACATGAGCATTCACGGGAGGCAGCAGCAGTAGCACGGGGGCAGATGAGCACCACCAGTCATTTGACCTCGACAGGTGAATGCTTGCAGATGTACTCACAGCACACTTATTAGAAGAGGCCCAAATGCCCGAGAAAACTGCCGTCAGATTACGCCGGAAACAACAACGGCTTTTTAAACAACTACAGCCGCCAGAACGGTATCGGCGGCAGCACTGCAGGAGCTGCTCAGGAACCGCTGGGGCAACCCCAGCGCACCGGGTGCTCAGCGCGTGGCCCTGACCCCACCGCATGGCATGTCACCCTTGGGCAGGAAGCTTGACATTTTCTGGAAGCACCGGTGTCATTTCACGGGCTTTGCCGTCGCTTTGCGCTTGTGGGGTAACACTGTAGAGTTTTTCAGAAAGTGTTGGAGCAACTTTGGTACCTTTTCCATTCAGGCACACTGGGAGTGAGCTGTGGGGCTGCTGCCAGGGGCTCTGCTCAGCACAGCATGGCTGGAGCTGGTCCAGGAACTCCTTCGAAAGACAGACTGGTCAGACACACAGCTATCCTGAATCATCAAGGATAATCCTATGTTCAAGTTCCTACGTTCCAGTTGAAGTTCAAGTTCCTACGTTCCAATTGGTGCCCGTTACCTCTTGTCCTGGATCATCAAAGATGATCCAGGACAAGAGGTAACGGGTACAAACTGGAACCTAGGAACTTCTATCAAAGCATGAGGAGGAACTTCTTTACTTTGAGGGTGGCAGAGCGCTGGAACAGGCTGCCCAGGGAGGCGGTAGAGTCTCCCACCCCAGAAACATTCAAAACCCGCCTGGAGGTCATCCTGTGCAACCTGCTGTAGGTGACCCTGCTCTGGCAGGGGGGTTGGGCTGGATGATCTCCAGAGGTCCTTTCCAACCCTAACCAATCTGTGATTCTGTGATCAGAGCTGTTCTTCGAAATCTGTTCCTAGGAAATCGCTGCGAGAAGGAGGATGCACCTGAGGAGCAGGCCTAAGATGGAGGATTGAACAAACAAGTAGCTCTTACCTGAGGAATCGGCTATCCCATGGAACAACTTCTGAGAAAGATTCTGCAACATTACTAGGGGTCCGCCAAAACATACAATTACTTGCCATGTTCCAGTTAAAGCCTAAACTATCGAGTTGTCATTTCTTTTTAAAAGTGTATAAAGAAGCGGTAATGGGCCAAATCCGCAAGCCACTGTAAATCAACACGATTTGCTTGCCTCCGCTGGAACACCCGCTCTCTATTTCAGTTCAGGAGCTAACACACAGTATCTTAATATGCATTTAGGTTAATATTTGCACTTTGCAGGGCTAGGTAGATTGCACGGCTGGCACATATCAGACTAAATGTCACTTCCGAAAGCTAAGGGACCGAACCGGAAGCTGCCATTCAGAGGGACTACCTGACAACATGTGGAACCTCTCCGGAAAAGCCTTCCCACCTCAAGCAACTCCTTTTGATTAATCTTTCACATAGACAATACACGTTATATACACCGACACACCCCCCCGGCCTTTGCCTCCACAGATCCTGTGGTTGGCTAATTAAAGGAGGAGGTGTAACTATCAATCTAATCTGGCTTGTTCTCAAATTTACCATACTTTCAACACTTGAGAGGCTGGTGAAATGAAACAGCACTACTACACTTTCCCATTCATCAGCCGGAAGCAGAACAACTCCGAGAACCGGGCGAAAAATAATTAGGATGCGGGATCAGGTGTTGCGCGCGTGCATCTGTGCCTGTACAGGGGCACGCAGGCACATGAGCATTCACGGGAGGCAGCAGCAGTAGCACGGGGGCAGATGAGCACCACCAGTCATTTGACCTCGACAGCTGAATGCTTGCAGATGTACTCACAGCACACTTATTAGAAGAGGCCCAAATGCCCGAGAAAACTGCCGTCAGATTACGCCGGAAACAACAACGGCTTTTTAAACAACTACAGCCGCCAGAACGGTATCGGCGGCAGCACTGCAGGAGCTGCTCAGGAACCGCTGGGGCAACCCCAGCGCACCGGGTGCTCAGCGCGTGGCCCTGACCCCACCGCATGGCATGTCACCCTTGGGCAGGAAGCTTGACATTTTCTGGAAGCACCGCTGTCATTTCACGGGCTTTGCCGTCGCTTTGCGCTTGTGGGGTAACACTATAGAGTTTTTCAGAAAGTGTTGGAGCAACTTTGGTACCTTTTCCATTCAGGCACACTGGGAGTGAGCTGTGGGGCTGCTGCCAGGGGCTCTGCTCAGCACAGCATGGCTGGAGCTGGTCCAGGAACTCCTTCGAAAGACAGACTGGTCAGACACACAGCTATCCTGAATCATCAAGGATAATCCTATGTTCAAGTTCCTACGTTCCAGTTCAAGTTCAAGTTCCTACGTTCCAATTGGTGCCCGTTACCTCTTGTCCAGGATCATCAAAGATGATCCAGGACAAGAGGTAACGGGTACAAACTGGAACGTAGGAACTTCTATCAAAGCATGAGGAGGAACTTCTTTACTTTGAGGGTGGCAGAGCGCTGGAACAGGCTGCCCAGGGAGGCGGTAGAGTCTCCCACCCCAGAGACATTCAAAACCCGCCTGGAGGTCATCCTGTGCAACCTGCTGTAGGTGACCCTGCTCTGGCAGGGGGGTTTGGCTGGATGATCTCCAGAGCTCCTTTCCAACCCTAACCAATCTGTGATTCTGTGATCAGAGCTGTTCTTCGAAATCTGTTCCTAGGAAATCGCTGCGAGAAGGAGGATGCACCTGAGGAGCAGGCCTAAGATGGAGGATTGAACAAACAAGTAGCTCTTACCTGAGGAATCGGCTATCCCATGGAACAACTTCTGAGAAAGATTCTGCAACATTACTAGGGGTCCGCCAAAACATACAATTACTTGCCATGTTCCAGTTAAAGCCTAAACTATCGAGTTGGCATTTCTTTTTAAAAGTGTATAAAAAGCGGTAATGGGCCAAATCCGCAAGCCACTGTAAATCAACACGATTTGCTTGCCTCCGCTGGAACACCCGCTCTCTATTTCAGTTCAGGAGCTAACACACAGTATCTTAATATGCATTTAGGTTAATATTTGCACTTTGCGGGGCTAGGTAGATTGCACGGCTGGCACATATCAGACTAAATGTCACTTCCGAAAGCTAAGGGACCGAACCGGAAGCTGCCATTCAGAGGGACTACCTGACAACATGTGGAACCTCTCCGGAAAAGCCTTCCCACCTCAAGCAACTCCTTTTGATTAATCTTTCACATAGACAATACACGTTATATACACCGACACACCCCCCCGGCCTTTGCCTCCACAGATCCTGTGGTTGGCTAATTAAAGGAGGAGGTGTAACTATCAATCTAATCTGGCTTGTTCTCAAATTTACCATAATTTCCACACTTGAGAGGCTGGTGAAATGAAACAGCACTACTACACTTTCCCATTCATCAGCCGGAAGCAGAACAACTCCGAGAACCGGGCGAATAAGAATTAGGATGCGGGATCAGGTGTTGCGCGCGTGCATCTGTGCCTGTACAGGGGCACGCAGGCACATGAGCATTCACGGGAGGCAGCAGCAGTAGCACGGGGGCAGATGAGCACCACCAGTCATTTGACCTCGACAGGTGAATGCTTGCAGATGTACTCACAGCACACTTATTAGAAGAGGCCCAAATGCCCGAGAAAACTGCCATCAGATTACGCCGGAAACAACAACGGCTTTTTAAACAACTACAGCCGCCAGAACGGTACCGGCGGCAGCACTGCAGGAGCTGCTCAGGAACCGCTGGGGCAACCCCAGCGCACCGGGTGCTCAGCGCGTGGCCCTGACCCCACCGCATGGCATGTCACCCTTGGGCAGGAAGCTTGACGTTTTCTGGAAGCACCGGTGTCATTTCACGGGCTTTGCTGTCGCTTTGCGCTTGTGGGGTAACACTATAGAGTTTTTCAGAAAGTGTTGGAGCAACTTTGGTACCTTTTCCATTCAGGCACACTGGGAGTGAGGTGTGGGGCTGCTGCCAGGGGCTCTGCTCAGCACAGCATGGCTGGAGCTGGCCCAGGACCTCCTTCGAAAGACAGACTGGTCAGACACACAGCTATCCTGAATCATCAAGGATAATCCTATGTTCAAGTTCCTACGTTCCAGTTCAAGTTCAAGTTCCTACGTTCCAATTGGTGCCCGTTACCTCTTGTCCAGGATCATCAAAGATGATCCAGGACAAGAGGTAACGGGTACAAACTGGAACGTAGGAACTTCTATCAAAGCATGAGGAGGAACTTCTTTACTTTGAGGGTGGCAGAGCGCTGGAACAGGCTGCCCAGGGAGGCGGTAGAGTCTCCCACCCCAGAGACATTCAAAACCCGCCTGGAGGTCATCCTGTGCAACCTGCTGTAGGTGACCCTGCTCTGGCAGGGGGGTTGGACTGGATGATCTCCAGAGGTCCTTTCCAACCCTAACCAATCTGTGATTCTGTGATCAGAGCTGTTCTTCGAAATCTGTTCCTAGGAAATCGCTGCGAGAAGGAGGATGCACCTGAGGAGCAGGCCTAAGATGGAGGATTGAACAAACAAGTAGCTCTTACCTGAGGAATCGGCTATCCCATGGAACAACTTCTGAGAAAGATTCTGCAACATTACTAGGGGTCCGCCAAAACATACAATTACTTGCCATGTTCCAGTTAAAGCCTAAACTATCGAGTTGGCATTTCTTTTTAAAAGTGTATAAAGAAGCGGTAATGGGCCAAATCCTCAAGCCACTGTAAATCAACACGATTTGCTTGCCTCCGCTGGAACACCCGCTCTCTATTTCAGTTCAGGAGCTAACACACAGTATCTTAATATGCATTTAGGTTAATATTTGCACTTTGCAGGGCTAGGTAGATTGCACGGCTGGCACATATCAGACTAAATGTCACTTCCGAAAGCTAAGGGACCGAACCGGAAGCTGCCATTCAGAGGGACTACCTGACAACATGTGGAACCTCTCCGGAAAAGCCTTCCCACCTCAAGCAACTCCTTTTGATTCATCTTTCACATAGACAATACACGTTACTATTTTAAAAAGCTGAATTTTTAAGGACAGAATACCTTAAGGAACAGAGGAAAATGTGAACCAATTAGCATCTTCAAGCACTCTGAGACGCAGGGAGAGAAGGCCTACATAGAGTAGCCAGGTCCTTTCAGAGACCACAGCTGTAGCCCCTCTCTGCAATGTTGCCTCCTGGCAGCTAGACCGGGTCCAACCCCAGGACCCAGACACACTGCCAGTCACTCCAGAGTGTCATTAAGATGCACGGCACCACGGCGCAATTCAAATAAATGTTTCTTTCCTGCACGTTGCAGCGGGCGAGGTAGCAAAGGTTGACGTGAAAAGTGGGAGAGCTGCCCAGTAACCATGAGGTTTTGTATCATGCGAACTTACAAAATGGTCTGGAATAAAGAATCTGTGCAGTATTGCCTTTCACACGGTGTCTAATCTCGCACCGCTAGACAACTTCAACTACGAGTATCTGGCAGAACTCGAGATGGTTTCACAAAGACTTGTCATCCTCCTTCACCAGATCACTCTCTGGAAGGCGTGAGGGAGGGGGAGTTGAAATACATCATATTAGAATGAATAGAAATGGTAATGATCGGGCTCTCCCACAACACTTCCGCTCTAAGTAATCAGTTAATTAACCCTGAATCGAGCGGGCTTGCTGGTCAGGAATACAGCAGTTGGATTGACAACAGCTTCCAGACTCCTGCTTCTCAAGGACAAGATTCGGTAACCCTTATTGATGTTAAACATTAGCTTACCCTGTGAGCAACCTCCAGAAATCAAGAGCGATTGTGCTACGTGAGGAAGACTGGCAGAATCTCATACCAATTTACAAGACAAGAAAGAACAGACAAGAAAGAACCTCCAGCAATCTCGCCATGGTAAAATCGTATGCCCCCCCAACGACACGCCCCCCGGCCTTTGCCTCCACAGATCCTGTGGTTGGCTAATTAAAGGAGGAGGTGTAACTATCAATCTAATCTGGCTTGTTCTCAAATTTACCATAATTTCCACACTTGAGAGGCTGGTGAAATGAAACAGCACTACTACACTTTCCCATTCATCAGCCGGAAGCAGAACAACTCCGAGAACCGGGCGAAAAATAATTAGGATGCGGGATCAGGTGTTGCGCGCGTGCATCTGTGCCTGTACAAGGGCACGCAGGCACACGAGCATTCACGGGAGGCAGCAGCAGTAGCACGGGGGCAGATGAGCACCACCAGTCATTTGACCTCGACAGGTGAATGCTTGCAGATGTACTCACAGCACACTTATTAGAAGAGGCCCAAATGCCCGAGAAAACTGCCGTCAGATTACGCCGGAAACAACAACGGCTTTTTAAACAACTACAGCCGCCAGAACGGTACCGGCGGCAGCACTGCAGGAGCTGCTCAGGAACCGCTGGGGCAACCCCAGCGCACCGGGTGCTCAGCGCGTGGCCCTGACCCCACCGCATGGCATGCCACCCTTGGGCAGGAAGCTTGACATTTTCTGGAAGCACCGGTGTCATTTCACGGGCTTTGCTGTCGCTTTGCGCTTGTGGGGTAACACTATAGAGTTTTTCAGAAAGTGTTGGAGCAACTTTGGTACCTTTTCCATTCAGGCACACTGGGAGTGAGGTGTGGGGCTGCTGCCAGGGGCTCTGCTCAGCACAGCATGGCTGGAGCTGGCCCAGGACCTCCTTCGAAAGACACACTGGTCAGACACACAGCTATCCTGAATCATCAAGGAAAATCCTATGTTCAAGTTCAAGTTCCTACCTTCCAGTTCAAGTTCAAGTTCCTACGTTCCAATTGGTGCCCGTTACCTCTTGTCCTGGATCATCAAAGATGATCCAGGACAAGAGGTAACGGGTACAAACTGGAACCTAGGAACTTCTATCAAAGCATGAGGAGGAACTTCTTTACTTTGAGGGTGGCAGAGCGCTGGAACAGGCTGCCCGGGGAGGCGGTAGAGTCTCCCACCCCAGAGACATTCAAAACCCGCCTGGAGGTCATCCTGTGCAACCTGCTGTAGGTGACCCTGCTCTGGCAGGGGGTTGGACTGGATGATCTCCAGAGCTCCTTTCCAACCCTAACCAATCTGTGATTCTGTGATCAGAGCTGTTCTTCGAAATCTGTTCCTAGGAAATCGCTGCGAGAAGGAGGATGCACCTGAGGAGCAGGCCTAAGATGGAGGATTGAACAAACAAGTAGCTCTTACCTGAGGAATCGGCTATCCCATGGAACAACTTCTGAGAAAGATTCTGCAACATTACTAGGGGTCCGCCAAAACATACAATTACTTGCCATGTTCCAGTTAAAGCCTAAACTATCGAGTTGGCATTTCTTTTTAAAAGTGTATAAAGAAGCGGTAATGGGCCAAATCCTCAAGCCACTCTAAATCAACACCATTTGCTTGCCTCCGCTGGAACACCCGCTCTCTATTTCAGTTCAGGAGCTAACACACACTATCTTAATATGCATTTAGGTTAATATTTGCACTTTGCAGGGCTAGGTAGATTGCACGGCTGGCACATATCAGACTAAATGTCACTTCCGAAAGCTAAGGGACCGAACCGGAAGCTGCCATTCAGAGGGACTACCTGACAACATGTGGAACCTCTCCGGAAAAGCCTTCCCACCTCAAGCAACTCCTTTTGATTAATCTTTCACATAGACAATACACGTTATATACACCGACACACCCCCCCGGCCTTTGCCTCCACAGATCCTGTGGTTGGCTAATTAAAGGAGGAGGTGTAACTATCAATCTAATCTGGCTTGTTCTCAAATTTACCATAATTTCCACACTTGAGAGGCTGGTGAAATGAAACAGCACTACTACACTTTCCCATTCATCAGCCGGAAGCAGAACAACTCCGAGAACCGGGCGAAAAGTAATTAGGATGCGGGATCAGGTGTTGCGCGCGTGCATCTGTGCCTGTACAGGGGCACGCAGGCACATGAGCATTCACGGGAGGCAGCAGCAGTAGCACGGGGGGAGATGAGCACCACCAGTCATTTGACCTCGACAGGTGAATGCTTGCAGATGTACTCACAGCACACTTATTAGAAGAGGCCCAAATGCCCGAGAAAACTGCCGTCAGATTACGCCGGAAACAACAACGGCTTTTTAAACAACTACAGCCGCCAGAACGGTACTGGCGGCAGCACTGCAGGAGCTGCTCAGGAACCGCTGGGGCAACTCCAGCGCACCGGGTGCTCAGCGCGTGGCCCTGACCCCACCGCATGGCATGTCACCCTTGGGCAGGAAGCTTGACATTTTCTGGAAGCACCGGTGTCATTTCACGGGCTTTGCCGTCGCTTTGCGCTTGTGGGGTAACACTATAGAGTTTTTCAGAAAGTGTTGGAGCAACTTTGGTACCTTTTCCATTCAGGCACACTGGGAGTGAGGTGTGGGGCTGCTGCCAGGGGCTCTGCTCAGCACAGCATGGCTGGAGCTGGCCCAGGACCTCCTTCGAAAGACAGACTGGTCAGACACACAGCTATCCTGAATCATCAAGGATAATCCTATGTTCAAGTTCCTACGTTCCAGTTCAAGTTCAAGTTCCTACGTTCCAATTGGTGCCCGTTACCTCTTGTCCTGGATCATCAAAGATGATCCAGGACAAGAGGTAACGGGTACAAACTGGAACGTAGGAACTTCTATCAAAGCATGAGGAGGAACTTCTTTACTTTGAGGGTGGCAGAGCGCTGGAACAGGCTGCCCAGGGAGGCGGTAGAGTCTCCCACCCCAGAGACATTCAAAACCCGCCTGGAGGTCATCCTGTGCAACCTGCTGTAGGTGACCCTGCTCTGGCAGGGGGGTTGGACTGGATGATCTCCAGAGCTCCTTTCCAACCCTAACCAATCTGTGATTCTGTGATCAGAGCTGTTCTTCGAAATCTGTTCCTAGGAAATCGCTGCGAGAAGGAGGATGCACCTGAGGAGCAGGCCTAAGATGGAGGATTGAACAAACAAGTAGCTCTTACCTGAGGAATCGGCTATCCCATGGAACAACTTCTGAGAAAGATTCTGCAACATTACTAGGGGTCTGCCAAAACATACAATTACTTGCCATGTTCCAGTTAAAGCCTAAACTATCGAGTTGGCATTTCTTTTTAAAAGTGTATAAAGAAGCGGTAATGGGCCAAATCCTCAAGCCACTGTAAATCAACACGATTTGCTTGCCTCCGCTGGAACACCCGCTCTCTATTTCAGTTCAGGAGCTAACACACACTATCTTAATATGCATTTAGGTTAATATTTGCACTTTGCAGGGCTAGGTAGATTGCACGGCTGGCACATATCAGACTAAATGTCACTTCCGAAAGCTAAGGGACCGAACCGGAAGCTGCCATTCAGAGGGACTACCTGACAACATGTGGAACCTCTCCGGAAAAGCCTTCCCACCTCAAGCAACTCCTTTTGATTCATCTTTCACATAGACAATACACGTTATATACACCGACACACCCCCCCGGCCTTTGTGTCCACAGATCCTGTGGTTGGCTAATTAAAGGAGGAGGTGTAACTATCAATCTAATCTGGCTTGTTCTCAAATTTACCATAATTTCCACACTTGAGAGGCTGGTGAAATGAAACAGCACTACTACACTTTCCCATTCATCAGCCGGAAGCAGAACAACTCCGAGAACCGGGCGAAAAATAATTAGGATGCGGGATCAGGTGTTGCGCGCGTGCATCTGTGCCTGTACAGGGGCACGCAGGCACATGAGCATTCACGGGAGGCAGCAGCAGTAGCACGGGGGCAGATGAGCACCACCAGTCATTTGACCTCGACAGGTGAATGCTTGCAGATGTACTCACAGCACACTTATTAGAAGAGGCCCAAATGCCCGAGAAAACTGCCGTCAGATTACACCGGAAACAACAACGGCTTTTTAAACAACTACAGCCGCCAGAACGGTACCGGCGGCAGCACTGCAGGAGCTGCTCAGGAACCGCTGGGGCAACCTCAGCGCACCGGGTGCTCAGCGCGTGGCCCTGACCCCACCGCATGGCATGTCACCCTTGGGCAGGAAGCTTGACGTTTTCTGGAAGCACCGGAGTCATTTCACGGGCTTTGCCGTCGCTTTGCGCTTGTGGGGTAACACTATAGAGTTTTTCAGAAAGTGTTGGAGCAACTTTGGTACCTTTTCCATTCAGGCACACTGGGAGTGAGCTGTGGGGCTGCTGCCAGGGGCTCTGCTCAGCACAGCATGGCTGGAGCTGGCCCAGGACCTCCTTCGAAAGACAGACTGGTCAGACACACAGCTATCCTGAATCATCAAGGAAAATCCTATGTTCAAGTTCCTACCTTCCAGTTCAAGTTCAAGTTCCTACGTTCCAATTGGTGCCCGTTACCTCTTGTCCTGGATCATCAAAGATGATCCAGGACAAGAGGTAACGGGTACAAACTGGAACCTAGGAACTTCTATCAAAGCATGAGGAGGAACTTCTTTACTTTGAGGGTGGCAGAGCGCTGGAACAGGCTGCCCAGGGAGGCGGTAGAGTCTCCCACCCCAGAGGCATTCAAAACCCGCCTGGAGGTCATCCTGTGCAACCTGCTGTAGGTGACCCTGCTCTGGCAGGGGGGTTGGGCTGGATGATCTCCAGAGGTCCTTTCCAACCCTAACCAATCTGTGATTCTGTGATCAGAGCTGTTCTTTGAAATCTGTTCCTAGGAAATCGCTGCAAGAAGGAGGATGCACCTGAGGAGCAGGCCTAAGATGGAGGATTGAACAAACAAGTAGTTCTTACCTGAGGAATCGGCTATCCCATGGAACAACTTCTGAGAAAGATTCTGCAACATTACTAGGGGTCCGCCAAAACATACAATTACTTGCCATGTTCCAGTTAAAGCCTAAACTATCGAGTTGGCATTTCTTTTTAAAAGTGTATAAAGAAGCGGTAATGGGCCAAATCCTCAAGCCACTGTAAATCAACACGATTTGCTTGCCTCCGCTGGAACACCCGCTCTCTATTTCAGTTCAGGAGCTAACACACAGTATCTTAATATGCATTTAGGTTAGTATTTGCACTTTGCAGGGCTAGGTAGATTGCACGGCTGGCACATATCAGACTAATTGTCACTTCCGAAAGCTAAGGGACCGAACCGGAAGCTGCCATTCAGAGGGACTACCTGACAACATGTGGAACCTCTCCGGAAAAGCCTTCCCACCTCAAGCAACTCCTTTTGATTCATCTTTCACATAGACAATACACGTTACTATTTTAAAAAGCTGAATTTTTAAGGACAGAATACCTTAACGAACAGAGGAAAATATGAACCAATTAGCATCTTCAAGCACTCTGAGACGCAGGGAGAGAAGGCCTACATAGAGTAGCCAGGTCCCTTCAGAGACCACAGCTGTAGCCCCTCTCTGCAATGTTGCCTCCTGGCAGCTAGACCGGGTCCAACCCCAGGACCCAGACACACTGCCAGTCACTCCAGAGTGTCATTAAGATGCACGGCACCACGGCGCAATTCAAATCAATGTTTCTTTCCTGCACGTTGCAGCGGGCGAGGTAGCAAAGGTTGACGTGAAAAGTGGGAGAGCTGCCCAGTAACCGTGAGGTTTTGTATCATGCGAACTTACAAAATGGTCTGGAATAAAGAATCTGTGCAGTATTGCCTTTCACACGGTGTCTAATCTCGTACCGCTAGACAACTTCAACTACGAGTATCTGGCAGAACTCGAGATGGTTTCACAAAGACTTGTCATCCTCCTTCACCAGATCACTCTCTGGAAGGCGTGAGGGAGGGGGAGTTGAAATACATCATATTAGAATGAATAGAAATGGTAATGATCGGGCTCTTCCACAACACTTCCGCTCTAAGTAATCAGTTAATTAACCCTGAATCGAGCGGGCTTGCTGGTCAGGAATACAGCAGTTGGATTGACAACAGCTTCCAGACTCCTGCTTCTCAAGGACAAGATTCGGTAACCCTTATTGATGTTAAACATTAGCTTACCCTGTGAGGAACCTCCAGAAATCAAGAGCGATTGTGCTACGTGAGGAAGACTGGCAGAACCTCATACCAATTTACAAGACAAGAAAGAACAGACAAGAAAGAACCTCCAGCAATCTCGCCATGGTAAAATCGTATGCCCCCCCACCGACACGCCCCCCGGCCTTTGCCTCCACAGATCCTGTGGTTGGCTAATTAAAGGAGGAGGTGTAACTATCAATCTAATCTGGCTTGTTCTCAAATTTACCATAATTTCCACACTTGAGAGGCTGGTGAAATGAAACAGCACTACTACACTTTCCCATTCATCAGCCGGAAGCAGAACAACTCAGAGAACCGGGCGAAAAATAATTAGGATGCGGGATCAGGTGTTGCGCGCGTGCATCTGTGCCTGTACAGGGGCACGCAGGCACATGAGCATTCACGGGAGGCAGCAGCAGTAGCACGGGGGGAGATGAGCACCACCAGTCATTTGACCTCGACAGGTGAATGCTTGCAGATGTACTCACAGCACACTTATTAGAAGAGGCCCAAATGCCCGAGAAAACTGCCGTCAGATTACGCCGGAAACAACAACGGCTTTTTAAACAACTACAGCCGCCAGAACGGTACCGGCGGCAGCACTGCAGGAGCTGCTCAGGAACCGCTGGGGCAACCCCAGCGCACCGGGTGCTCAGCGCGTGGCCCTGACCCCACCGCATGGCATGTCACCCTTGGGCAGGAAGCTTGACATTTTCTGGAAGCACCGGTGTCATTTCACGGGCTTTGCCGTCGCTTTGCACTTGTGGGGTAACACTATAGTGTTTTTCAGAAAGTGTTGGAGCAACTTTGGTACCTTTTCCATTCAGGCACACTGGGAGTGAGCTGTGGGGCTGCTGCCAGGGGCTCTGCTCAGCACAGCATGGCTGGAGCTGGTCCAGGACCTCCTTCGAAAGACAGACTGGTCAGACACACAGCTATCCTGAATCATCAAGGATAATCCTATGTTCAAGTTCCTACGTTCCAGTTCAAGTTCAAGTTCCTACGTTCCAATTGGTGCCCGTTACCTCTTGTCCTGGATCATCAAAGATGATCCAGGACAAGAGGTAACGGGTACAAACTGGAACGTAGGAACTTCTATCAAAGCATGAGGAGGAACTTCTTTACTTTGAGGGTGGCAGAGCGCTGGAACAGGCTGCCCAGGGAGGCGGTAGAGTCTCCCACCCCAGAGACATTCAAAACCCGCCTGGAGGTCATCCTGTGCAACCTGCTGTAGGTGACCCTGCTCTGGCAGGGGGGTTGGGCTGGATGATCTCCAGAGGTCCTTTCCAACCCTAACTAATCTGTGATTCTGTGATCAGAGCTGTTCTTCGAAATCTGTTCCTAGGAAATCGCTGCGAGAAGGAGGATGCACCTGAGGAGCAGGCCTAAGATGGAGGATTGAACAAACAAGTAGCTCTTACCTGAGGAATCGGCTATCCCATGGAACAACTTCTGAGAAAGATTCTGCAACATTACTAGGGGTCTGCCAAAACATACAATTACTTGCCATGTTCCAGTTAAAGCCTAAACTATCGAGTTGGCATTTCTTTTTAAAAGTGTATAAAGAAGCGGTAATGGGCCAAATCCTCAAGCCACTGTAAATCAACACGATTTGCTTGCCTCCGCTGGAACACCCGCTCTCTATTTCAGTTCAGGAGCTAACACACAGTATCTTAATATGCATTTAGGTTAATATTTGCACTTTGCAGGGCTAGGTAGATTGCACGGCTGGCACATATCAGACTAAATGTCACTTCCGAAAGCTAAGGGACCGAACCGGAAGCTGCCATTCAGAGGGACTACCTGACAACATGTGGAACCTCTCCGGAAAAGCCTTCCCACCTCAAGCAACTCGTTTTGATTAATCTTTCACATAGACAATACACGTTACTATTTTAAAAAGCTGAATTTTTAAGGACAGAATACCTTAACGAACAGAGGAAAATATGAACCAATTAGCATCTTCAAGCACTCTGAGACGCAGGGAGAGAAGGCCTACATAGAGTAGCCAGGTCCCTTCAGAGACCACAGCTGTAGCCCCTCTCTGCAATGTTGCCTCCTGGCAGCTAGACCGGGTCCAACCCCAGGACCCAGACACACTGCCAGTCACTCCAGAGTGTCATTAAGATGCACGGCACCACGGCGCAATTCAAATCAATGTTTCTTTCCTGCACGTTGCAGCGGGCGAGGTAGCAAAGGTTGACGTGAAAAGTGGGAGAGCTGCCCAGTAACCGTGAGGTTTTGTATCATGCGAACTTACAAAATGGTCTGGAATAAAGAATCTGTGCAGTATTGCCTTTCACACGGTGTCTAATCTCGTACCGCTAGACAACTTCAACTACGAGTATCTGGCAGAACTCGAGATGGTTTCACAAAGACTTGTCATCCTCCTTCACCAGATCACTCTCTGGAAGGCGTGAGGGAGGGGGAGTTGAAATACATCATATTAGAATGAATAGAAATGGTAATGATCGGGCTCTCCCACAACACTTCCACTCTAAGTAATCAGTTAATTAACCCTGAATCGAGCGGGCTTGCTGGTCAGGAATACAGCAGTTGGATTGACAACAGCTTCCAGACTCCTGCTTCTCAAGGACAAGATTCGGTAACCCTTATTGATGTTAAACATTAGCTTACCCTGTGAGGAACCTCCAGAAATCAAGAGCGATTGTGCTACGTGAGGAAGACTGGCAGAACCTCATACCAATTTACAAGACAAGAAAGAACAGACAAAAAAGAACCTCCAGCAATCTCGCCATGGTAAAATCGTATGCCCCCCCACCGACACGCCCCCCGGCCTTTGCCTCCACAGATCCTGTGGTTGGCTAATTAAAGGAGGAGGTGTAACTATCAATCTAATCTGGCTTGTTCTCAAATTTACCATAATTTCCACACTTGAGAGGCTGGTGAAATGAAACAGCACTACTACACTTTCCCATTCATCAGCCGGAAGCAGAACAACTCAGAGAACCGGGCGAAAAATAATTAGGATGCGGGATCAGGTGTTGCGCGCGTGCATCTGTGCCTGTACAGGGGCACGCAGGCACATGAGCATTCACGGGAGGCAGCAGCAGTAGCACGGGGGCAGATGAGCACCACCAGTCATTTGACCTCGACAGGTGAATGCTTGCAGATGTACTCACAGCACACTTATTAGAAGAGGCCCAAATGCCCGAGAAAACTGCCGTCAGATTACGCCGGAAACAACAACGGCTTTTTAAACAACTACAGCCGCCAGAACGGTACCGGCGGCAGCACTGCAGGAGCTGCTCAGGAACCGCTGGGGCAACCCCAGCGCACCGGGTGCTCAGCGCGTGGCCCTGACCCCACCGCATGGCATGTCACCCTTGGGCAGGAAGCTTGACATTTTCTGGAAGCACCGGTGTCATTTCACGGGCTTTGCCGTCGCTTTGCGCTTGTGGGGTAACACTATAGAGTTTTTCAGAAAGTGTTGGAGCAACTTTGGTACCTTTTCCATTCAGGCACACTGGGAGTGAGCTCTGGGGCTGCTGCCAGGGGCTCTGCTCAGCACAGCATGGCTGGAGCTGGTCCAGGACCTCCTTCGAAAGACAGACTGGTCAGACACACAGCTATCCTGAATCATCAAGGATAATCCTATGTTCAAGTTCCTACCTTCCAGTTCAAGTTCAAGTTCCTACGTTCCAATTGGTGCCCGTTACCTCTTGTCCTGGATCATCAAAGATGATCCAGGACAAGAGGTAACGGGTACAAACTGGAACGTAGGAACTTCTATCAAAGCATGAGGAGGAACTTCTTTACTTTGAGGGTGGCAGAGCGCTGGAACAGGCTGCCCAGGGAGGCGGTAGAGTCTCCCACCCCAGAGACATTCAAAACCCGCCTGGAGGTCATCCTGTGCAACCTGCTGTAGGTGACCCTGCTCTGGCAGGGGGGTTGGACTGGATGATCTCCAGAGCTCCTTTCCAACCCTAACCAATCTGTGATTCTGTGATCAGAGCTGTTCTTCGAAATCTGTTCCTAGGAAATCGCTGCGAGAAGGAGGATGCACCTGAGGAGCAGGCCTAAGATGGAGGATTGAACAAACAAGTAGCTCTTACCTGAGGAATCGGCTATCCCATGGAACAACTTCTGAGAAAGATTCTGCAACATTACTAGGGGTCTGCCAAAACATACAATTACTTGCCATGTTCCAGTTAAAGCCTAAACTATCGAGTTGGCATTTCTTTTTAAAAGTGTATAAAGAAGCGGTAATGGGCCAAATCCTCAAGCCACTGTAAATCAACACGATTTGCTTGCCTCCGCTGGAACACCCGCTCTCTATTTCAGTTCAGGAGCTAACACACACTATCTTAATATGCATTTAGGTTAATATTTGCACTTTGCAGGGCTAGGTAGATTGCACGGCTGGCACATATCAGACTAAATGTCACTTCCGAAAGCTAAGGGACCGAACCGGAAGCTGCCATTCAGAGGGACTACCTGACAACATGTGGAACCTCTCCGGAAAAGCCTTCCCACCTCAAGCAACTCCTTTTGATTCATCTTTCACATAGACAATACACGTTACTATTTTAAAAAGCTGAATTTTTAAGGACAGAATACCTTAACGAACAGAGGAAAATATGAACCAATTAGCATCTTCAAGCACTCTGAGACGCAGGGAGAGAAGGCCTACATAGAGTAGCCAGGTCCCTTCAGAGACCACAGCTGTAGCCCCTCTCTGCAATGTTGCCTCCTGGCAGCTAGACCGGGTCCAACCCCAGGACCCAGACACACTGCCAGTCACTCCAGAGTGTCATTAAGATGCACGGCACCACGGCGCAATTCAAATCAATGTTTCTTTCCTGCACGTTGCAGCGGGCGAGGTAGCAAAGGTTGACGTGAAAAGTGGGAGAGCTGCCCAGTAACCGTGAGGTTTTGTATCATGCGAACTTACAAAATGGTCTGGAATAAAGAATCTGTGCAGTATTGCCTTTCACACGGTGTCTAATCTCGTACCGCTAGACAACTTCAACTACGAGTATCTGGCAGAACTCGAGATGGTTTCACAAAGACTTGTCATCCTCCTTCACCAGATCACTCTCTGGAAGGCGTGAGGGAGGGGGAGTTGAAATACATCATATTAGAATGAATAGAAATGGTAATGATCGGGCTCTTCCACAACACTTCCGCTCTAAGTAATCAGTTAATTAACCCTGAATCGAGCGGGCTTGCTGGTCAGGAATACAGCAGTTGGATTGACAACAGCTTCCAGACTCCTGCTTCTCAAGGACAAGATTCGGTAACCCTTATTGATGTTAAACATTAGCTTACCCTGTGAGGAACCTCCAGAAATCAAGAGCGATTGTGCTACGTGAGGAAGACTGGCAGAACCTCATACCAATTTACAAGACAAGAAAGAACAGACAAGAAAGAACCTCCAGCAATCTCGCCATGGTAAAATCGTATGCCCCCCCACCGACACGCCCCCCGGCCTTTGCCTCCACAGATCCTGTGGTTGGCTAATTAAAGGAGGAGGTGTAACTATCAATCTAATCTGGCTTGTTCTCAAATTTACCATAATTTCCACACTTGAGAGGCTGGTGAAATGAAACAGCACTACTACACTTTCCCATTCATCAGCCGGAAGCAGAACAACTCAGAGAACCGGGCGAAAAATAATTAGGATGCGGGATCAGGTGTTGCGCGCGTGCATCTGTGCCTGTACAGGGGCACGCAGGCACATGAGCATTCACGGGAGGCAGCAGCAGTAGCACGGGGGGAGATGAGCACCACCAGTCATTTGACCTCGACAGGTGAATGCTTGCAGATGTACTCACAGCACACTTATTAGAAGAGGCCCAAATGCCCGAGAAAACTGCCGTCAGATTACGCCGGAAACAACAACGGCTTTTTAAACAACTACAGCCGCCAGAACGGTACCGGCGGCAGCACTGCAGGAGCTGCTCAGGAACCGCTGGGGCAACCCCAGCGCACCGGGTGCTCAGCGCGTGGCCCTGACCCCACCGCATGGCATGTCACCCTTGGGCAGGAAGCTTGACATTTTCTGGAAGCACCGGTGTCATTTCACGGGCTTTGCCGTCGCTTTGCGCTTGTGGGGTAACACTATAGAGTTTTTCAGAAAGTGTTGGAGCAACTTTGGTACCTTTTCCATTCAGGCACACTGGGAGTGAGCTGTGGGGCTGCTGCCAGGGGCTCTGCTCAGCACAGCATGGCTGGAGCTGGTCCAGGACCTCCTTCGAAAGACAGACTGGTCAGACACACAGCTATCCTGAATCATCAAGGATAATCCTATGTTCAAGTTCCTACCTTCCAGTTCAAGTTCAAGTTCCTACGTTCCAATTGGTGCCCGTTACCTCTTGTCCTGGATCATCAAAGATGATCCAGGACAAGAGGTAACGGGTACAAACTGGAACGTAGGAACTTCTATCAAAGCATGAGGAGGAACTTCTTTACTTTGAGGGTGGCAGAGCGCTGGAACAGGCTGCCCAGGGAGGCGGTAGAGTCTCCCACCCCAGAGACATTCAAAACCCGCCTGGAGGTCATCCTGTGCAACCTGCTGTAGGTGACCCTGCTCTGGCAGGGGGGTTGGGCTGGATGATCTCCAGAGGTCCTTTCCAACCCTAACCAATCTGTGATTCTGTGATCAGAGCTGTTCTTCGAAATCTGTTCCTAGGAAATCGCTGCGAGAAGGAGGATGCACCTGAGGAGCAGGCCTAAGATGGAGGATTGAACAAACAAGTAGCTCTTACCTGAGGAATCGGCTATCCCATGGAACAACTTCTGAGAAAGATTCTGCAACATTACTAGGGGTCTGCCAAAACATACAATTACTTGCCATGTTCCAGTTAAAGCCTAAACTATCGAGTTGGCATTTCTTTTTAAAAGTGTATAAAGAAGCGGTAATGGGCCAAATCCTCAAGCCACTGTAAATCAACACGATTTGCTTGCCTCCGCTGGAACACCCGCTCTCTATTTCAGTTCAGGAGCTAACACACACTATCTTAATATGCATTTAGGTTAATATTTGCACTTTGCAGGGCTAGGTAGATTGCACGGCTGGCACATATCAGACTAAATGTCACTTCCGAAAGCTAAGGGACCGAACCGGAAGCTGCCATTCAGAGGGACTACCTGACAACATGTGGAACCTCTCCGGAAAAGCCTTCCCACCTCAAGCAACTCCTTTTGATTAATCTTTCACATAGACAATACACGTTATATACACCGACACACCCCCCCGGCCTTTGCCTCCACAGATCCTGTGGTTGGCTAATTAAAGGAGGAGGTGTAACTATCAATCTAATCTGGCTTGTTCTCAAATTTACCATAATTTCCACACTTGAGAGGCTGGTGAAATGAAACAGCACTACTACACTTTCCCATTCATCAGCCGGAAGCAGAACAACTCCGAGAACCGGGCGAAAAATAATTAGGATGCGGGATCAGGTGTTGCGCGCGTGCATCTGTGCCTGTACAGGGGCACGCAGGCACATGAGCATTCACGGGAGGCAGCAGCAGTAGCACGGGGGCAGATGAGCACCACCAGTCATTTGACCTCGACAGGTGAATGCTTGCAGATGTACTCACAGCACACTTATTAGAAGAGGCCCAAATGCCCGAGAAAACTGCCGTCAGATTACGCCGGAAACAACAACGGCTTTTTAAACAACTACAGCCGCCAGAACGGTACCGGCGGCAGCACTGCAGGAGCTGCTCAGGAACCGCTGGGGCAACCCCAGCGCACCGGGTGCTCAGCGCGTGGCCCTGACCCCACCGCATGGCATGTCACCCTTGGGCAGGAAGCTTGACGTTTTCTGGAAGCACCGGAGTCATTTCACGGGCTTTGCCGTCGCTTTGCGCTTGTGGGGTAACACTATAGAGTTTTTCAGAAAGTGTTGGAGCAACTTTGGTACCTTTTCCATTCAGGCACACTGGGAGTGAGCTGTGGGGCTGCTGCCAGGGGCTCTGCTCAGCACAGCATGGCTGGAGCTGGCCCAGGACCTCCTTCGAAAGACAGACTGGTCAGACACACAGCTATCCTGAATCATCAAGGAAAATCCTATGTTCAAGTTCAAGTTCCTACCTTCCAGTTCAAGTTCAAGTTCCTACGTTCCAATTGGTGCCCGTTACCTCTTGTCCTGGATCATCAAAGATGATCCAGGACAAGAGGTAACGGGTACAAACTGGAACCTAGGAACTTCTATCAAAGCATGAGGAGGAACTTCTTTACTTTGAGGGTGGCAGAGCGCTGGAACAGGCTGCCCAGGGAGGCGGTAGAGTCTCCCACCCCAGAGACATTCAAAACCCGCCTGGAGGTCATCCGGTGCAACCTGCTGTAGGTGACCCTGCTCTGGCAGGGGGGTTGGACTGGATGATCTCCAGAGCTCCTTTCAAACCCTAACCAATCTGTGATTCTGTGATCAGAGCTGTTCTTCGAAATCTGTTCCTAGGAAATCGCTGCGAGAAGGAGGATGCACCTGAGGAGCAGGCCTAAGATGGAGGATTGAACAAACAAGTAGCTCTTACCTGAGGAATCGGCTATCCCATGGAACAACTTCTGAGAAAGATTCTGCAACATTACTAGGGGTCCGCCAAAACATACAATTACTTGCCATGTTCCAGTTAAAGCCTAAACTATCGAGTTGGCATTTCTTTTTAAAAGTGTATAAAGAAGCGGTAATGGGCCAAATCCTCAAGCCACTGTAAATCAACACGATTTGCTTGCCTCCGCTGGAACACCCGCTCTCTATTTCAGTTCAGGAGCTAACACACACTATCTTAATATGCATTTAGGTTAATATTTGCACTTTGCAGGGCTAGGTAGATTGCACGGCTGGCACATATCAGACTAAATGTCACTTCCGAAAGCTAAGGGACCGAACCGGAAGCTGCCATTCAGAGGGACTACCTGACAACATGTGGAACCTCTCCGGAAAAGCCTTCCCACCTCAAGCAACTCCTTTTGATTCATCTTTCACATAGACAATACACGTTATATACACCGACACAACCCCCCGGCCTTTGCCTCCACAGATCCTGTGGTTGGCTAATTAAAGGAGGAGGTGTAACTATCAATCTAATCTGGCTTGTTCTCAAATTTACCATAATTTCCACACTTGAGAGGCTGGTGAAATGAAACAGCACTACTACACTTTCCCATTCATCAGCCGGAAGCAGAACAACTCAGAGAACCGGGCGAAAAATAATTAGGATGCGGGATCAGGTGTTGCGCGCGTGCATCTGTGCCTGTACAGGGGCACGCAGGCACATGAGCATTCACGGGAGGCAGCAGCAGTAGCACGGGGGGAGATGAGCACCACCAGTCATTTGACCTCGACAGGTGAATGCTTGCAGATGTACTCACAGCACACTTATTAGAAGAGGCCCAAATGCCCGAGAAAACTGCCGTCAGATTACGCCGGAAACAACAACGGCTTTTTAAACAACTACAGCCGCCAGAACGGTACCGGCGGCAGCACTGCAGGAGCTGCTCAGGAACCGCTGGGGCAACCCCAGCGCACCGGGTGCTCAGCGCGTGGCCCTGACCCCACCGCATGGCATGTCACCCTTGGGCAGGAAGCTTGACATTTTCTGGAAGCACCGGTGTCATTTCACGGGCTTTGCCGTCGCTTTGCGCTTGTGGGGTAACACTATAGAGTTTTTCAGAAAGTGTTGGAGCAACTTTGGTACCTTTTCCATTCAGGCACACTGGGAGTGAGCTGTGGGGCTGCTGCCAGGGGCTCTGCTCAGCACAGCATGTCTGGAGCTGGTCCAGGACCTCCTTCGAAAGACAGACTGGTCAGACACACAGCTATCCTGAATCATCAAGGATAATCCTATGTTCAAGCTCCTACGTTCCAGTTCAAGTTCAAGTTCCTACGTTCCAATTGGTGCCCGTTACCTCTTGTCCTGGATCATCAAAGATGATCCAGGACAAGAGGTAACGGGTACAAACTGGAACCTAGGAACTTCTATCAAAGCATGAGGAGGAACTTCTTTACTTTGAGGGTGGCAGAGCGCTGGAACAGGCTGCCCGGGGAGGCGGTAGAGTCTCCGACTCCAGAAACATTCAAAACCCGCCTGGAGGTCATCCTGTACAACCTGCTGTAAGTGACCCTGCTCTGTCAGGGGGGTTGGACTGGATGATCTCCAGAGCTCCTTTCCAACCCTAACCAATCTGTGATTCTGTGATCAGAGCTGTTCTTCGAAATCTGTTCCTAGGAAATCGCTGCGAGAAGGAGGACGCACCTGAGGAGCAGGCCTAAGATGGAGGATTGAACAAACAAGTAGCTCTTACCTGAGGAATCGGCTATCCCATGGAACAACTTCTGAGAAAGATTCTGCAACATTACTAGGGGTCCGCCAAAACATACAATTACTTGCCATGTTCCAGTTAAAGCCTAAACTATCGAGTTGGCATTTCTTTTTAAAAGTGTATAAAGAAGCGGTAATGGGCCAAATCCTCAAGCCACTGTAAATCAACACGATTTGCTTGCCTCCGCTGGAACACCCGCTCTCTATTTCAGTTCAGGAGCTAACACACAGTATCTTAATATGCATTTAGGTTAATATTTGCACTTTGCAGGGCTAGGTAGATTGCACGGCTGGCACATATCAGACTAAATGTCACTTCCGAAAGCTAAGGGACCGAACCGGAAGCTGCCATTCAGAGGGACTACCTGACAACATGTGGAACCTCTCCGGAAAAGCCTTCCCACCTCAAGCAACTCCTTTTGATTAATCTTTCACATAGACAATACACGTTATATACACCGACACACCCCCCCGGCCTTTGCCTCCACAGATCCTGTGGTTGGCTAATTAAAGGAGGAGGTGTAACTATCAATCTAATCTGGCTTGTTCTCAAATTTACCATAATTTCCACACTTGAGAGGCTGGTGAAATGAAACAGCACTACTACACTTTCCCATTCATCAGCCGGAAGCAGAACAACTCCGAGAACCGGGCGAAAAATAATTAGGATGCAGGATCAGGTGTTGCGCGCGTGCATCTGTGCCTGTACAGGGGCACGCAGGCACATGAGCATTCATGGGAGGCAGCAGCAGTAGCACGGGGGCAGATGAACACCACCAGTCATTTGACCTCGACAGGTGAATGCTTGCAGATGTACTCACAGCACACTTATTCGAAGAGGCCCAAATGCCCGAGAAAACTGCCGTCAGATTACGCCGGAAACAACAACGGCTTTTTAAACAACTACAGCCGCCAGAACGGTACCGGCGGCAGCACTGCAGGAGCTGCTCAGGAACCGCTGGGGCAACCCCAGCGCACCGGGTGCTCAGCGCGTGGCCCTGACCCCACCGCATGGCATGTCACCCTTGGGCAGGAAGCTTGACATTTTCTGGAAGCACCGGTGTCATTTCACGGGCTTTGCCGTCGCTTTGCGCTTGTGGGGTAACACTATAGAGTTTTTCAGAAAGTGTTGGAGCAACTTTGGTACCTTTTCCATTCAGGCACACTGGGAGTGAGCTGTGGGGCTGCTGCCAGGGGCTCTGCTCAGCACAGCATGGCTGGAGCTGGTCCAGGACCTCCTTCGAAAGACAGACTGGTCAGACACACAGCTATCCTGAATCATCAAGGATAATCCTATGTTCAAGCTCCTACGTTCCAGTTCAAGTTCAAGTTCCTACGTTCCAATTGGTGCCCGTTACCTCTTGTCCTGGATCATCAAAGATGATCCAGGACAAGAGGTAACGGGTACAAACTGGAACGTAGGAACTTCTATCAAAGCATGAGGAGGAACTTCTTTACTTTGAGGGTGGCAGAGCGCTGGAACAGGCTGCCCAGGGAGGCGGTAGAGTCTCCCACCCCAGAAACATTCAAAACCCGCCTGGAGGTCATCCTGTGCAACCTGCTGTAGGTGACCCTGCTCTGGCAGGGGGGTTGCACTACATGATCTCCAGAGCTCCTTTCCAACCCTAACCAATCTGTGATTCTGTGATCAGAGCTGTTCTTCGAAATCTGTTCCTAGGAAATCGCTGCGAGAAGGAGGACGCACCTGAGGAGCAGGCCTAAGATGGAGGATTGAACAAACAAGTAGCTCTTACCTGAGGAATCGGCTATCCCATGGAACAACTTCTGAGAAAGATTCTGCAACATTACTAGGGGTCCGCCAAAACATACAATTACTTGCCATGTTCCAGTTAAAGCCTAAACTATCGAGTTGGCATTTCTGTTTAAAAGTGTATAAAGAAGCGGTAATGGGCCAAATCCTCAAGCCACTGTAAATCAACACGATTTGCTTGCCTCCGCTGGAACACCCGCTCTCTATTTCAGTTCAGGAGCTAACACACAGTATCTTAATATGCATTTAGGTTAATATTTGCACTTTGCAGGGCTAGGTAGATTGCACGGCTGGCACATATCAGACTAAATGTCACTTCCGAAAGCTAAGGGACCGAACCGGAAGCTGCAATTCAGAGGGACTACCTGACAACATGTGGAACCTCTCCGGAAAAGCCTTCCCACCTCAAGCAACTCCTTTTGATTAATCTTTCACATAGACAATACAAGTTATATACACCGACACACCCCCCCGGCCTTTGCCTCCACAGATCCTGTGGTTGGCTAATTAAAGGAGGAGGTGTAACTATCAATCTAATCTGGCTTGTTCTCAAATTTACCATAATTTCCACACTTGAGAGGCTGGTGAAATGAAACAGCACTACTACACTTTCCCATTCATCAGCCGGAAGCAGAACAACTCAGAGAACCGGGCGAAAAATAATTAGGATGCGGGATCAGGTGTTGCGCGCGTGCATCTGTGCCTGTACAGGGGCACGCAGGCACATGAGCATTCACGGGAGGCAGCAGCAGTAGCACGGGGGCAGATGAGCACCACCAGTCATTTGACCTCGACAGGTGAATGCTTGCAGATGTACTCACAGCACACTTATTAGAAGAGGCCCAAATGCCCGAGAAAACTGCCGTCAGATTACGCCGGAAACAACAACGGCTTTTTAAACAACTACAGCCGCCAGAACGGTACCGGCGGCAGCACTGCAGGAGCTGCTCAGGAACCGCTGGGGCAACCCCAGCGCACCGGGTGCTCAGCGCGTGGCCCTGACCCCACCGCATGGCATGTCACCCTTGGGCAGGAAGCTTGAAATTTTCTGGAAGCACCGGTGTCATTTCACGGGCTTTGCCGTCGCTTTGCGCTTGTGGGGTAACACTGTAGAGTTTTTCAGAAAGTGTTGGAGCAACTTTGGTACCTTTTCCATTCAGGCACACTGGGAGTGAGCTGTGGGGCTGCTGCCAGGGGCTCTGCTCAGCACAGCATGGCTGGAGCTGGTCCAGGACCTCCTTCGAAAGACAGACTGGTCAGACACACAGCTATCCTGAATCATCAAGGATAATCCTATGTTCAAGTTCCTACGTTCCAGTTCAAGTTCAAGTTCCTACGTTCCAATTGGTGCCCGTTACCTCTTGTCCTGGATCATCAAAGATGATCCAGGACAAGAGGTAACGGGTACAAACTGGAACCTAGGAACTTCTATCAAAGCATGAGGAGGAACTTCTTTACTTTGAGGGTGGCAGAGCGCTGGAACAGGCTGCCCAGGGAGGCGGTAGAGTCTCCCACCCCAGAGACATTCAAAACCCGCCTGGAGGTCATCCTGTGCAACCTGCTGTAGGTGACCCTGCTCTGGCAGGGGGTTGGACTGGATGATCTCCAGAGCTCCTTTCTAACCCTAACCAATCTGTGATTCTGTGATCAGAGCTGTTCTTCGAAATCTGTTCCTAGGAAATCGCTGTGAGAAGGAGGATGCACCTGAGGAGCAGGCCTAAGATGGAGGATTGAACAAACAAGTAGCTCTTACCTGAGGAATCGGCTATCCCACGTAACAACTTCTGAGAAAGATTCTGCAACATTACTAGGGGTCCGCCAAAACATACAATTACTTGCCATGTTCCAGTTAAAGCCTAAACTATCGAGTTGGCATTTCTTTTTAAAAGTGTATAAAGAAGCGGTAATGGGCCAAATCCTCAAGCCACTCTAAATCAACACGATTTGCTTGCCTCCGCTGGAACACCCGCTCTCTATTTCAGTTCAGGAGCTAACACACAGTATCTTAATATGCATTTAGGTTAATATTTGCACTTTGCAGGGCTAGGTAGATTGCACGGCTGGCACATATCAGACTAAATGTCACTTCTGAAAGCTAAGGGACCGAACCGGAAGCTGCCATTCAGAAGGACTACCTGACAACATGTGGAACCTCTCCGGAAAAGCCTTCCCACCTCAAGCAACTCCTTTTGATTAATCTTTCACATAGACAATACACGTTATATACACCGACACCCCCCCCCGGCCTTTGCCTCCACAGATCCTGTGGTTGGCTAATTAAAGGAGGAGGTGTAACTATCAATCTAATCTGGCTTGTTCTCAAATTTACCATAATTTCCACACTTGAGAGGCTGGTGAAATGAAACAGCACTACTACACTTTCCCATTCATCAGCCGGAAGCAGAACAACTCCGAGAACCGGGCGAAAAATAATTAGGATGCGGGATCAGGTGTTGCGCGCGTGCATCTGTGCCTGTACAGGGGCACGCAGGCACATGAGCATTCACGGGAGGCAGCAGCAGTAGCACGGGGGCAGATGAGCACCACCAGTCATTTGACCTCGACAGGTGAATGCTTGCAGATGTACTCACAGCACACTTATTAGAAGAGGCCCAAATGCCCGAGAAAACTGCCGTCAGATTACGCCGGAAACAACAACGGCTTTTTAAACAACTACAGCCGCCAGAACGGTACCGGCGGCAGCACTGCAGGAGCTGCTCAGGAACCGCTGGGGCAACCCCAGCGCACCGGGTGCTCAGCGCGTGGCCCTGACCCCACCGCATGGCATGTCACCCTTGGGCAGGAAGCTTGACATTTTCTGGAAGCACCGGTGTCATTTCACGGGCTTTGCCGTCGCTTTGCGCTTGTGGGGTAACACTATAGAGTTTTTCGGAAAGTGTTGGAGCAACTTTGGTACCTTTTCCATTCAGGCACACTGGGAGTGAGCTGTGGGGCTGCTGCCAGGGGCTCTGCTCAGCACAGCATGGCTGGAGCTGGTCCAGGACCTCCTTCGAAAGACAGACTGGTCAGACACACAGCTATCCTGAATCATCAAGGATAATCCTATGTTCAAGCTCCTACGTTCCAGTTCAAGTTCAAGTTCCTACGTTCCAATTGGTGCCCGTTACCTCTTGTCCTGGATCATCAAAGATGATCCAGGACAAGAGGTAACGGGTACAAACTGGAACCTAGGAACTTCTATCAAATCATGAGGAGGAACTTCTTTACTTTGAGGGTGGCAGAGCGCTGGAACAGGCTGCCCAGGGAGGCGGTAGAGTCTCCCACCCCAGAGACATTCAAAACCCGCCTGGAGGTCATCCTGTGCAACCTGCTGTAGGTGACCCTGCTCTGGCAGGGGGGTTGCACTACATGATCTCCAGAGCTCCTTTCCAACCCTAACCAATCTGTGATTCTGTGATCAGAGATGTTCTTCAAAATCTGTTCCTAGGAAATCGCTGCGAGAAGGAGGACGCACCTGAGGAGCAGGCCTAAGATGGAGGATTGAACAAACAAGTAGCTCTTACCTGAGGAATCGGCTATCCCATGGAACAACTTCTGAGAAAGATTCTGCAACATTACTAGGGGTCCGCCAAAACATACAATTACTTGCCATGTTCCAGTTAAAGCCTAAACTATCGAGTTGGCATTTCTTTTTAAAAGTGTATAAAGAAGCGGTAATGGGCCAAATCCTCAAGCCACTGTAAATCAACACGATTTGCTTGCCTCCGCTGGAACACCCGCTCTCTATTGCAGTTCAGGAGCTAACACACACTATCTTAATATGCATTTAGGTTAATATTTGCACTTTGCAGGGCTAGGTAGATTGCACGGCTGGCACATATCAGACTAAATGTCACTTCCGAAAGCTAAGGGACCAAACCGGAAGCTGCCATTCAGAGGGACTACCTGACAACATGTGGAACCTCTCCGGAAAAGCCTTCCCACCTCAAGCAACTCCTTTTGATTCATCTTTCACATAGACAATACACCTTATATACACCGACACACCCCCCCGGCCTTTGCCTCCACAGATCCTGTGGTTGGCTAATTAAAGGAGGAGGTGTAACTATCAATCTAATCTGGCTTGTTCTCAAATTTACCATAATTTCCACACTTGAGAGGCTGGTGAAATGAAACAGCACTACTACACTTTCCCATTCATCAGCCGGAAGCAGATCAACTCAGAGAACCGGGCGAAAAATAATTAGGATGCGGGATCAGGTGTTGCGCGCGTGCATCTGTGCCTGTACAGGGGCACGCAGGCACATGAGCATTCACGGGAGGCAGCAGCAGTAGCACGGGGGCAGATGAGCACCACCAGTCATTTGACCTCGACAGGTGAATGCTTGCAGATGTACTCACAGCACACTTATTAGAAGAGGCCCAAATGCCCGAGAAAACTGCCGTCAGATTACGCCGGAAACAACAACGGCTTTTTAAACAACTACAGCCGCCAGAACGGTACCGGCGGCAGCACTGCAGGAGCTGCTCAGGAACCGCTGGGGCAACCCCAGCGCACCGGGTGCTCAGCGCGTGGCCCTGACCGCACCGCATGGCATGTCACCCTTGGGCAGGAAGCTTGACATTTTCTGGAAGCACCGGTGTCATTTCACGGGCTTTGCCGTCGCTTTGCGCTTGTGGGGTAACACTATAGAGTTTTTCGGAAAGTGTTGGAGCAACTTTGGTACCTTTTCCATTCAGGCACACTGGGAGTGAGCTGTGGGGCTGCTGCCAGGGGCTCTGCTCAGCACAGCATGGCTGGAGCTGGCCCAGGACCTCCTTCGAAAGACAGACTGGTCAGACACACAGCTATCCTGAATCATCAAGGATAATCCTATGTTCAAGTTCAAGTTCCTACCTTCCAGTTCAAGTTCAAGTTCCTACGTTCCAATTGGTGCCCGTTACCTCTTGTCCTGGATCATCAAAGATGATCCAGGACAAGAGGTAACGGGTACAAACTGGAACGTAGGAACTTCTATCAAAGCATGAGGCGGAACTTCTTTACTTTGAGGGTGGCAGAGCGCTGGAACAGGCTGCCCAGGGAGGCGGTAGAGTCTCCCACCCCAGAGACATTCAAAACCCGCCTGGAGGTCATCCTGTGCAACCTGCTGTAGGTGACCCTGCTTTGGCAGGGGGGTTGGACTGGATGATCTCCAGAGCTCCTTTCTAACCCTAACCAATCTGTGATTCTGTGATCAGAGCTGTTCTTCGAAATCTGTTCCTAGGAAATCGCTGCGAGAAGGAGGATGCACCTGAGGAGCAGGCCTAAGATGGAGGATTGAACAAACAAGTAGCTCTTACCTGAGGAATCGGCTATCCCATGGAACAACTTCTGAGAAAGATTCTGCAACATTACTAGGGGTCCGCCAAAACATACAATTACTTGCCATGTTCCAGTTAAAGCCTAAACTATCGAGTTGGCATTTCTTTTGAAAAGTGTATAAAGAAGCGGTAATGGGCCAAATCCTCAAGCCACTGTAAATCAACACGATTTGCTTGCCTCCGCTGGAACACCCGCTCTCTATTTCAGTTCAGGAGCTAACACACAGTATCTTAATATGCATTTATGTTAATATTTGCACTTTGCAGGGCTAGGTAGATTGCACGGCTGGCACATATCAGACTAAATGTCACTTCTGAAAGCTAAGGGACCGAACCGGAAGCTGCCATTCAGAGGGACTACCTGACAACATGTGGAACCTCTCCGGAAAAGCCTTCCCACCTCAAGCAACTCCTTTTGATTAATCTTTCACATAGACAATACACGTTATATACACCAACACACCCCCCCGGCCTTTGCCTCCACAGATCCTGTGGTTGGCTAATTAAAGGAGGAGGTGTAACTATCAATCTAATCTGGCTTGTTCTCAAATTTACCATAATTTCCACACTTGAGAGGCTGGTGAAATGAAACAGCACTACTACACTTTCCCATTCATCAGCCGGAAGCAGAACAACTCCGAGAACCGGGCGAAAAATAATTAGGATGCGGGATCAGGTGTTGCGCGCGTGCATCTGTGCCTGTACAGGGGCACGCAGGCACATGAGCATTCACGGGAGGCAGCAGCAGTAGCACGGGGGCAGATGAGCACCACCAGTCATTTGACCTCGACAGGTGAATGCTTGCAGATGTACTCACAGCACACTTATTAGAAGAGGCCCAAATGCCCGAGAAAACTGCCGTCAGATTACGCCGGAAACAACAACGGCTTTTTAAACAACTACAGCCGCCAGAACGGTACCGGCGGCAGCACTGCAGGAGCTGCTCAGGAACCGCTGGGGCAACCCCAGCGCACCGGGTGCTCAGCGCGTGGCCCTGACCCCACCGCATGGCATGTCACCCTTGGGCAGGAAGCTTGACATTTTCTGGAAGCACCGGTGTCATTTCACGGGCTTTGCCGTCGCTTTGCGCTTGTGGGGTAACACTATAGAGTTTTTCGGAAAGTGTTGGAGCAACTTTGGTACCTTTTCCATTCAGGCACACTGGGAGTGAGGTGTGGGGCTGCTGCCAGGGGCTCTGCTCAGCACAGCATGGCTGGAGCTGGCCCAGGACCTCCTTCGAAAGACAGACTGGTCAGACACACAGCTATCCTGAATCATCAAGGATAATCCTATGTTCAAGTTCCTACCTTCCAGTTCAAGTTCAAGTTCCTACGTTCCAATTGGTGCCCGTTACCTCTTGTCCTGGATCATCAAAGATGATCCAGGACAAGAGGTAACGGGTACAAACTGGAACCTAGGAACTTCTATCAAAGCATGAGGAGGAACTTCTTTACTTTGAGGGTGGCAGAGCGCTGGAACAGGCTGCCCAGGGAGGCGGTAGAGTCTCCCACCCCAGAGACATTCAAAACCCGCCTGGAGGTCATCCTGTGCAACCTGCTGTAGGTGACCCTGCTCTGGCAGGGGGGTTGGACTACATGATCTCCAGAGCTCCTTTCCAACCCTAACCAATCTGTGATTCTGTGATCAGAGCTGTTCTTCGAAATCTGTTCCTAGGAAATCGCTGTGAGAAGGAGGATGCACCTGAGGAGCAGGCCTAAGATGGAGGATTGAACAAACAAGTAGCTCTTACCTGAGGAATCGGCTATCCCATGGAACAACTTCTGAGAAAGATTCTGCAACATTACTAGGGGTCCGCCAAAACATACAATTACTTGCCATGTTCCAGTTAAAGCCTAAACTATCGAGTTGGCATTTCTTTTTAAAAGTGTATAAAGAAGCGGTAATGGGCCAAATCCTCAAGCCACTGTAAATCAACACGATTTGCTTGCCTCCGCTGGAACACCCGCTCTCTATTGCAGTTCAGGAGCTAACACACACTATCTTAATATGCATTTAGGTTAATATTTGCACTTTGCAGGGCTAGGTAGATTGCACGGCTGGCACATATCAGACTAAATGTCACTTCCGAAAGCTAAGGGACCAAACCGGAAGCTGCCATTCAGAGGGACTACCTGACAACATGTGGAACCTCTCCGGAAAAGCCTTCCCACCTCAAGCAACTCCTTTTGATTAATCTTTCACATAGACAATACACGTTATATACACCGACACACCCCCCCGGCCTTTGCCTCCACAGATCCTGTGGTTGGCTAATTAAAGGAGGAGGTGTAACTATCAATCTAATCTCGCTCGTTCTCAAATTTACCATAATTTCCACACTTGAGAGGCTGGTGAAATGAAACAGCACTACTACACTTTCCCATTCATCAGCCGGAAGCAGAACAACTCAGAGAACCGGGCGAAAAATAATTAGGATGCGGGATCAGGTGTTGCGCGCGTGCATCTGTGCCTGTACAGGGGCACGCAGGCACATGAGCATTCACGGGAGGCAGCAGCAGTAGCACGGGGGCAGATGAGCACCACCAGTCATTTGACCTCGACAGGTGAATGCTTGCAGATGTACTCACAGCACACTTATTAGAAGAGGCCCAAATGCCCGAGAAAACTGCCGTCAGATTACGCCGGAAACAACAACGGCTTTTTAAACAACTACAGCCGCCAGAACGGTACCGGCGGCAGCACTGCAGGAGCTGCTCAGGAACCGCTGGGGCAACCCCAGCGCACCGGGTGCTCAGCGCGTGGCCCTGACCCCACCGCATGGCATGTCACCCTTGGGCAGGAAGCTTGACATTTTCTGGAAGCACCGGTGTCATTTCACGGGCTTTGCCGTCGCTTTGCGTTTGTGGGTTAACACTATAGAGTTTTTCAGAAAGTGTTGGAGCAACTTTGGTACCTTTTCCATTCAGGCACACTGGGAGTGAGCTGTGGGGCTGCTGCCAGGGGCTCTGCTCAGCACAGCATGGCTGGAGCTGGCCCAGGACCTCCTTCGAAAGACAGACTGGTCAGACACACAGCTATCCTGAATCATCAAGGATAATCCTATGTTCAAGCTCCTACGTTCCAGTTCAAGTTCAAGTTCCTACGTTCCAATTGGTGCCCGTTACCTCTTGTCCTGGATCATCAAAGATGATCCAGGACAAGAGGTAACGGGTACAAACTGGAACCTAGGAACTTCTATCAAAGCATGAAGAGGAACTTCTTTACTTTGAGGGTGGCAGAGCGCTGGAACAGGCTGCCCAGGGAGGCGGTAGAGTCTCCCACCCCAGAGACATTCAAAACCCGCCTGGAGGTCATCCTGTGCAACCTGCTGTAGGTGACCCTGCTCTGGCAGGGGGGTTGCACTACATGATCTCCAGAGGTCCTTTCCAACCCTAACCAATCTGTGATTCTGTGATCAGAGCTGTTCTTCGAAATCTGTTCCTAGGAAATCGCTGCGAGAAGGAGGATGCACCTGAGGAGCAGGCCTAAGATGGAGGATTGAACAAACAAGTAGCTCTTACCTGAGGAATCGGCTATCCCATGGAACAACTTCTGAGAAAGATTCTGCAACATTACTAGGGGTCCGCCAAAACATACAATTACTTGCCATGTTCCAGTTAAAGCCTAAACTATCGAGTTGGCATTTCTTTTGAAAAGTGTATAAAGAAGCGGTAATGGGCCAAATCCTCAAGCCACTCTAAATCAACACGATTTGCTTGCCTCCGCTGGAACACCCGCTCTCTATTTCAGTTCAGGAGCTAACACACAGTATCTTAATATGCATTTAGGTTAATATTTGCACTTTGCAGGGCTAGGTAGATTGCACGGCTGGCACATATCAGACTAAATGTCACTTCCGAAAGCTAAGGGACCGAACCGGAAGCTGCCATTCAGAGGGACTACCTGACAACATGTGGAACCTCTCCGGAAAAGCCTTCCCACCTCAAGCAACTCCTTTTGATTAATCTTTCACATAGACAATACACGTTATATACACCGACACACCCCCCCGGCCTTTGCCTCCACAGATCCTGTGGTTGGCTAATTAAAGGAGGAGGTGTAACTATCAATCTAATCTCGCTCGTTCTCAAATTTACCATAATTTCCACACTTGAGAGGCTGGTGAAATGAAACAGCACTACTACACTTTCCCATTCATCAGCCGGAAGCAGAACAACTCAGAGAACCGGGCGAAAAATAATTAGGATGCGGGATCAGGTGTTGCGCGCGTGCATCTGTGCCTGTACAGGGGCACGCAGGCACATGAGCATTCACGGGAGGCAGCAGCAGTAGCACGGGGGGAGATGAGCACCACCAGTCATTTGACCTCGACAGGTGAATGCTTGCAGATGTACTCACAGCACACTTATTAGAAGAGGCCCAAATGCCCGAGAAAACTGCCGTCAGATTACGCCGGAAACAACAACGGCTTTTTAAACAACTACAGCCGCCAGAACGGTACCGGCGGCAGCACTGCAGGAGCTGCTCAGGAACCGCTGGGGCAACCCCAGCGCACCGGGTGCTCAGCGCGTGGCCCTGACCCCACCGCATGGCATGTCACCCTTGGGCAGGAAGCTTGACATTTTCTGGAAGCACCGGTGTCATTTCACGGGCTTTGCCGTCGCTTTGCGCTTGTGGGTTAACACTATAGAGTTTTTCAGAAAGTGTTGGAGCAACTTTGGTACCTTTTCCATTCAGGCACACTGGGAGTGAGCTGTGGGGCTGCTGCCAGGGGCTCTGCTCAGCACAGCATGGCTGGAGCTGGCCCAGGACCTCCTTCGAAAGACAGACTGGTCAGACACACAGCTATCCTGAATCATCAAGGATAATCCTATGTTCAAGTTCCTACGTTCCAGTTCAAGTTCAAGTTCCTACGTTCCAATTGGTGCCCGTTACCTCTTGGCCTGGATCATCAAAGATGATCCAGGACAAGAGGTAACGGGTACAAACTGGAACGTAGGAACTTCTATCAAAGCATGAGGAGGAACTTCTTTACTTTGAGGGTGGCAGAGCGCTGGAACAGGCTGCCCAGGGAGGCGGTAGAGTCTCCCACCCCAGAGACATTCAAAACCCGCCTGGAGGTCATCCTGTGCAACCTGCTGTAGGTGACCCTGCTCTGGCAGGGGGGTTGGACTGGATGATCTCCAGAGGTCCTTTCCAACCCTAACCAATCTGTGATTCTGTGATCAGAGCTGTTCTTCGAAATCTGTTCCTAGGAAATCGCTGCGAGAAGGAAGACGCACCTGAGGAGCAGGCCTAAGATGGAGGATTGAACAAACAAGTAGCTCTTACCTGAGGAATCGGCTATCCCATGGAACAACTTCTGAGAAAGATTCTGCAACATTACTAGGGGTCCGCCAAAACATACAATTACTTGCCATGTTCCAGTTAAAGCCTAAACTATCGAGTTGGCATTTCTTTTGAAAAGTGTATAAAGAAGCGGTAATGGGCCAAATCCTCAAGCCACTCTAAATCAACACGATTTGCTTGCCTCCGCTGGAACACCCGCTCTCTATTTCAGTTCAGGAGCTAACACACAGTATCTTAATATGCATTTAGGTTAATATTTGCACTTTGCAGGGCTAGGTAGATTGCACGGCTGGCACATATCAGACTAAATGTCACTTCCGAAAGCTAAGGGACCGAACCGGAAGCTGCCATTCAGAGGGACTACCTGACAACATGTGGAACCTCTCCGGAAAAGCCTTCCCACCTCAAGCAACTCCTTTTGATTAATCTTTCACATAGACAATACACGTTATATACACCGACACCCCCCCCCGGCCTTTGCCTCCACAGATCCTGTGGTTGGCTAATTAAAGGAGGAGGTGTAACTATCAATCTAATCTCGCTCGTTCTCAAATTTACCATAATTTCCACACTTGAGAGGCTGGTGAAATGAAACAGCACTACTACACTTTCCCATTCATCAGCCGGAAGCAGAACAACTCAGAGAACCGGGCGAAAAATAATTAGGATGCGGGATCAGGTGTTGCGCGCGTGCATCTGTGCCTGTACAGGGGCACGCAGGCACATGAGCATTCACGGGAGGCAGCAGCAGTAGCACGGGGGCAGATGAGCACCACCAGTCATTTGACCTCGACAGGTGAATGCTTGCAGATGTACTCACAGCACACTTATTAGAAGAGGCCCAAATGCCCGAGAAAACTGCCGTCAGATTACGCCGGAAACAACAACGGCTTTTTAAACAACTACAGCCGCCAGAACGGTACCGGCGGCAGCACTGCAGGAGCTGCTCAGGAACCGCTGGGGCAACCCCAGCGCACCGGGTGCTCAGCGCGTGGCCCTGACCCCACCGCATGGCATGTCACCCTTGGGCAGGAAGCTTGACATTTTCTGGAAGCACCGGTGTCATTTCACGGGCTTTGCCGTCGCTTTGCGCTTGTGGGGTAACACTATAGAGTTTTTCAGAAAGTGTTGGAGCAACTTTGGTACCTTTTCCATTCAGGCACACTGGGAGTGAGGTGTGGGGCTGCTGCCAGGGGCTCTGCTCAGCACAGCATGGCTGGAGCTGGCCCAGGACCTCCTTCGAAAGACAGACTGGTCAGACACACAGCTATCCTGAATCATCAAGGATAATCCTATGTTCAAGTTCAAGTTCCTACCTTCCAGTTCAAGTTCAAGTTCCTACGTTCCAATTGGTGCCCGTTACCTCTTGGCCTGGATCATCAAAGATGATTTTTGATGATCCAGGACAAGAGGTAACGGGTACAAACTGGAACCTAGGAACTTCTATCAAAGCATGAGGAGGAACTTCTTTACTTTGAGGGTGGCAGAGCGCTGGAACAGGCTGCCCAGGGAGGCGGTAGAGTCTCCGACCCCAGAAACATTCAAAACCCGCCTGGAGGTCATCCTGTGCAACCTGCTGTAGGTGACCCTGCTCTGGCAGGGGGGTTGGACTGGATGATCTCCAGAGCTCCTTTCCAACCCTAACCAATCTGTGATTCTGTGATCAGAGCTGTTCTTCGAAATCTGTTCCTAGGAAATCGCTGCGAGAAGGAGGATGCACCTGAGGAGCAGGCCTAAGATGGAGGATTGAACAAACAAGTAGCTCTTACCTGAGGAATCGGCTATCCCATGGAACAACTTCTGAGAAAGATTCTGCAACATTACTAGGGGTCCGCCAAAACATACAATTACTTGCCATGTTCCAGTTAAAGCCTAAACTATCGAGTTGGCATTTCTTTTTAAAAGTGTATAAAGAAGCGGTAATGGGCCAAATCCTCAAGCCACTCTAAATCAACACGATTTGCTTGCCTCCGCTGGAACACCCGCTCTCTATTGCAGTTCAGGAGCTAACACACACTATCTTAATATGCATTTAGGTTAATATTTGCACTTTGCAGGGCTAGGTAGATTGCACGGCTGGCACATATCAGACTAAATGTCACTTCCGAAAGCTAAGGGACCGAACCGGAAGCTGCCATTCAGAGGGACTACATGACAACATGTGGAACCTCTCCGGAAAAGCCTTCCCACCTCAAGCAACTCCTTTTGATTAATCTTTCACATAGACAATACACCTTATATACACCGACACACCCCCCCGGCCTTTGCCTCCACAGATCCTGTGGTTGGCTAATTAAAGGAGGAGGTGTAACTATCAATCTAATCTGGCTTGTTCTCAAATTTACCATAATTTCCACACTTGAGAGGCTGGTGAAATGAAACAGCACTACTACACTTTCCCATTCATCAGCCGGAAGCAGAACAACTCCGAGAACCGGGCGAAAAATAATTAGGATGCGGGATCAGGTGTTGCGCGCGTGCATCTGTGCCTGTACAGGGGCACGCAGGCACATGAGCATTCACAGGAGGCAGCAGCAGTAGCACGGGGGGAGATGAGCACCACCAGTCATTTGACCTCGACAGGTGAATGCTTGCAGATGTACTCACAGCACACTTATTAGAAGAGGCCCAAATGCCCGAGAAAACTGCCGTCAGATTACGCCGGAAACAACAACGGCTTTTTAAACAACTACAGCCGCCAGAACGGTACCGGCGGCAGCACTGCAGGAGCTGCTCAGGAACCGCTGGGGCAACCCCAGCGCACCGGGTGCTCAGCGCGTGGCCCTGACCCCACCGCATGGCATGTCACCCTTGGGCAGGAAGCTTGACATTTTCTGGAAGCACCGGTGTCATTTCACGGGCTTTGCCGTCGCTTTGCGCTTGTGGGGTAACACTATAGAGTTTTTCAGAAAGTGTTGGAGCAACTTTGGTACCTTTTCCATTCAGGCACACTGGGAGTGAGCTGTGGGGCTGCTGCCAGGGGCTCTGCTCAGCACAGCATGGCTGGAGCTGGTCCAGGACCTCCTTCGAAAGACAGACTGGTCAGATACACAGCTATCCTGAATCATCAAGAATAATCCTATGTTCAAGTTCAAGTTCCTACATTCCAGTTCAAGTTCAAGTTCCTACGTTCCAATTGGTGCCCGTTACCTCTTGTCCTGGATCATCAAAGATGATCCAGGACAAGAGGTAACGGGTACAAACTGGAACCTAAGAACTTCTATCAAATCATGAGGAGGAACTTCTTTACTTTGAGGGTGGCAGAGCGCTGGAACAGGCTGCCCAGGGAGGCGGTAGAGTCTCCCACCCCAGAGACATTCAAAACCCGCCTGGAGGTCATCCTGTGCAACCTGCTGTAGGTGACCCTGCTCTGGCAGGGGGGTTGGACTGGATGATCTCCAGAGCTCCTTTCCAACCCTAACCAATCTGTGATTCTGTGATCAGAGCTGTTCTTCGAAATCTGTTCCTAGGAAATCGCTGCGAGAAGGAGGACGCACCTGAGGAGCAGGCCTAAGATGGAGGATTGAACAAACAAGTAGCTCTTACCTGAGGAATCGGCTATCCCATGGAACAACTTCTGAGAAAGATTCTGCAACATTACTAGGGGTCCGCCAAAACATACAATTACTTGCCATGTTCCAGTTAAAGCCTAAACTATCGAGTTGGCATTTCTTTTTAAAAGTGTATAAAGAAGCGGTAATGGGCCAAATCCTCAAGCCACTGTAAATCAACACGATTTGCTTGCCTCCGCTGGAACACCCGCTCTCTATTTCAGTTCAGGAGCTAACACACACTATCTTAATATGCATTTAGGTTAATATTTGCACTTTGCAGGGCTAGGTAGATTGCACGGCTGGCACATATCAGACTAAATGTCACTTCCGAAAGCTAAGGGACCGAACCGGAAGCTGCCATTCAGAGGGACTACCTGACAACATGTGGAACCTCTCCGGAAAAGCCTTCCCACCTCAAGCAACTCCTTTTGATTAATCTTTCACATAGACAATACACGTTATATACACCGACACACCCCCCCGGCCTTTGCCTCCACAGATCCTGTGGTTGGCTAATTAAAGGAGGAGGTGTAACTATCAATCTAATCTGGCTTGTTCTCAAATTTACCATAATTTCCACACTTGAGAGGCTGGTGAAATGAAACAGCACTACTACACTTTCCCATTCATCAGCCGGAAGCAGAACAACTCCGAGAACCGGGCGAAAAATAATTAGGATGCGGGATCAGGTGTTGCGCGCGTGCATCTGTGCCTGTACAGGGGCACGCAGGCACATGAGCATTCACGGGAGGCAGCAGCAGTAGCACGGGGGCAGATGAGCACCACCAGTCATTTGACCTCGACAGGTGAATGCTTGCAGATGTACTCACAGCACACTTATTAGAAGAGGCCCAAATGCCCGAGAAAACTGCGGTCAGATTACGCCGGAAACAACAACGGCTTTTTAAACAACTGCAGCCGCCAGAACGGTACTGGCGGCTGCACTGCAGGAGCTGCTCAGGAACCGCTGGGGCAACCCCAGCGCACCGGGTGCTCAGCGCGTGGCCCTGACCCCACCGCATGGCATGTCACCCTTGGGCAGGAAGCTTGACATTTTCTGGAAGCACCGGTGTCATTTCACGGGCTTTGCCGTCGCTTTGCGCTTGTGGGGTAACACTATAGAGTTTTTCAGAAAGTGTTGGAGCAACTTTGGTACCTTTTCCATTCAGGCACACTGGGAGTGAGCTGTGGGGCTGCTGCCAGGGGCTCTGCTCAGCACAGCATGGCTGGAGCTGGCCCAGGACCTCCTTCGAAAGACAGACTGGTCAGACACACAGCTATCCTGAATCATCAAGGATAATCCTATGTTCAAGTTCAAGTTCCTACCTTCCAGTTCAAGTTCAAGTTCCTACGTTCCAATTGGTGCCCGTTACCTCTTGGCCTGGATCATCAAAGATGATCCAGGACAAGAGCTAACGGGTACAAACTGGAACCTAAGAACTTCTATCAAATCATGAGGAGGAACTTCTTTACTTTGAGGGTGGCAGAGCGCTGGAACAGGCTGCCCAGGGAGGCGGTAGAGTCTCCCACCCCAGAGACATTCAAAACCCGCCTGGAGGTCATCCTGTGCAACCTGCTGTAGGTGACCCTGCTCTGGCAGGGGGTTTGGACTGGATGATCTCCAGAGCTCCTTTCCAACCCTAACCAATCTGTGATTCTGTGATCAGAGCTGTTCTTCGAAATCTGTTCCTAGGAAATCGCTGCGAGAAGGAGGACGCACCTGAGGAGCAGGCCTAAGATGGAGGATTGAACAAACAAGTAGCTCTTACCTGAGGAATCGGCTATCCCATGGAACAACTTCTGAGAAAGATTCTGCAACATTACTAGGGGTCCGCCAAAACATACAATTACTTGCCATGTTCCAGTTAAAGCCTAAACTATCGAGTTGGCATTTCTTTTTAAAAGTGTATAAAGAAGCGGTAATGGGCCAAATCCTCAAGCCACTGTAAATCAACACGATTTGCTTGCCTCCGCTGGAACACCCGCTCTCTATTTCAGTTCAGGAGCTAACACACACTATCTTAATATGCATTTAGGTTAATATTTGCACTTTGCAGGGCTAGGTAGATTGCACGGCTGGCACATATCAGACTAAATGTCACTTCCGAAAGCTAAGGGACCGAACCGGAAGCTGCCATTCAGAGGGACTACCTGACAACATGTGGAACCTCTCCGGAAAAGCCTTCCCACCTCAAGCAACTCCTTTTGATTAATCTTTCACATAGACAATACACCTTATATACACCGACACACCCCCCCGGCCTTTGCCTCCACAGATCCTGTGGTTGGCTAATTAAAGGAGGAGGTGTAACTATCAATCTAATCTGGCTTGTTCTCAAATTTACCATAATTTCCACACTTGAGAGGCTGGTGAAATGAAACAGCACTACTACACTTTCCCATTCATCAGCCGGAAGCAGAACAACTCCGAGAACCGGGCGAAAAATAATTAGGATGCGGGATCAGGTGTTGCGCGCGTGCATCTGTGCCTGTACAGGGGCACGCAGGCACATGAGCATTCACGGGAGGCAGCAGCAGTAGCACGGGGGCAGATGAGCACCACCAGTCATTTGACCTCGACAGGTGAATGCTTGCAGATGTACTCACAGCACACTTATTAGAAGAGGCCCAAATGCCCGAGAAAACTGCGGTCAGATTACGCCGGAAACAACAACGGCTTTTTAAACAACTACAGCCGCCAGAACGGTACTGGCGGCTGCACTGCAGGAGCTGCTCAGGAACCGCTGGGGCAACCCCAGCGCACCGGGTGCTCAGCGCGTGGCCCTGACCCCACCGCATGGCATGTCACCCTTGGGCAGGAAGCTTGACATTTTCTGGAAGCACCGGTGTCATTTCACGGGCTTTGCCGTCGCTTTGCGCTTGTGGGGTAACACTATAGAGTTTTTCAGAAAGTGTTGGAGCAACTTTGGTACCTTTTCCATTCAGGCACACTGGGAGTGAGCTGTGGGGCTGCTGCCAGGGGCTCTGCTCAGCACAGCATGGCTGGAGCTGGCCCAGGACCTCCTTCGAAAGACAGACTGGTCAGACACACAGCTATCCTGAATCATCAAGGATAATCCTATGTTCAAGTTCAAGTTCCTACCTTCCAGTTCAAGTTCAAGTTCCTACGTTCCAATTGGTGCCCGTTACCTCTTGGCCTGGATCATCAAAGATGATCCAGGACAAGAGCTAACGGGTACAAACTGGAACCTAAGAACTTCTATCAAATCATGAGGAGGAACTTCTTTACTTTGAGGGTGGCAGAGCGCTGGAACAGGCTGCCCAGGGAGGCGGTAGAGTCTCCCACCCCAGAGACATTCAAAACCCGCCTGGAGGTCATCCTGTGCAACCTGCTGTAGGTGACCCTGCTCTGGCAGGGGGTTTGGACTGGATGATCTCCAGAGCTCCTTTCCAACCCTAACCAATCTGTGATTCTGTGATCAGAGCTGTTCTTCGAAATCTGTTCCTAGGAAATCGCTGCGAGAAGGAGGACGCACCTGAGGAGCAGGCCTAAGATGGAGGATTGAACAAACAAGTAGCTCTTACCTGAGGAATCGGCTATCCCATGGAACAACTTCTGAGAAAGATTCTGCAACATTACTAGGGGTCCGCCAAAACATACAATTACTTGCCATGTTCCAGTTAAAGCCTAAACTATCGAGTTGGCATTTCTTTTTAAAAGTGTATAAAGAAGCGGTAATGGGCCAAATCCTCAAGCCACTGTAAATCAACACGATTTGCTTGCCTCCGCTGGAACACCCGCTCTCTATTTCAGTTCAGGAGCTAACACACAGTATCTTAATATGCATTTAGGTTAATATTTGCACTTTGCAGGGCTAGGTAGATTGCACGGCTGGCACATATCAGACTAAATGTCACTTCCGAAAGCTAAGGGACCGAACCGGAAGCTGCCATTCAGAGGGACTACCTGACAACGTGTGGAACCTCTCCGGAAAAGCCTTCCCACCTCAAGCAACTCCTTTTGATTAATCTTTCACATAGACAATACACGTTATATACACCGACACACCCCCCCGGCCTTTGCCTCCACAGATCCTGTGGTTGGCTAATTAAAGGAGGAGGTGTAACTATCAATCTAATCTGGCTTGTTCTCAAATTTACCATAATTTCCACACTTGAGAGGCTGGTGAAATGAAACAGCACTACTACACTTTCCCATTCATCAGCCGGAAGCAGAACAACTCCGAGAACCGGGCGAAAAATAATTAGGATGCGGGATCAGGTGTTGCGCGCGTGCATCTGTGCCTGTACAGGGGCACGCAGGCACATGAGCATTCACGGGAGGCAGCAGCAGTAGCACGGGGGCAGATGAGCACCACCAGTCATTTGACCTCGACAGGTGAATGCTTGCAGATGTACTCACAGCACACTTATTAGAAGAGGCCCAAATGCCCGAGAAAACTGCCGTCAGATTACGCCGGAAACAACAACGGCTTTTTAAACAACTACAGCCGCCAGAACGGTACCGGCGGCAGCACTGCAGGAGCTGCTCAGGAACCGCTGGGGCAACCCCAGCGCACCGGGTGCTCAGCGCGTGGCCCTGACCCCACCGCATGGCATGTCACCCTTGGGCAGGAAGCTTGACATTTTCTGGAAGCACCGGTGTCATTTCACGGGCTTTGCCGTCGCTTTGCGCTTGTGGGGTAACACTATAGAGTTTTTCAGAAAGTGTTGGAGCAACTTTGGTACCTTTTCCATTCAGGCACACTGGGAGTGAGCTGTGGGGCTGCTGCCAGGGGCTCTGCTCAGCACAGCATGGCTGGAGCTGGCCCAGGACCTCCTTCGAAAGACAGACTGGTCAGACACACAGCTATCCTGAATCATCAAGGATAATCCTATGTTCAAGTTCAAGTTCCTACCTTCCAGTTCAAGTTCAAGTTCCTACGTTCCAATTGGTGCCCGTTACCTCTTGTCCTGGATCATCAAAGATGATTTTTGATGATCCAGGACAAGAGGTAACGGGTACAAACTGGAACCTAGGAACTTCTATCAAAGCATGAGGAGGAACTTCTTTACTTTGAGGGTGGCAGAGCGCTGGAACAGGCTGCCCAGGGAGGCGGTAGAGTCTCCCACCCCAGAGACATTCAAAACCCGCCTGGAGGTCATCCTGTGCAACCTGCTGTAGGTGACCCTGCTCTGGCAGGGGGGTTGGGCTGGATGATCTCCAGAGGTCCTTTCCAACCCTAACCAATCTGTGATTCTGTGATCAGAGCTGTTCTTCGAAATCTGTTCCTAGGAAATCGCTGCGAGAAGGAGGATGCACCTGAGGAGCAGGCCTAAGATGGAGGATTGAACAAACAAGTAGCTCTTACCTGAGGAATCGGCTATCCCATGGAACAACTTCTGAGAAAGATTCTGCAACATTACTAGGGGTCCGCCAAAACATACAATTACTTGCCATGTTCCAGTTAAAGCCTAAACTATCGAGTTGGCATTTCTTTTGAAAAGTGTATAAAGAAGCGGTAATGGGCCAAATCCTCAAGCCACTGTAAATCAACACGATTTGCTTGCCTCCGCTGGAACACCCGCTCTCTATTTCAGTTCAGGAGCTAACACACACTATCTTAATATGCATTTAGGTTAATATTTGCACTTTGCAGGGCTAGGTAGATTGCACGGCTGGCACATATCAGACTAAATGTCACTTCCGAAAGCTAAGGGACAGAACCGGAAGCTGCCATTCAGAGGGACTACCTGACAACATGTGGAACCTCTCCGGAAAAGCCTTCCCACCTCAAGCAACTCCTTTTGATTAATCTTTCACATAGACAATACACCTTATATACACCGACACACCCCCCCGGCCTTTGCCTCCACAGATCCTGTGGTTGGCTAATTAAAGGAGGAGGTGTAACTATCAATCTAATCTGGCTTGTTCTCAAATTTACCATAATTTCCACACTTGAGAGGCTGGTGAAATGAAACAGCACTACTACACTTTCCCATTCATCAGCCGGAAGCAGAACAACTCCGAGAACCGGGCGAAAAATAATTAGGATGCGGGATCAGGTGTTGCGCGCGTGCATCTGTGCCTGTACAGGGGCACGCAGGCACATGAGCATTCACGGGAGGCAGCAGCAGTAGCACGGGGGCAGATGAGCACCACCAGTCATTTGACCTCGACAGGTGAATGCTTGCAGATGTACTCACAGCACACTTATTAGAAGAGGCCCAAATGCCCGAGAAAACTGCCGTCAGATTACGCCGGAAACAACAACGGCTTTTTAAACAACTACAGCCGCCAGAACGGTACCGGCGGCAGCACTGCAGGAGCTGCTCAGGAACCGCTGGGGCAACCCCAGCGCACCGGGTGCTCAGCGCGTGGCCCTGACCCCACCGCATGGCATGTCACCCTTGGGCAGGAAGCTTGACATTTTCTGGAAGCACCGGTGTCATTTCACGGGCTTTGCCGTCGCTTTGCGCTTGTGGGGTAACACTATAGAGTTTTTCAGAAAGTGTTGGAGCAACTTTGGTACCTTTTCCATTCAGGCACACTGGGAGTGAGCTGTGGGGCTGCTGCCAGGGGCTCTACTCAACACAGCATGGCTGGAGCTGGCCCAGGACCTCCTTCGAAAGACAGACTGGTCAGACACACAGCTATCCTGAATCATCAAGGATAATCCTATGTTCAAGTTCAAGTTCCTACCTTCCAGTTCAAGTTCAAGTTCCTACGTTCCAATTGGTGCCCGTTACCTCTTGGCCTGGATCATCAAAGATGATGATCATCAAAGATGATCCAGGACAAGAGGTAACGGGTACAAACTGGAACCTAGGAACTTCTATCAAAGCATGAGGAGGAACTTCTTTACTTTGAGGGTGGCAGAGCACTGGAACAGGCTGCCCAGGGAGGCAGTAGAGTCTCCCACCCACGAGACATTCAAAACCCGCCTGGAGGTCATCCTGTGCAACCTGCTGTAGGTGACCCTGCTCTGGCAGGGGGGTTGGACTGGATGATCTCCAGAGCTCCTTTCCAAACCCTAACCAATCTGTGATTCTGTGATCAGAGCTGTTCTTCGAAATCTGTTCCTAGGAAATCGCTGCGAGAAGGAGGATGCACCTGAGGAGCAGGCCTAAGATGGAGGATTGAACAAACAAGTAGCTCTTACCTGAGGAATCGGCTATCCCATGGAACAACTTCTGAGAAAGATTCTGCAACATTACTAGGGGTCCGCCAAAACATACAATTACTTGCCATGTTCCAGTTAAAGCCTAAACTATCGAGTTGGCATTTCTTTTTAAAGTGTATAAAGAAGCGGTAATGGGCCAAATCCTCAAGCCACTGTAAATCAACACGATTTGCTTGCCTCCGCTGGAACACCCGCTCTCTATTTCAGTTCAGGAGCTAACACACACTATCTTAATATGCATTTAGGTTAATATTTGCACTTTGCAGGGCTAGGTAGATTGCACGGCTGGCACATATCAGACTAAATGTCACTTCCGAAAGCTAAGGGACCGAACCGGAAGCTGCCATTCAGAGGGACTACCTGACAACATGTGGAACCTCTCCGGAAAAGCCTTCCCACCTCAAGCAACTCCTTTTGATTAATCTTTCACATAGACAATACACCTTATATACACCGACACACCCCCCCGGCCTTTGCCTCCACAGATCCTGTGGTTGGCTAATTAAAGGAGGAGGTGTAACTATCAATCTAATCTGGCTTGTTCTCAAATTTACCATAATTTCCACACTTGAGAGGCTGGTGAAATGAAACAGCACTACTACACTTTCCCATTCATCAGCCGGAAGCAGAACAACTCCGAGAACCGGGCGAAAAATAATTAGGATGCGGGATCAGGTGTTGCGCGCGTGCATCTGTGCCTGTACAGGGGCACGCAGGCACATGAGCATTCACGGGAGGCAGCAGCAGTAGCACGGGGGCAGATGAGCACCACCAGTCATTTGACCTCGACAGGTGAATGCTTGCAGATGTACTCACAGCACACTTATTAGAAGAGGCCCAAATGCCCGAGAAAACTGCCGTCAGATTACGCCGGAAACAACAACGGCTTTTTAAACAACTACAGCCGCCAGAACGGTACCGGCGGCAGCACTGCAGGAGCTGCTCAGGAACCGCTGGGGCAACTCCAGCGCACCGGGTGCTCAGCACGTGGCCCTGACCACACCGCATGGCATGTCACCCTTGGGCAGGAAGCTTGACATTTTCTGGAAGCACCGGTGTCATTTCACGGGCTTTGCCGTCGCTTTGCGCTTGTGGGGTAACACTATAGAGTTTTTCAGAAAGTGTTGGAGCAACTTTGGTACCTTTTCCATTCAGGCACACTGGGAGTGAGCTGTGGGGCTGCTGCCAGGGGCTCTGCTCAACACAGCATGGCTGGAGCTGGCCCAGGACCTCCTTCGAAAGACAGACTGGTCAGACACACAGCTATCCTGAATCATCAAGGATAATCCTATGTTCAAGTTCAAGTTCCTAACTTCCAGTTCAAGTTCAAGTTCCTACGTTCCAATTGGTGCCCGTTACCTCTTGTCCTGGATCATCAAAGATGATCCAGGACAAGAGGTAACGGGTACAAACTGGAACCTAGGAACTTCTATCAAAGCATGAGGAGGAACTTCTTTACTTTGAGGGTGGCAGAGCGCTGGAACAGGCTGCCCAGGGAGGCGGTAGAGTCTCCCACCCCAGAGACATTCAAAACCCGCCTGGAGGTCATCCTGTGCAACCTGCTGTAGGTGACCCTGCTCTGGCAGGGGGTTGGACTGGATGATCTCCAGAGCTCCTTTCCAACCCTAACCAATCTGTGATTCTGTGATCAGAGCTGTTCTTCAAAATCTGTTCCTAGGAAATCGCTGCGAGAAGGAGGATGCACCTGAGGAGCAGGCCTAAGATGGAGGATTGAACAAACAAGTAGCTCTTACCTGAGGAATCGGCTATCCCATGGAACAACTTCTGAGAAAGATTCTGCAACATTACTAGGGGTGCGCCAAAACACAGAATTACTTGCCATGTTCCAGTTAAAGCCTAAACTATCGAGTTGGCATTTCTTTTGAAAAGTGTATAAAGAAGCGGTAATGGGCCAAATCCTCAAGCCACTCTAAATCAACACGATTTGCTTGCCTCCGCTGGAACACCCGCTCTCTATTTCAGTTCAGGAGCTAACACACAGTATCTTAATATGCATTTAGGTTAATATTTGCACTTTGCAGGGCTAGGTAGATTGCACGGCTGGCACATATCAGACTAAATGTCACTTCCGAAAGCTAAGGGACCGAACCGGAAGCTGCCATTCAGAGGGACTACCTGACAACATGTGGAACCTCTCCGGAAAAGCCTTCCCACCTCAAGCAACTCCTTTTGATTAATCTTTCACATAGACAATACACCTTATATACACCGACACACCCCCCCGGCCTTTGCCTCCACAGATCCTGTGGTTGGCTAATTAAAGGAGGAGGTGTAACTATCAATCTAATCTGGCTTGTTCTCAAATTTACCATAATTTCCACACTTGAGAGGCTGGTGAAATGAAACAGCACTACTACACTTTCCCATTCATCAGCCGGAAGCAGAACAACTCCGAGAACCGGGCGAAAAATAATTAGGATGCGGGATCAGGTGTTGCGCGCGTGCATCTGTGCCTGTACAGGGGCACGCAGGCACATGAGCATTCACGGGAGGCAGCAGCAGTAGCACGGGGGCAGATGAGCACCACCAGTCATTTGACCTCGACAGGTGAATGCTTGCAGATGTACTCACAGCACACTTATTAGAAGAGGCCTAAATGCCCGAGAAAACTGCCGTCAGATTACGCCGGAAACAACAACGGCTTTTTAAACAACTACAGCCGCCAGAACGGTACCGGCGGCAGCACTGCAGGAGCTGCTCAGGAACCGCTGGGGCAACTCCAGCGCACCGGGTGCTCAGCACGTGGCCCTGACCACACCGCATGGCATGTCACCCTTGGGCAGGAAGCTTGACATTTTCTGGAAGCACCGGTGTCATTTCACGGGCTTTGCCGTCGCTTTGCGCTTGTGGGGTAACACTATAGAGTTTTTCAGAAAGTGTTGGAGCAACTTTGGTACCTTTTCCATTCAGGCACACTGGGAGTGAGCTGTGGGGCTGCTGCCAGGGGCTCTGCTCAGCACAGCATGGCTGGAGCTGGCCCAGGACCTCCTTCGAAAGACAGACTGGTCAGACACACAGCTATCCTGAATCATCAAGGATAATCCTATGTTCAAGTTCCTACCTTCCAGTTCAAGTTCAAGTTCCTACGTTCCAATTGGTGCCCGTTACCTCTTGTCCTGGATTATCAAAGATGATGATCATCAAAGATGATCCAGGACAAGAGGTAACGGGTACAAACTGGAACCTAGGAACTTCTATCAAAGCATGAGGAGGAACTTCTTTACTTTGAGGGTGGCAGAGCGCTGGAACAGGCTGCCCGGGGAGGCGGTAGAGTCTCCGACCCCAGAGACATTCAAAACCCGCCTGGAGGTCATCCTGTGCAACCTGCTGTAGGTGACCCTGCTCTGGCAGGGGGGTTGGGCTGGATGATCTCCAGAGCTCCTTTCCAACCCTAACCAATCTGTGATTCTGTGATCAGAGCTGTTCTTCGAAATCTGTTCCTAGGAAATCGCTGCGAGAAGGAGGATGCACCTGAGGAGCAGGCCTAAGATGGAGGATTGAACAAACAAGTAGCTCTTACCTGAGGAATCGGCTATCCCATGGAACAACTTCTGAGAAAGATTCTGCAACATTACTAGGGGTCCGCCAAAACATACAATTACTTGCCATGTTCCAGTTAAAGCCTAAACTATCGAGTTGGCATTTCTTTTTAAAAGTGTATAAAGAAGCGGTAATGGGCCAAATCCTCAAGCCACTCTAAATCAACACGATTTGCTTGCCTCCGCTGGAACACCCGCTCTCTATTTCAGTTCAGGAGCTAACACACACTATCTTAATATGCATTTAGGTTAATATTTGCACTTTGCAGGGCTAGGTAGATTGCACGGCTGGCACATATCAGACTAAATGTCACTTCCGAAAGCTAAGGGACCGAACCGGAAGCTGCCATTCAGAGGGACTACCTGACAACATGTGGAACCTCTCCGGAAAAGCCTTCCCACCTCAAGCAACTCCTTTTGATTAATCTTTCACATAGACAATACACCTTATATAAACCGACACACCCCCCCGGCCTTTGCCTCCACAGATCCTGTGGTTGGCTAATTAAAGGAGGAGGTGTAACTATCAATCTAATCTGGCTTGTTCTCAAATTTACCATAATTTCCACACTTGAGAGGCTGGTGAAATGAAACAGCACTACTACACTTTCCCATTCATCAGCCGGAAGCAGAACAACTCCGAGAACCGGGCGAAAAATAATTAGGATGCGGGATCAGGTGTTGCGCGCGTGCATCTGTGCCTGTACAGGGGCACGCAGGCACATGAGCATTCACGGGAGGCAGCAGCAGTAGCACGGGGGGAGATGAGCACCACCAGTCATTTGACCTCGACAGGTGAATGCTTGCAGATGTACTCACAGCACACTTATTAGAAGAGGCCCAAATGCCCGAGAAAACTGCCGTCAGATTACGCCGGAAACAACAACGGCTTTTTAAACAACTACAGCCGCCAGAACGGTACCGGCGGCAGCACTGCAGGAGCTGCTCAGGAACCGCTGGGGCAACCCCAGCGCACCGGGTGCTCAGCGCGTGGCCCTGACCCCACCGCATGGCATGTCACCCTTGGGCAGGAAGCTTGACATTTTCTGGAAGCACCGGTGTCATTTCACGGGCTTTGCCGTCGCTTTGCGCTTGTGGGGTAACACTATAGAGTTTTTCAGAAAGTGTTGGAGCAACTTTGGTACCTTTTCCATTCAGGCACACTGGGAGTGAGCTGTGGGGCTGCTGCCAGGGGCTCTGCTCAGCACAGCATGGCTGGAGCTGGCCCAGGACCTCCTTCGAAAGACAGACTGGTCAGACACACAGCTATCCTGAATCATCAAGGATAATCCTATGTTCAAGTTCAAGTTCCTACCTTCCAGTTCAAGTTCAAGTTCCTACGTTCCAATTGGTGCCCGTTACCTCTTGTCCTGGATCATCAAAGATGATTTTTGATGATCCAGGACAAGAGGTAACGGGTACAAACTGGAACCTAGGAACTTCTATCAAAGCATGAGGAGGAACTTCTTTACTTTGAGGGTGGCAGAGCGCTGGAACAGGCTGCCCAGGGAGGCGGTAGAGTCTCCCACCCCAGAGACATTCAAAACCCGCCTGGAGGTCATCCTGTGCAACCTGCTGTAGGTGACCCTGCTCTGGCAGGGGGGTTGGGCTGGATGATCTCCAGAGCTCCTTTCCAACCCTAACCAATCTGTGATTCTGTGATCAGAGCTGTTCTTCGAAATCTGTTCCTAGGAAATCGCTGCGAGAAGGAGGATGCACCTGAGGAGCAGGCCTAAGATGGAGGATTGAACAAACAAGTAGCTCTTACCTGAGGAATCGGCTATCCCATGGAACAACTTCTGAGAAAGATTCTGCAACATTACTAGGGGTCCGCCAAAACATACAATTACTTGCCATGTTCCAGTTAAAGCCTAAACTATCGAGTTGGCATTTCTTTTGAAAAGTGCATAAAGAAGCGGTAATGGGCCAAATCCTCAAGCCACTCTAAATCAACACGATTTGCTTGCCTCCGCTGGAACACCCGCTCTCTATTTCAGTTCAGGAGCTAACACACACTATCTTAATATGCATTTAGGTTAATATTTGCACTTTGCAGGGCTAGGTAGATTGCACGGCTGGCACATATCAGACTAAATGTCACTTCCGAAAGCTAAGGGACCGAACCGGAAGCTGCCATTCAGAGGGACTACCTGACAACATGTGGAACCTCTCCGGAAAAGCCTTCCCACCTCAAGCAACTCCTTTTGATTAATCTTTCACATAGACAATACACCTTATATACACCGACACACCCCCCCGGCCTTTGCCTCCACAGATCCTGTGGTTGGCTAATTAAAGGAGGAGGTGTAACTATCAATCTAATCTGGCTTGTTCTCAAATTTACCATAATTTCCACACTTGAGAGGCTGGTGAAATGAAACAGCACTACTACACTTTCCCATTCATCAGCCGGAAGCAGAACAACTCCGAGAACCGGGCGAAAAATAATTAGGATGCGGGATCAGGTGTTGCGCGCGTGCATCTGTGCCTGTACAGGGGCACGCAGGCACATGAGCATTCACGGGAGGCAGCAGCAGTAGCACGGGGGCAGATGAGCACCACCAGTCATTTGACCTCGACAGGTGAATGCTTGCAGATGTACTCACAGCACACTTATTAGAAGAGGCCCAAATGCCCGAGAAAACTGCCGTCAGATTACGCCGGAAACAACAACGGCTTTTTAAACAACTACAGCCGCCAGAACGGTACCGGCGGCAGCACTGCAGGAGCTGCTCAGGAACCGCTGGGGCAACTCCAGCGCACCGGGTGCTCAGCACGTGGCCCTGACCACACCGCATGGCATGTCACCCTTGGGCAGGAAGCTTGACATTTTCTGGAAGCACCGGTGTCATTTCACGGGCTTTGCCGTCGCTTTACGCTTGTGGGGTAACACTATAGAGTTTTTCAGAAAGTGTTGGAGCAACTTTGGTACCTTTTCCATTCAGGCACACTGGGAGTGAGCTGTGGGGCTGCTGCCAGGGGCTCTACTCAACACAGCATGGCTGGAGCTGGCCCAGGACGTCCTTCGAAAGACAGACTGGTCAGACACACAGCTATCCTGAATCATCAAGGATAATCCTATGTTCAAGTTCAAGTTCCTACCTTCCAGTTCAAGTTCAAGTTCCTACGTTCCAATTGGTGCCCGTTACCTCTTGGCCTGGATCATCAAAGATGATGATCATCAAAGATGATCCAGGACAAGAGGTAACGGGTACAAACTGGAACCTAGGAACTTCTATCAAAGCATGAGGAGGAACTTCTTTACTTTGAGGGTGGCAGAGCACTGGAACAGGCTGCCCAGGGAGGCAGTAGAGTCTCCCACCCACGAGACATTCAAAACCCGCCTGGAGGTCATCCTGTGCAACCTGCTGTAGGTGACCCTGCTCTGGCAGGGGGGTTGGACTGGATGATCTCCAGAGCTCCTTTCCAACCCTAACCAATCTGTGATTCTGTGATCAGAGCTGTTCTTCGAAATCTGTTCCTAGGAAATCGCTGCGAGAAGGAGGATGCACCTGAGGAGCAGGCCTAAGATGGAGGATTGAACAAACAAGTAGCTCTTACCTGAGGAATCGGCTATCCCATGGAACAACTTCTGAGAAAGATTCTGCAACATTACTAGGGGTCCGCCAAAACATACAATTACTTGCCATGTTCCAGTTAAAGCCTAAACTATCGAGTTGGCATTTCTTTTTAAAAGTGTATAAAGAAGCGGTAATGGGCCAAATCCTCAAGCCACTCTAAATCAACACGATTTGCTTGCCTCCGCTGGAACACCCGCTCTCTATTGCAGTTCAGGAGCTAACACACACTATCTTAATATGCATTTAGGTTAATATTTGCACTTTGCAGGGCTAGGTAGATTGCACGGCTGGCACATATCAGACTAAATGTCACTTCCGAAAGCTAAGGGACCGAACCGGAAGCTGCCATTCAGAGGGACTACCTGACAACATGTGGAACCTCTCCGGAAAAGCCTTCCCACCTCAAGCAACTCCTTTTGATTAATCTTTCACATAGACAATACACCTTATATACACCGACACACCCCCCCGGCCTTTGCCTCCACAGATCCTGTGGTTGGCTAATTAAAGGAGGAGGTGTAACTATCAATCTAATCTGGCTTGTTCTCAAATTTACCATAATTTCCACACTTGAGAGGCTGGTGAAATGAAACAGCACTACTACACTTTCCCATTCATCAGCCGGAAGCAGAACAACTCCGAGAACCGGGCGAAAAATAATTAGGATGCGGGATCAGGTGTTGCGCGCGTGCATCTGTGCCTGTACAGGGGCACGCAGGCACATGAGCATTCACGGGAGGCAGCAGCAGTAGCACGGGGGCAGATGAGCACCACCAGTCATTTGACCTCGACAGGTGAATGCTTGCAGATGTACTCACAGCACACTTATTAGAAGAGGCCTAAATGCCCGAGAAAACTGCCGTCAGATTACGCCGGAAACAACAACGGCTTTTTAAACAACTACAGCCGCCAGAACGGTACCGGCGGCAGCACTGCAGGAGCTGCTCAGGAACCGCTGGGGCAACTCCAGCGCACCGGGTGCTCAGCACGTGGCCCTGACCACACCGCATGGCATGTCACCCTTGGGCAGGAAGCTTGACATTTTCTGGAAGCACCGGTGTCATTTCACGGGCTTTGCCGTCGCTTTGCGCTTGTGGGGTAACACTATAGAGTTTTTCAGAAAGTGTTGGAGCAACTTTGGTACCTTTTCCATTCAGGCACACTGGGAGTGAGCTGTGGGGCTGCTGCCAGGGGCTCTGCTCAACACAGCATGGCTGGAGCTAGCCCAGGACCTCCTTCGAAAGACAGACTGGTCAGACACACAGCTATCCTGAATCATCAAGGATAATCCTATGTTCAAGTTCAAGTTCCTAACTTCCAGTTCAAGTTCAAGTTCCTACGTTCCAATTGGTGCCCGTTACCTCTTGTCCTGGATCATCAAAGATGATCCAGGACAAGAGGTAACGGGTACAAACTGGAACCTAGGAACTTCTATCAAAGCATGAGGAGGAACTTCTTTACTTTGAGGGTGGCAGAGCGCTGGAACAGGCTGCCCAGGGAGGCGGTAGAGTCTCCCACCCCAGAGACATTCAAAACCCGCCTGGAGGTCATCCTGTGCAACCTGCTGTAGGTGACCCTGCTCTGGCAGGGGGTTGGACTGGATGATCTCCAGAGCTCCTTTCCAACCCTAACCAATCTGTGATTCTGTGATCAGAGCTGTTCTTCAAAATCTGTTCCTAGGAAATCGCTGCGAGAAGGAGGATGCACCTGAGGAGCAGGCCTAAGATGGAGGATTGAACAAACAAGTAGCTCTTACCTGAGGAATCGGCTATCCCATGGAACAACTTCTGAGAAAGATTCTGCAACATTACTAGGGGTGCGCCAAAACACAGAATTACTTGCCATGTTCCAGTTAAAGCCTAAACTATCGAGTTGGCATTTCTTTTTAAAAGTGTATAAAGAAGCGGTAATGGGCCAAATCCTCAAGCCACTCTAAATCAACACGATTTGCTTGCCTCCGCTGGAACACCCGCTCTCTATTTCAGTTCAGGAGCTAACACACAGTATCTTAATATGCATTTAGGTTAATATTTGCACTTTGCAGGGCTAGGTAGATTGCACGGCTGGCACATATCAGACTAAATGTCACTTCCGAAAGCTAAGGGACCGAACCGGAAGCTGCCATTCAGAGGGACTACCTGACAACATGTGGAACCTCTCCGGAAAAGCCTTCCCACCTCAAGCAACTCCTTTTGATTAATCTTTCACATAGACAATACACCTTATATACACCGACACACCCCCCCGGCCTTTGCCTCCACAGATCCTGTGGTTGGCTAATTAAAGGAGGAGGTGTAACTATCAATCTAATCTGGCTTGTTCTCAAATTTACCATAATTTCCACACTTGAGAGGCTGGTGAAATGAAACAGCACTACTACACTTTCCCATTCATCAGCCGGAAGCAGAACAACTCCGAGAACCGGGCGAAAAATAATTAGGATGCGGGATCAGGTGTTGCGCGCGTGCATCTGTGCCTGTACAGGGGCACGCAGGCACATGAGCATTCACGGGAGGCAGCAGCAGTAGCACGGGGGCAGATGAGCACCACCAGTCATTTGACCTCGACAGGTGAATGCTTGCAGATGTACTCACAGCACACTTATTAGAAGAGGCCTAAATGCCCGAGAAAACTGCCGTCAGATTACGCCGGAAACAACAACGGCTTTTTAAACAACTACAGCCGCCAGAACGGTACCGGCGGCAGCACTGCAGGAGCTGCTCAGGAACCGCTGGGGCAACTCCAGCGCACCGGGTGCTCAGCACGTGGCCCTGACCACACCGCATGGCATGTCACCCTTGGGCAGGAAGCTTGACATTTTCTGGAAGCACCGGTGTCATTTCACGGGCTTTGCCGTCGCTTTGCGCTTGTGGGGTAACACTATAGAGTTTTTCAGAAAGTGTTGGAGCAACTTTGGTACCTTTTCCATTCAGGCACACTGGGAGTGAGCTGTGGGGCTGCTGCCAGGGGCTCTGCTCAGCACAGCATGGCTGGAGCTGGCCCAGGACCTCCTTCGAAAGACAGACTGGTCAGACACACAGCTATCCTGAATCATCAAGGATAATCCTATGTTCAAGTTCCTACCTTCCAGTTCAAGTTCAAGTTCCTACGTTCCAATTGGTGCCCGTTACCTCTTGTCCTGGATTATCAAAGATGATGATCATCAAAGATGATCCAGGACAAGAGGTAACGGGTACAAACTGGAACCTAGGAACTTCTATCAAAGCATGAGGAGGAACTTCTTTACTTTGAGGGTGGCAGAGCGCTGGAACAGGCTGCCCGGGGAGGCGGTAGAGTCTCCGACCCCAGAGACATTCAAAACCCGCCTGGAGGTCATCCTGTGCAACCTGCTGTAGGTGACCCTGCTCTGGCAGGGGGGTTGGGCTGGATGATCTCCAGAGCTCCTTTCCAACCCTAACCAATCTGTGATTCTGTGATCAGAGCTGTTCTTCGAAATCTGTTCCTAGGAAATCGCTGCGAGAAGGAGGATGCACCTGAGGAGCAGGCCTAAGATGGAGGATTGAACAAACAAGTAGCTCTTACCTGAGGAATCGGCTATCCCATGGAACAACTTCTGAGAAAGATTCTGCAACATTACTAGGGGTCCGCCAAAACATACAATTACTTGCCATGTTCCAGTTAAAGCCTAAACTATCGAGTTGGCATTTCTTTTGAAAAGTGTATAAAGAAGCGGTAATGGGCCAAATCCTCAAGCCACTCTAAATCAACACGATTTGCTTGCCTCCGCTGGAACACCCGCTCTCTATTTCAGTTCAGGAGCTAACACACACTATCTTAATATGCATTTAGGTTAATATTTGCACTTTGCAGGGCTAGGTAGATTGCACGGCTGGCACATATCAGACTAAATGTCACTTCCGAAAGCTAAGGGACCGAACCGGAAGCTGCCATTCAGAGGGACTACCTGACAACATGTGGAACCTCTCCGGAAAAGCCTTCCCACCTCAAGCAACTCCTTTTGATTAATCTTTCACATAGACAATACACCTTATATAAACCGACACACCCCCCCGGCCTTTGCCTCCACAGATCCTGTGGTTGGCTAATTAAAGGAGGAGGTGTAACTATCAATCTAATCTGGCTTGTTCTCAAATTTACCATAATTTCCACACTTGAGAGGCTGGTGAAATGAAACAGCACTACTACACTTTCCCATTCATCAGCCGGAAGCAGAACAACTCCGAGAACCGGGCGAAAAATAATTAGGATGCGGGATCAGGTGTTGCGCGCGTGCATCTGTGCCTGTACAGGGGCACGCAGGCACATGAGCATTCACGGGAGGCAGCAGCAGTAGCACGGGGGCAGATGAGCACCACCAGTCATTTGACCTCGACAGGTGAATGCTTGCAGATGTACTCACAGCACACTTATTAGAAGAGGCCCAAATGCCCGAGAAAACTGCCGTCAGATTACGCCGGAAACAACAACGGCTTTTTAAACAACTACAGCCGCCAGAACGGTACCGGCGGCAGCACTGCAGGAGCTGCTCAGGAACCGCTGGGGCAACCCCAGCGCACCGGGTGCTCAGCGCGTGGCCCTGACCCCACCGCATGGCATGTCACCCTTGGGCAGGAAGCTTGACATTTTCTGGAAGCACCGGTGTCATTTCACGGGCTTTGCCGTCGCTTTGCGCTTGTGGGGTAACACTATAGAGTTTTTCAGAAAGTGTTGGAGCAACTTTGGTACCTTTTCCATTCAGGCACACTGGGAGTGAGCTGTGGGGCTGCTGCCAGGGGCTCTGCTCAGCACAGCATGGCTGGAGCTGGCCCAGGACCTCCTTCGAAAGACAGACTGGTCAGACACACAGCTATCCTGAATCATCAAGGATAATCCTATGTTCAAGTTCCTACCTTCCAGTTCAAGTTCAAGTTCCTACGTTCCAATTGGTGCCCGTTACCTCTTGTCCTGGATCATCAAAGATGATCCAGGACAAGAGGTAACGGGTACAAACTGGAACCTAGGAACTTCTATCAAAGCATGAGGAGGAACTTCTTTACTTTGAGGGTGGCAGAGCGCTGGAACAGGCTGCCCAGGGAGGCGGTAGAGTCTCCGACCCCAGAAACATTCAAAACCCGCCTGGAGGTCATCCTGTGCAACCTGCTGTAGGTGACCCTGCTCTGGCAGGGGGGTTGGGCTGGATGATCTCCAGAGGTCCTTTCCAACCCTAACTAATCTGTGATTCTGTGATCAGAGCTGTTCTTCGAAATCTGTTCCTAGGAAATCGCTGCGAGAAGGAGGATGCACCTGAGGAGCAGGCCTAAGATGGAAGATTGAACAAACAAGTAGCTCTCACCTGAGGAATCGGCTATCCCATGGAACAACTTCTGAGAAAGATTCTGCAACATTACTAGGGGTCCGCCAAAACATACAATTACTTGCCATGTTCCAGTTAAAGCCTAAACTATCGAGTTGGCATTTCTTTTTAAAAGTGTATAAAGAAGCGGTAATGGGCCAAATCCGCAAGCCACTGTAAATCAACACGATTTGCTTGCCTCCGCTGGAACACCCGCTCTCTATTGCAGTTCAGGAGCTAACACACACTATCTTAATATGCATTTAGGTTAATATTTGCACTTTGCAGGGCTAGGTAGATTGCACGGCTGGCACATATCAGACTAAATGTCACTTCCGAAAGCTAAGGGACCGAACCGGAAGCTGCCATTCAGAGGGACTACCTGACAACATGTGGAACCTCTCCGGAAAAGCCTTCCCACCTCAAGCAACTCCTTTTGATTAATCTTTCACATAGACAATACACCTTATATAAACCGACACACCCCCCCGGCCTTTGCCTCCACAGATCCTGTGGTTGGCTAATTAAAGGAGGAGGTGTAACTATCAATCTAATCTGGCTTGTTCTCAAATTTACCATAATTTCCACACTTGAGAGGCTGGTGAAATGAAACAGCACTACTACACTTTCCCATTCATCAGCCGGAAGCAGAACAACTCCGAGAACCGGGCGAAAAATAATTAGGATGCGGGATCAGGTGTTGCGCGCGTGCATCTGTGCCTGTACAGGGGCACGCAGGCACATGAGCATTCACGGGAGGCAGCAGCAGTAGCACGGGGGGAGATGAGCACCACCAGTCATTTGACCTCGACAGGTGAATGCTTGCAGATGTACTCACAGCACACTTATTAGAAGAGGCCCAAATGCCCGAGAAAACTGCCGTCAGATTATGCCGGAAACAACAACGGCTTTTTAAACAACTACAGCCGCCAGAACGGTACCGGCGGCAGCACTGCAGGAGCTGCTCAGGAACCGCTGGGGCAACCCCAGCGCACCCGGTGCTCAGCGCGTGGCCCTGACCCCACCGCATGGCATGTCACCCTTGGGCAGGAAGCTTGACATTTTCTGGAAGCACCGGTGTCATTTCACGGGCTTTGCCGTCGCTTTGCGCTTGTGGGGTAACACTATAGAGTTTTTCAGAAAGTGTTGGAGCAACTTTGGTACCTTTTCCATTCAGGCACACTGGGAGTGAGCTGTGGGGCTGCTGCCAGGGGCTCTGCTCAGCACAGCATGGCTGGAGCTGGCCCAGGACCTCCTTCGAAAGACAGACTGGTCAGACACACAGCTATCCTGAATCATCAAGGATAATCCTATGTTCAAGTTCCTACGTTCCAGTTCAAGTTCAAGTTCCTACGTTCCAATTGGTGCCCGTTACCTCTTGTCCTGGATCATCAAAGATGATCCAGGACAAGAGGTAACGGGTACAAACTGGAACCTAGGAACTTCTATCAAAGCATGAGGAGGAACTTCTTTACTTTGAGGGTGGCAGAGCGCTGGAACAGGCTGCCCAGGGAGGCGGTAGAGTCTCCGACCCCAGAAACATTCAAAACCCGCCTGGAGGTCATCCTGTGCAACCTGCTGTAGGTGACCCTGCTCTGGCAGGGGGGTTGGGCTGGATGATCTCCAGAGGTCCTTTCCAACCCTAACCAATCTGTGATTCTGTGATCAGAGCTGTTCTTCGAAATCTGTTCCTAGGAAATCGCTGCGAGAAGGAGGATGCACCTGAGGAGCAGGCCTAAGATGGAAGATTGAACAAACAAGTAGCTCTCACCTGAGGAATCGGCTATCCCATGGAACAACTTCTGAGAAAGATTCTGCAACATTACTAGGGGTCCGCCAAAACATACAATTACTTGCCATGTTCCAGTTAAAGCCTAAACTATCGAGTTGGCATTCCTTTTTAAAAGTGTATAAAGAAGCGGTAATGGGCCATATCCGCAAGCCACTGTAAATCAACACGATTTGCTTGCCTCCGCTGGAACACCCGCTCTCTATTTCAGTTCAGGAGCTAACACACACTATCTTAATATGCATTTAGGTTAATATTTGCACTTTGCAGGGCTAGGTAGATTGCACGGCTGGCACATATCAGACTAAATGTCACTTCCGAAAGCTAAGGGACCGAACCGGAAGCTGCCATTCAGAGGGACTACCTGACAACATGTGGAACCTCTCCGGAAAAGCCTTCCCACCTCAAGCAACTCCTTTTGATTAATCTTTCACATAGACAATACACCTTATATAAACCGACACACCCCCCCGGCCTTTGCCTCCACAGATCCTGTGGTTGGCTAATTAAAGGAGGAGGTGTAACTATCAATCTAATCTGGCTTGTTCTCAAATTTACCATAATTTCCACACTTGAGAGGCTGGTGAAATGAAACAGCACTACTACACTTTCCCATTCATCAGCCGGAAGCAGAACAACTCAGAGAACCGGGCGAAAAATAATTAGGATGCGGGATCAGGTGTTGCGCGCGTGCATCTGTGCCTGTACAGGGGCACGCAGGCACATGAGCATTCACGGGAGGCAGCAGCAGTAGCACGGGGGCAGATGAGCACCACCAGTCATTTGACCTCGACAGGTGAATGCTTGCAGATGTACTCACAGCACACTTATTAGAAGAGGCCCAAATGCCCGAGAAAACTGCCGTCAGATTACGCCGGAAACAACAACGGCTTTTTAAACAACTACAGCCGCCAGAACGGTACCGGCGGCAGCACTGCAGGAGCTGCTCAGGAACCGCTGGGGCAACCCCAGCGCACCGGGTGCTCAGCGCGTGGCCCTGACCCCACCGCATGGCATGTCACCCTTGGGCAGGAAGCTTGACATTTTCTGGAAGCACCGGTGTCATTTCACGGGCTTTGCCGTCGCTTTGCGCTTGTGGGGTAACACTATAGAGTTTTTCAGAAAGTGTTGGAGCAACTTTGGTACCTTTTCCATTCAGGCACACTGGGAGTGAGGTGTGGGGCTGCTGCCAGGGGCTCTGCTCAGCACAGCATGGCTGGAGCTGGCCCAGGACCTCCTTCGAAAGACAGACTGGTCAGACACACAGCTATCCTGAATCATCAAGGATAATCCTATGTTCAAGTTCCTACGTTCCAGTTCAAGTTCAAGTTCCTACGTTCCAATTGGTGCCCGTTACCTCTTGTCCTGGATCATCAAAGATGATCCAGGACAAGAGGTAACGGGTACAAACTGGAACCTAGGAACTTCTATCAAAGCATGAGGAGGAACTTCTTTACTTTGAGGGTGGCAGAGCGCTGGAACAGGCTGCCCAGGGAGGCGGTAGAGTCTCCCACCCCAGAAACATTCAAAACCCGCCTGGAGGTCATCCTGTGCAACCTGCTGTAGGTGACCCTGCTCTGGCAGGGGGGTTGGGCTGGATGATCTCCAGAGGTCCTTTCCAACCCTAAGTAATCTGTGATTCTGTGATCAGAGCTGTTCTTCGAAATCTGTTCCTAGGAAATCGCTGCGAGAAGGAGGATGCACCTGAGGAGCAGGCCTAAGATGGAAGATTGAACAAACAAGTAGCTCTCACCTGAGGAATCGGCTATCCCATGGAACAACTTCTGAGAAAGATTCTGCAACATTACTAGGGGTCCGCCAAAACATACAATTACTTGCCATGTTCCAGTTAAAGCCTAAACTATCGAGTTGGCATTTCTTTTTAAAAGTGTATAAAGAAGCGGTAATGGACCATATCCGCAAGCCACTGTAAATCAACACGATTTGCTTGCCTCCGCTGGAACACCCGCTCTCTATTGCAGTTCAGGAGCTAACACACAGTATCTTAATATGCATTTAGGTTAATATTTGCACTTTGCAGGGCTAGGTAGATTGCACGGCTGGCACATATCAGACTAAATGTCACTTCCGAAAGCTAAGGGACCGAACCGGAAGCTGCCATTCAGAGGGACTACCTGACAACATGTGGAACCTCTCCGGAAAAGCCTTCCCACCTCAAGCAACTCCTTTTGATTAATCTTTCACATAGACAATACACGTTATATACACCGACACACCCCCCCGGCCTTTGCCTCCAGAGATCCTGTGGTTGGCTAATTAAAGGAGGAGGTGTAACTATCAATCTAATCTGGCTTGTTCTCAAATTTACCATAATTTCCACACTTGAGAGGCTGGTGAAATGAAACAGCACTACTACACTTTCCCATTCATCAGCCGGAAGCAGAACAACTCCGAGAACCGGGCGAAAAATAATTAGGATGCGGGATCAGGTGTTGCGCGCGTGCATCTGTGCCTGTACAGGGGCACGCAGGCACATGAGCATTCACGGGAGGCAGCAGCAGTAGCACGGGGGCAGATGAGCACCACCAGTCATTTGACCTCGACAGGTGAATGCTTGCAGATGTACTCACAGCACACTTATTAGAAGAGGCCCAAATGCCCGAGAAAACTGCCGTCAGATTACGCCGGAAACAACAACGGCTTTTTAAACAACTACAGCTGCCAGAACGGTACCGGCGGCAGCACTGCAGGAGCTGCTCAGGAACCGCTGGGGCAACCCCAGCGCACCGGGTGCTCAGCGCGTGGCCCTGACCCCACCGCATGGCATGTCACCCTTGGGCAGGAAGCTTGACATTTTCTGGAAGCACCGGTGTCATTTCACGGGCTTTGCCGTCGCTTTGCGCTTGTGGGGTAACACTATAGAGTTTTTCAGAAAGTGTTGGAGCAACTTTGGTACCTTTTCCATTCAGGCACACTGGGAGTGAGCTGTGGGGCTGCTGCCAGGGGCTCTGCTCAGCACAGCATGGCTGGAGCTGGCCCAGGACCTCCTTCGAAAGACAGACTGGTCAGACACACAGCTATCCTGAATCATCAAGGATAATCCTATGTTCAAGTTCCTACGTTCCAGTTGAAGTTCAAGTTCCTACGTTCCAATTGGTGCCCGTTACCTCTTGTCCTGGATCATCAAAGATGATCCAGGACAAGAGGTAACGGGTACAAACTGGAACCTAGGAACTTCTATCAAAGCATGAGGAGGAACTTCTTTACTTTGAGGGTGGCAGAGCGCTGGAACAGGCTGCCCAGGGAGGCGGTAGAGTCTCCCACCCCAGAAACATTCAAAACCCGCCTGGAGGTCATCCTGTGCAACCTGCTGTAGGTGACCCTGCTCTGGCAGGGGGGTTGGGCTGGATGATCTCCAGAGGTCCTTTCCAACCCTAACCAATCTGTGATTCTGTGATCAGAGCTGTTCTTCGAAATCTGTTCCTAGGAAATCGCTGCGAGAAGGAGGATGCACCTGAGGAGCAGGCCTAAGATGGAGGATTGAACAAACAAGTAGCTCTTACCTGAGGAATCGGCTATCCCATGGAACAACTTCTGAGAAAGATTCTGCAACATTACTAGGGGTCCGCCAAAACATACAATTACTTGCCATGTTCCAGTTAAAGCCTAAACTATCGAGTTGGCATTTCTTTTTAAAAGTGTATAAAGAAGCGGTAATGGGCCAAATCCTCAAGCCACTCTAAATCAACACGATTTGCTTGCCTCCGCTGGAACACCCGCTCTCTATTTCAGTTCAGGAGCTAACACACAGTATCTTAATATGCATTTAGGTTAATATTTGCACTTTGCGGGGCTAGGTAGATTGCACGGCTGGCACATATCAGACTAAATGTCACTTCCGAAAGCTAAGGGACCGAACCGGAAGCTGCCATTCAGAGGGACTACCTGACAACATGTGGAACCTCTCCGGAAAAGCCTTCCCACCTCAAGCAACTCCTTTTGATTAATCTTTCACATAGACAATACACGTTATATACACCGACACACCCCCCCGGCCTTTGCCTCCACAGATCCTGTGGTTGGCTAATTAAAGGAGGAGGTGTAACTATCAATCTAATCTCGCTTGTTCTCAAATTTACCATAATTTCCACACTTGAGAGGCTGGTGAAATGAAACAGCACTACTACACTTTCCCATTCATCAGCCGGAAGCAGAACAACTCCGAGAACCGGGCGAAAAATAATTAGGATGCGGGATCAGGTGTTGCGCGCGTGCATCTGTGCCTGTACAGGGGCACGCAGGCACATGAGCATTCACGGGAGGCAGCAGCAGTAGCACGGGGGCAGATGAGCACCACCAGTCATTTGACCTCGACAGGTGAATGCTTGCAGATGTACTCACAGCACACTTATTGGAAGAGGCCCAAATGCCCGAGAAAACTGCCGTCAGATTACGCCGGAAACAACAACGGCTTTTTAAACAACTACAGCCGCCAGAACGGTACCGGCGGCAGCACTGCAGGAGCTGCTCAGGAACCGCTGGGGCAACCCCAGCGCACCGGGTGCTCAGCGCGTGGCCCTGACCCCACCGCATGGCATGTCACCCTTGGGCAGGAAGCTTGACATTTTCTGGAAGCACCGGTGTCATTTCACGGGCTTTGCCGTCGCTTTGCGCTTGTGGGGTAACACTATAGAGTTTTTCAGAAAGTGTTGGAGCAACTTTGGTACCTTTTCCATTCAGGCACACTGGGAGTGAGCTGTGGGGCTGCTGCCAGGGGCTCTGCGCAACACAGCATGGCTGGAGCTGGCCCAGGACCTCCTTCGAAAGACAGACTGGTCAGACACACAGCTATCCTGAATCATCAAGGATAATCCTATGTTCAAGTTCCTACGTTCCAGTTGAAGTTCAAGTTCCTACGTTCCAATTGGTGCCCGTTACCTCTTGGCCTGGATCATCAAAGATGATCCAGGACAAGAGGTAACGGGTACAAACTGGAACCTAGGAACTTCTATCAAAGCATGAGGAGGAACTTCTTTACTTTGAGGGTGGCAGAGCGCTGGAACAGGCTGCCCGGGGAGGCGGTAGAGTCTCCGACCCCAGAGACATTCAAAACCCGCCTGGAGGTCATCCTGTGCAACCTGCTGTAGGTGACCCTGCTCTGGCAGGGGGGTTGGGCTGGATGATCTCCAGAGCTCCTTTCCAACCCTAACCAATCTGTGATTCTGTGATCAGAGCTGTTCTTTGAAATCTGTTCCTAGGAAATCGCTGCGAGAAGGAGGACGCACCTGAGGAGCAGGCCTAAGATGGAGGATTGAACAAACAACTAGCTCTTACCTGAGGAATCGGCTATCCCATGGAACAACTTCTGAGAAAGATTCTGCAACATTACTAGGGGTCCGCCAAAACATACAATTACTTGCCATGTTCCAGTTAAAGCCTAAACTATCGAGTTGGCATTTCTTTTTAAAAGTGTATAAAGAAGCGGTAATGGGCCAAATCCTCAAGCCACTCTAAATCAACACGATTTGCTTGCCTCCGCTGGAACACCCGCTCTCTATTGCAGTTCAGGAGCTAACACACAGTATCTTAATATGCATTTAGGTTAATATTTGCACTTTGCAGGGCTAGGTAGATTGCACGGCTGGCACATATCAGACTAAATGTCACTTCCGAAAGCTAAGGGACCGAACCGGAAGCTGCCATTCAGAGGGACTACCTGACAACATGTGGAACCTCTCCGGAAAAGCCTTCCCACCTCAAGCAACTCCTTTTGATTAATCTTTCACATAGACAATACACGTTATATACACCGACACACCCCCCCGGCCTTTGCCTCCACAGATCCTGTGGTTGGCTAATTAAAGGAGGAGGTGTAACTATCAATCTAATCTGGCTTGTTCTCAAATTTACCATAATTTCCACACTTGAGAGGCTGGTGAAATGAAACAGCACTACTACACTTTCCCATTCATCAGCCGGAAGCAGAACAACTCAGAGAACCGGGCGAAAAATAATTAGGATGCGGGATCAGGTGTTGCGCGCGTGCATCTGTGCCTGTACAGGGGCACGCAGGCACATGAGCATTCACGGGAGGCAGCAGCAGTAGCACGGGGGCAGATGAGCACCACCAGTCATTTGACCTCGACAGGTGAATGCTTGCAGATGTACTCACAGCACACTTATTAGAAGAGGCCCAAATGCCCGAGAAAACTGCCGTCAGATTACGCCGGAAACAACAACGGCTTTTTAAACAACTACAGCCGCCAGAACGGTACCGGCGGCAGCACTGCAGGAGCTGCTCAGGAACCGCTGGGGCAACCCCAGCGCACCGGGTGCTCAGCGCGTGGCCCTGACCCCACCGCATGGCATGTCACCCTTGGGCAGGAAGCTTGACATTTTCTGGAAGCACCGGTGTCATTTCACGGGCTTTGCCGTCGCTTTGCGCTTGTGGGGTAACACTATAGAGTTTTTCAGAAAGTGTTGGAGCAACTTTGGTACCTTTTCCATTCAGGCACACTGGGAGTGAGCTGTGGGGTCGCTGCCAGGGGCTCTGCTCAGCACAGCATGGCTGGAGCTGGCCCAGGACCTCCTTCGAAAGACAGACTGGTCAGACACACAGCTATCCTGAATCATCAAGGATAATCCTATGTTCAAGTTCAAGTTCCTACCTTCCAGTTCAAGTTCAAGTTCCTACGTTCCAATCGGTGCCCGTTACCTCTTGTCCTGGATCATCAAAGATGATCCAGGACAAGAGGTAACGGGTACAAACTGGAACCTAGGAACTTCTATCAAAGCATGAGGAGGAACTTCTTTACTTTGAGGGTGGCAGAGCGCTGGAACAGGCTGCCCAGGGAGGCGGTAGAGTCTCCCACCCCAGAGACATTCATAACCCGCCTGGAGGTCATCCTGTGCAACCTGCTGTAGGTGACCCTGCTCTGGCAGGGGGTTGGACTGGATGATCTCCAGAGGTCCTTTCCAACCCTAACCAATCTGTGATTCTGTGATCAGAGCTGTTCTTCGAAATCTGTTCCTAGGAAATCGCTGCGAGAAGGAGGATGCACCTGAAGAGCAGGCCTAAGATGGAGGATTGAACAAACAAGTAGCTCTTACCTGAGGAATCGGCTATCCCATGGAACAACTTCTGAGAAAGATTCTGCAACATTACTAGGGGTCCGCCAAAACATACAATTACTTGCCATGTTCCAGTTAAAGCCTAAACTATCGAGTTGGCATTTCTTTTTAAAAGTGTATAAAGAAGCGGTAATGGGCCAAATCCTCAAGCCACTCTAAATCAACACGATTTGCTTGCCTCCGCTGGAACACCCGCTCTCTATTGCAGTTCAGGAGCTAACACACAGTATCTTAATATGCATTTAGGTTAATATTTGCACTTTGCAGGGCTAGGTAGATTGCACGGCTGGCACATATCAGACTAAATGTCACTTCCGAAAGCTAAGGGACCGAACCGGAAGCTGCCATTCAGAGGGACTACCTGACAACATGTGGAACCTCTCCGGAAAAGCCTTCCCACCTCAAGCAACTCCTTTTGATTAATCTTTCACATAGACAATACACGTTATATACACCGACACACCCCCCCGGCCTTTGCCTCCACAGATCCTGTGGTTGGCTAATTAAAGGAGGAGGTGTAACTATCAATCTAATCTGGCTTGTTCTCAAATTTACCATAATTTCCACACTTGAGAGGCTGGTGAAATGAAACAGCACTACTACACTTTCCCATTCATCAGCCGGAAGCAGAACAACTCAGAGAACCGGGCGAAAAATAATTAGGATGCGGGATCAGGTGTTGCGCGCGTGCATCTGTGCCTGTACAGGGGCACGCAGGCACATGAGCATTCACGGGAGGCAGCAGCAGTAGCACGGGGGCAGATGAGCACCACCAGTCATTTGACCTCGACAGGTGAATGCTTGCAGATGTACTCACAGCACACTTATTAGAAGAGGCCCAAATGCCCGAGAAAACTGCCGTCAGATTACGCCGGAAACAACAACGGCTTTTTAAACAACTACAGCCGCCAGAACGGTACCGGCGGCAGCACTGCAGGAGCTGCTCAGGAACCGCTGGGGCAACCCCAGCGCACCGGGTGCTCAGCGCGTGGCCCTGACCCCACCGCATGGCATGTCACCCTTGGGCAGGAAGCTTGACATTTTCTGGAAGCACCGGTGTCATTTCACGGGCTTTGCCGTCGCTTTGCGCTTGTGGGGTAACACTATAGAGTTTTTCAGAAAGTGTTGGAGCAACTTTGGTACCTTTTCCATTCAGGCACACTGGGAGTGAGCTGTGGGGCTGCTGCCAGGGGCTCTGCTCAGCACAGCATGGCTGGAGCTGGCCCAGGACCTCCTTCGAAAGACAGACTGGTCAGACACACAGCTATCCTGAATCATCAAGGATAATCCTATGTTCAAGTTCCTACGTTCCAGTTGAAGTTCAAGTTCCTACGTTCCAATTGGTGCCCGTTACCTCTTGTCCTGGATCATCAAAGATGATCCAGGACAAGAGGTAACGGGTACAAACTGGAACCTAGGAACTTCTATCAAAGCATGAGGAGGAACTTCTTTACTTTGAGGGTGGCAGAGCACTGGAACAGGCTGCCCAGGGAGGCGGTAGAGTCTCCGACCCCAGAAACATTCAAAACCCGCCTGGAGGTCATCCTGTGCAACCTGCTGTAGGTGACCCTGCTCTGGCAGGGGGGTTGGGCTGGATGATCTCCAGAGGTCCTTTCCAACCCTAACCAATCTGTGATTCTGTGATCAGAGCTGTTCTTCGAAATCTGTTCCTAGGAAATCGCTGCGAGAAGGAGGATGCACCTGAGGAGCAGGCCTAAGATGGAGGATTGAACAAACAACTAGCTCTTACCTGAGGAATCGGCTATCCCATGGAACAACTTCTGAGAAAGATTCTGCAACATTACTAGGGGTCCGCCAAAACATACAATTACTTGCCATGTTCCAGTTAAAGCCTAAACTATCGAGTTGGCATTTCTTTTGAAAAGTGTATAAAGAAGCGGTAATGGGCCAAATCCTCAAGCCACTGTAAATCAACACGATTTGCTTGCCTCCGCTGGAACACCCGCTCTCTATTTCAGTTCAGGAGCTAACACACACTATCTTAATATGCATTTAGGTTAATATTTGCACTTTGCGGGGCTAGGTAGATTGCACGGCTGGCACATATCAGACTAAATGTCACTTCCGAAAGCTAAGGGACCGAACCGGAAGCTGCCATTCAGAGGGACTACCTGACAACATGTGGAACCTCTCCGGAAAAGCCTTCCCACCTCAAGCAACTCCTTTTGATTCATCTTTCACATAGACAATACACGTTATATACACCGACACACACCCCCGGCCTTTGCCTCCACAGATCCTGTGGTTGGCTAATTAAAGGAGGAGGTGTAACTATCAATCTAATCTGGCTTGTTCTCAAATTTACCATAATTTCCACACTTGAGAGGCTGGTGAAATGAAACAGCACTACTACACTTTCCCATTCATCAGCCGGAAGCAGAACAACTCCGAGAACCGGGCGAAAAATAATTAGGATGCGGGATCAGGTGTTGCGCGCGTGCATCTGTGCCTGTACAGGGGCACGCAGGCACATGAGCATTCACGGGAGGCAGCAGCAGTAGCACGGGGGCAGATGAGCACCACCAGTCATTTGACCTCAACAGGTGAATGCTTGCAGATGTACTCACAGCACACTTATTCGAAGAGGCCCAAATGCCCGAGAAAACTGCCGTCAGATTACGCCGGAAACAACAACGGCTTTTTAAACAACTACAGCCGCCAGAACGGTACCAGCGGCAGCACTGCAGGAGCTGCTCAGGAACCGCTGGGGCAACCCCAGCGCACCGGGTGCTCAGCGCGTGGCCCTGACCCCACCGCATGGCATGTCACCCTTGAGCAGGAAGCTTGACATTTTCTGGAAGCACCGGTGTCATTTCACGGGCTTTGCCGTCGCTTTGCGCTTGTGGGGTAACACTATAGAGTTTTTCAGAAAGTGTTGGAGCAACTTTGGTACCTTTTCCATTCAGGCACACTGGGAGTGAGGTGTGGGGCTGCTGCCAGGGGCTCTGCTCAGCACAGCATGGCTGGAGCTGGCCCAGGACCTCCTTCGAAAGACAGACTGGTCAGACACACAGCTATCCTGAATCATCAAGGATAATCCTATGTTCAAGTTCCTACGTTCCAGTTGAAGTTCAAGTTCCTACGTTCCAATTGGTGCCCGTTACCTCTTGTCCTGGATCATCAAAGATGATCCAGGACAAGAGGTAACGGGTACAAACTGGAACCTAGGAACTTCTATCAAAGCATGAGGAGGAACTTCTTTACTTTGAGGGTGGCAGAGCGCTGGAACAGGCTGCCCAGGGAGGCGGTAGAGTCTCCGACCCCAGAAACATTCAAAACCCGCCTGGAGGTCATCCTGTGCAACCTGCTGTAGGTGACCCTGCTCTGGCAGGGGGGTTGGGCTGGATGATCTCCAGAGGTCCTTTCCAACCCTAACCAATCTGTGATTCTGTGATCAGAGCTGTTCTTCGAAATCTGTTCCTAGGAAATCGCTGCGAGAAGGAGGATGCACCTGAGGAGCAGGCCTAAGATGGAGGATTGAACAAACAAGTAGCTCTTACCTGAGGAATCGGCTATCCCATGGAACAACTTCTGAGAAAGATTCTGCAACATTACTAGGGGTCCGCCAAAACATACAATTACTTGCCATGTTCCAGTTAAAGCCTAAACTATCGAGTTGGCATTTCTTTTTAAAAGTGTATAAAGAAGCGGTAATGGGCCAAATCCGCAAGCCACTGTAAATCAACACGATTTGCTTGCCTCCGCTGGAACACCCGCTCTCTATTTCAGTTCAGGAGCTAACACACAGTATCTTAATATGCATTTAGGTTAATATTTGCACTTTGCAGGGCTAGGTAGATTGCACGGCTGGCACATATCAGACTAAATGTCACTTCCGAAAGCTAAGGGACCGAACCGGAAGCTGCCATTCAGAGGGACTACCTGACAACATGTGGAACCTCTCCGGAAAAGCCTTCCCACCTCAAGCAACTCCTTTTGATTAATCTTTCACATAGACAATACACGTTATATACACCGACACACCCCCCCGGCCTTTGCCTCCACAGATCCTGTGGTTGGCTAATTAAAGGAGGAGGTGTAACTATCAATCTAATCTGGCTTGTTCTCAAATTTACCATAATTTCCACACTTGAGAGGCTGGTGAAATGAAACAGCACTACTACACTTTCCCATTCATCAGCCGGAAGCAGAACAACTCCGAGAACCGGGCGAAAAATAATTAGGATGCGGGATCAGGTGTTGCGCGCGTGCATCTGTGCCTGTACAGGGGCACGCAGGCACATGAGCATTCACGGGAGGCAGCAGCAGTAGCACGGGGGGAGATGAGCACCACCAGTCATTTGACCTCGACAGGTGAATGCTTGCAGATGTACTCACAGCACACTTATTAGAAGAGGCCCAAATGCCCGAGAAAACTGCCGTCAGATTACGCCGGAAACAACAACGGCTTTTTAAACAACTACAGCCGCCAGAACGGTACCGGCGGCAGCACTGCAGGAGCTGCTCAGGAACCGCTGGGGCAACCCCAGCGCACCGGGTGCTCAGCGCGTGGCCCTGACCCCACCGCATGGCATGTCACCCTTGGGCAGGAAGCTTGACATTTTCTGGAAGCACCGGTGTCATTTCACGGGCTTTGCCGTCGCTTTGCGCTTGTGGGGTAACACTATAGAGTTTTTCAGAAAGTGTTGGAGCAACTTTGGTACCTTTTCCATTCAGGCACACTGGGAGTGAGCTGTGGGGCTGCTGCCAGGGGCTCTGCTCAGCACAGCATGGCTGGAGCTGGCCCAGGACCTCCTTCGAAAGACAGACTGGTCAGACACACAGCTATCCTGAATCATCAAGGATAATCCTATGTTCAAGTTCAAGTTCCTACGTTCCAGTTCAAGTTCAAGTTCCTACGTTCCAATTGGTGCCCGTTACCTCTTGTCCTGGATCATCAAAGATGATCCAGGACAAGAGGTAACGGGTACAAACTGGAACGTAGGAACTTCTATCAAAGCATGAGGAGGAACTTCTTTACTTTGAGGGTGGCAGAGCGCTGGAACAGGCTGCCCAGGGAGGCGGTAGAGTCTCCGACCCCAGAAACATTCAAAACCCGCCTGGAGGTCATCCTGTGCAACCTGCTGTAGGTGACCCTGCTCTGGCAGGGGGGTTGGGCTGGATGATCTCCAGAGGTCCTTTCCAACCCTAACCAATCTGTGATTCTGTGATCAGAGCTGTTCTTCGAAATCTGTTCCTAGGAAATCGCTGCGAGAAGGAGGATGCACCTGAGGAGCAGGCCTAAGATGGAGGATTGAACAAACAAGTAGCTCTTACCTGAGGAATCGGCTATCCCATGGAACAACTTCTGAGAAAGATTCTGCAACATTACTAGGGGTCCGCCAAAACATACAATTACTTGCCATGTTCCAGTTAAAGCCTAAACTATCGAGTTGGCATTTCTTTTGAAAAGTGTATAAAGAAGCGGTAATGGGCCAAATCCGCAAGCCACTGTAAATCAACACGATTTGCTTGCCTCCGCTGGAACACCCGCTCTCTATTTCAGTTCAGGAGCTAACACACAGTATCTTAATATGCATTTAGGTTAATATTTGCACTTTGCGGGGCTAGGTAGATTGCACGGCTGGCACATATCAGACTAAATGTCACTTCCGAAAGCTAAGGGACCGAACCGGAAGCTGCCATTCAGAGGGACTACCTGACAACATGTGGAACCTCTCCGGAAAAGCCTTCCCACCTCAAGCAACTCCTTTTGATTAATCTTTCACATAGACAATACACCTTATATACACCGACACACCCCCCCGGCCTTTGCCTCCACAGATCCTGTGGTTGGCTAATTAAAGGAGGAGGTGTAACTATCAATCTAATCTGGCTTGTTCTCAAATTTACCATAATTTCCACACTTGAGAGGCTGGTGAAATGAAACAGCACTACTACACTTTCCCATTCATCAGCCGGAAGCAGAACAACTCCGAGAACCGGGCGAAAAATAATTAGGATGCGGGATCAGGTGTTGCGCGCGTGCATCTGTGCCTGTACAGGGGCACGCAGGCACATGAGCATTCACGGGAGGCAGCAGCAGTAGCACGGGGGGAGATGAGCACCACCAGTCATTTGACCTCGACAGGTGAATGCTTGCAGATGTACTCACAGCACACTTATTAGAAGAGGCCCAAATGCCCGAGAAAACTGCGGTCAGATTACGCCGGAAACAACAACGGCTTTTTAAACAACTACAGCCGCCAGAACGGTACCGGCGGCAGCACTGCAGGAGCTGCTCAGGAACCGCTGGGGCAACCCCAGCGCACCGGGTGCTCAGCGCGTGGCCCTGACCCCACCGCATGGCATGTCACCCTTGGGCAGGAAGCTTGACATTTTCTGGAAGCACCGGTGTCATTTCACGGGCTTTGCCGTCGCTTTGCGCTTGTGGGGTAACACTATAGAGTTTTTCAGAAAGTGTTGGAGCAACTTTGGTACCTTTTCCATTCAGGCACACTGGGAGTGAGGTGTGGGGCTGCTGCCAGGGGCTCTGCTCAGCACAGCATGGCTGGAGCTGGCCCAGGACCTCCTTCGAAAGACAGACTGGTCAGACACACAGCTATCCTGAATCATCAAGGATAATCCTATGTTCAAGTTCCTACGTTCCAGTTGAAGTTCAATTTCCTACGTTCCAATTGGTGCCCGTTACCTCCCAGCCTGGATCATCAAAGATGATCCAGGACAAGAGGTAATGGGTACAAACTGGAACCTAGGAACTTCTATCAAAGCATGAGGAGGAACTTCTTTACTTTGAGGGTGGCAGAGCGCTGGAACAGGCTGCCCAGGGAGGCGGTAGAGTCTCCAACCCCAGAAACATTCAAAACCCGCCTGGAGGTCATCCTGTGCAACCTGCTGTAGGTGACCCTGCTCTGGCAGGGGGGTTGGGCTGGATGATCTCCAGAGGTCCTTTCCAACCCTAACCAATCTGTGATTCTGTGATCAGAGCTGTTCTTCGAAATCTGTTCCTAGGAAATCGCTGCGAGAAGGAGGATGCACCTGAGGAGCAGGCCTAAGATGGAGGATTGAACAAACAAGTAGCTCTTACCTGAGGAATCGGCTATCCCATGGAACAACTTCTGAGAAAGATTCTGCAACATTACTAGGGGTCCGCCAAAACATACAATTACTTGCCATGTTCCAGTTAAAGCCTAAACTATCGAGTTGGCATTTCTTTTTAAAAGTGTATAAAGAAGCGGTAATGGGCCAAATCCGCAAGCCACTGTAAATCAACACGATTTGCTTGCCTCCGCTGGAACACCCGCTCTCTATTGCAGTTCAGGAGCTAACACACAGTATCTTAATATGCATTTATGTTAATATTTGCACTTTGCAGGGCTAGGTAGATTGCACGGCTGGCACATATCAGACTAAATGTCACTTCCGAAAGCTAAGGGACCGAACCGGAAGCTGCCATTCAGAGGGACTACCTGACAACATGTGGAACCTCTCCGGAAAAGCCTTCCCACCTCAAGCAACTCCTTTTGATTCATCTTTCACATAGACAATACACATTATATACACCGACACACCCCCCCGGCCTTTGCCTCCACAGATCCTGTGGTTGGCTAATTAAAGGAGGAGGTGTAACTATCAATCTAATCTGGCTTGTTCTCAAATTTACCATAATTTCCACACTTGAGAGGCTGGTGAAATGAAACAGCACTACTACACTTTCCCATTCATCAGCCGGAAGCAGAACAACTCAGAGAACCGGGCGAAAAATAATTAGGATGCGGGATCAGGTGTTGCGCGCGTGCATCTGTGCCTGTACAGGGGCACGCAGGCACATGAGCATTCACGGGAGGCAGCAGCAGTAGCACGGGGGGAGATGAGCACCACCAGTCATTTGACCTCGACAGGTGAATGCTTGCAGATGTACTCACAGCACACTTATTAGAAGAGGCCCAAATGCCCGAGAAAACTGCGGTCAGATTACGCCGGAAACAACAACGGCTTTTTAAACAACTACAGCCGCCAGAACGGTACCGGCGGCAGCACTGCAGGAGCTGCTCAGGAACCGCTGGGGCAACCCCAGCGCACCGGGTGCTCAGCGCGTGGCCCTGACCCCACCGCATGGCATGTCACCCTTGGGCAGGAAGCTTGACATTTTCTGGAAGCACCGGTGTCATTTCACGGGCTTTGCCGTCGCTTTGCGCTTGTGGGGTAACACTATAGAGTTTTTCAGAAAGTGTTGGAGCAACTTTGGTACCTTTTCCATTCAGGCACACTGGGAGTGAGGTGTGGGGCTGCTGCCAGGGGCTCTGCTCAGCACAGCATGGCTGGAGCTGGCCCAGGACCTCCTTCGAAAGACAGACTGGTCAGACACACAGCTATCCTGAATCATCAAGGATAATCCTATGTTCAAGTTCCTACGTTCCAGTTGAAGTTCAAGTTCCTACGTTCCAATTGGTGCCCGTTACCTCTTGTCCTGGATCATCAAAGATGATCCAGGACAAGAGGTAACGGGTACAAACTGGAACCTAGGAACTTCTATCAAAGCATGAGGAGGAACTTCTTTACTTTGAGGGTGGCAGAGCACTGGAACAGGCTGCCCAGGGAGGCGGTAGAGTCTCCGACCCCAGAAACATTCAAAACCCGCCTGGAGGTCATCCTGTGCAACCTGCTGTAGGTGACCCTGCTCTGGCAGGGGGGTTGGGCTGGATGATCTCCAGAGGTCCTTTCCAACCCTAACCAATCTGTGATTCTGTGATCAGAGCTGTTCTTCGAAATCTGTTCCTAGGAAATCGCTGCGAGAAGGAGGATGCACCTGAGGAGCAGGCCTAAGATGGAGGATTGAACAAACAAGTAGCTCTTACCTGAGGAATCGGCTATCCCATGGAACAACTTCTGAGAAAGATTCTGCAACATTACTAGGGGTCCGCCAAAACATACAATTACTTGCCATGTTCCAGTTAAAGCCTAAACTATCGAGTTGGCATTTCTTTTTAAAAGTGTATAAAGAAGCGGTAATGGGCCAAATCCGCAAGCCACTCTAAATCAACACGATTTGCTTGCCTCCGCTGGAACACCCGCTCTCTATTGCAGTTCAGGAGCTAACACACAGTATCTTAATATGCATTTATGTTAATATTTGCACTTTGCAGGGCTAGGTAGATTGCACGGCTGGCACATATCAGACTAAATGTCACTTCCGAAAGCTAAGGGACCGAACCGGAAGCTGCCATTCAGAGGGACTACCTGACAACATGTGGAACCTCTCCGGAAAAGCCTTCCCACCTCAAGCAACTCCTTTTGATTAATCTTTCACATAGACAATACACATTATATACACCGACACACCCCCCCGGCCTTTGCCTCCACAGATCCTGTGGTTGGCTAATTAAAGGAGGAGGTGTAACTATCAATCTAATCTGGCTTGTTCTCAAATTTACCATAATTTCCACACTTGAGAGGCTGGTGAAATGAAACAGCACTACTACACTTTCCCATTCATCAGCCGGAAGCAGAACAACTCAGAGAACCGGGCGAAAAATAATTAGGATGCGGGATCAGGTGTTGCGCGCGTGCATCTGTGCCTGTACAGGGGCACGCAGGCACATGAGCATTCACGGGAGGCAGCAGCAGTAGCACGGGGGGAGATGAGCACCACCAGTCATTTGACCTCGACAGGTGAATGCTTGCAGATGTACTCACAGCACACTTATTAGAAGAGGCCCAAATGCCCGAGAAAACTGCCGTCAGATTACGCCGGAAACAACAACGGCTTTTTAAACAACTACAGCCGCCAGAACGGTACCGGCGGCAGCACTGCAGGAGCTGCTCAGGAACCGCTGGGGCAACCCCAGCGCACCGGGTGCTCAGCGCGTGGCCCTGACCCCACCGCATGGCATGTCACCCTTGGGCAGGAAGCTTGACATTTTCTGGAAGCACCGGTGTCATTTCACGGGCTTTGCCGTCGCTTTGCGCTTGTGGGGTAACACTATAGAGTTTTTCAGAAAGTGTTGGAGCAACTTTGGTACCTTTTCCATTCAGGCACACTGGGAGTGAGGTGTGGGGCTGCTGCCAGGGGCTCTGCTCAGCACAGCATGGCTGGAGCTGGCCCAGGACCTCCTTCGAAAGACAGACTGGTCAGACACACAGCTATCCTGAATCATCAAGGATAATCCTATGTTCAAGTTCCTACGTTCCAGTTGAAGTTCAAGTTCCTACGTTCCAATTGGTGCCCGTTACCTCTTGTCCTGGATCATCAAAGATGATCCAGGACAAGAGGTAACGGGTACAAACTGGAACCTAGGAACTTCTATCAAAGCATGAGGAGGAACTTCTTTACTTTGAGGGTGGCAGAGCACTGGAACAGGCTGCCCAGGGAGGCGGTAGAGTCTCCGACCCCAGAAACATTCAAAACCCGCCTGGAGGTCATCCTGTGCAACCTGCTGTAGGTGACCCTGCTCTGGCAGGGGGGTTGGGCTGGATGATCTCCAGAGGTCCTTTCCAACCCTAACCAATCTGTGATTCTGTGATCAGAGCTGTTCTTCGAAATCTGTTCCTAGGAAATCGCTGCGAGAAGGAGGATGCACCTGAGGAGCAGGCCTAAGATGGAGGATTGAACAAACAAGTAGCTCTTACCTGAGGAATCGGCTATCCCATGGAACAACTTCTGAGAAAGATTCTGCAACATTACTAGGGGTCCGCCAAAACATACAATTACTTGCCATGTTCCAGTTAAAGCCTAAACTATCGAGTTGGCATTTCTTTTTAAAAGTGTATAAAGAAGCGGTAATGGGCCAAATCCGCAAGCCACTGTAAATCAACACGATTTGCTTGCCTCCGCTGGAACACCCGCTCTCTATTGCAGTTCAGGAGCTAACACACAGTATCTTAATATGCATTTATGTTAATATTTGCACTTTGCAGGGCTAGGTAGATTGCACGGCTGGCACATATCAGACTAAATGTCACTTCCGAAAGCTAAGGGACCGAACCGGAAGCTGCCATTCAGAGGGACTACCTGACAACATGTGGAACCTCTCCGGAAAAGCCTTCCCACCTCAAGCAACTCCTTTTGATTAATCTTTCACATAGACAATACACCTTATATACACCGACACACCCCCCCGGCCTTTGCCTCCACAGATCCTGTGGTTGGCTAATTAAAGGAGGAGGTGTAACTATCAATCTAATCTGGCTTGTTCTCAAATTTACCATAATTTCCACACTTGAGAGGCTGGTGAAATGAAACAGCACTACTACACTTTCCCATTCATCAGCCGGAAGCAGAACAACTCAGAGAACCGGGCGAAAAATAATTAGGATGCGGGATCAGGTGTTGCGCGCGTGCATCTGTGCCTGTACAGGGGCACGCAGGCACATGAGCATTCACGGGAGGCAGCAGCAGTAGCACGGGGGCAGATGAGCACCACCAGTCATTTGACCTCGACAGGTGAATGCTTGCAGATGTACTCACAGCACACTTATTAGAAGAGGCCCAAATGCCCGAGAAAACTGCCGTCAGATTACGCCGGAAACAACAACGGCTTTTTAAACAACTACAGCCGCCAGAACGGTACCGGCGGCAGCACTGCAGGAGCTGCTCAGGAACCGCTGGGGCAACCCCAGCGCACCGGGTGCTCAGCGCGTGGCCCTGACCCCACCGCATGGCATGTCACCCTTGGGCAGGAAGCTTGACATTTTCTGGAAGCACCGGTGTCATTTCACGGGCTTTGCCGTCGCTTTGCGCTTGTGGGGTAACACTATAGAGTTTTTCAGAAAGTGTTGGAGCAACTTTGGTACCTTTTCCATTCAGGCACACTGGGAGTGAGGTGTGGGGCTGCTGCCAGGGGCTCTGCTCAGCACAGCATGGCTGGAGCTGGCCCAGGACCTCCTTCGAAAGACAGACTGGTCAGACACACAGCTATCCTGAATCATCAAGGATAATCCTATGTTCAAGTTCCTACGTTCCAGTTGAAGTTCAAGTTCCTACGTTCCAATTGGTGCCCGTTACCTCTTGTCCTGGATCATCAAAGATGATCCAGGACAAGAGGTAACGGGTACAAACTGGAACCTAGGAACTTCTATCAAAGCATGAGGAGGAACTTCTTTACTTTGAGGGTGGCAGAGCACTGGAACAGGCTGCCCAGGGAGGCGGTAGAGTCTCCGACCCCAGAAACATTCAAAACCCGCCTGGAGGTCATCCTGTGCAACCTGCTGTAGGTGACCCTGCTCTGGCAGGGGGGTTGGGCTGGATGATCTCCAGAGGTCCTTTCCAACCCTAACCAATCTGTGATTCTGTGATCAGAGCTGTTCTTCGAAATCTGTTCCTAGGAAATCGCTGCGAGAAGGAGGATGCACCTGAGGAGCAGGCCTAAGATGGAGGATTGAACAAACAAGTAGCTCTTACCTGAGGAATCGGCTATCCCATGGAACAACTTCTGAGAAAGATTCTGCAACATTACTAGGGGTCCGCCAAAACATACAATTACTTGCCATGTTCCAGTTAAAGCCTAAACTATCGAGTTGGCATTTCTTTTTAAAAGTGTATAAAGAAGCGGTAATGGGCCAAATCCGCAAGCCACTGTAAATCAACACGATTTGCTTGCCTCCGCTGGAACACCCGCTCTCTATTGCAGTTCAGGAGCTAACACACAGTATCTTAATATGCATTTATGTTAATATTTGCACTTTGCAGGGCTAGGTAGATTGCACGGCTGGCACATATCAGACTAAATGTCACTTCCGAAAGCTAAGGGACCGAACCGGAAGCTGCCATTCAGAGGGACTACCTGACAACATGTGGAACCTCTCCGGAAAAGCCTTCCCACCTCAAGCAACTCCTTTTGATTAATCTTTCACATAGACAATACACCTTATATACACCGACACACCCCCCCGGCCTTTGCCTCCACAGATCCTGTGGTTGGCTAATTAAAGGAGGAGGTGTAACTATCAATCTAATCTGGCTTGTTCTCAAATTTACCATAATTTCCACACTTGAGAGGCTGGTGAAATGAAACAGCACTACTACACTTTCCCATTCATCAGCCGGAAGCAGAACAACTCAGAGAACCGGGCGAAAAATAATTAGGATGCGGGATCAGGTGTTGCGCGCGTGCATCTGTGCCTGTACAGGGGCACGCAGGCACATGAGCATTCACGGGAGGCAGCAGCAGTAGCACGGGGGGAGATGAGCACCACCAGTCATTTGACCTCGACAGGTGAATGCTTGCAGATGTACTCACAGCACACTTATTAGAAGAGGCCCAAATGCCCGAGAAAACTGCCGTCAGATTACGCCGGAAACAACAACGGCTTTTTAAACAACTACAGTCGCCAGAACGGTACCGGCGGCAGCACTGCAGGAGCTGCTCAGGAACCGCTGGGGCAACCCCAGCGCACCGGGTGCTCAGCGCGTGGCCCTGACCCCACCGCATGGCATGTCACCCTTGGGCAGGAAGCTTGACATTTTCTGGAAGCACCGGTGTCATTTCACGGGCTTTGCCGTCGCTTTGCGCTTGTGGGGTAACACTATAGAGTTTTTCAGAAAGTGTTGGAGCAACTTTGGTACCTTTTCCATTCAGGCACACTGGGAGTGAGCTGTGGGGCTGCTGCCAGGGGCTCTGCTCAGCACAGCATGGCTGGAGCTGGCCCAGGACCTCCTTCGAAAGACAGACTGGTCAGACACACAGCTATCCTGAATCATCAAGGATAATCCTATGTTCAAGTTCCTACGTTCCAGTTGAAGTTCAAGTTCCTACGTTCCAATTGGTGCCCGTTACCTCTTGTCCTGGATCATCAAAGATGATCCAGGACAAGAGGTAACGGGTACAAACTGGAACCTAGGAACTTCTATCAAAGCATGAGGAGGAACTTCTTTACTTTGAGGGTGGCAGAGCACTGGAACAGGCTGCCCAGGGAGGCGGTAGAGTCTCCGACCCCAGAAACATTCAAAACCCGCCTGGAGGTCATCCTGTGCAACCTGCTGTAGGTGACCCTGCTCTGGCAGGGGGGTTGGGCTGGATGATCTCCAGAGGTCCTTTCCAACCCTAACCAATCTGTGATTCTGTGATCAGAGCTGTTCTTCGAAATCTGTTCCTAGGAAATCGCTGCGAGAAGGAGGATGCACCTGAGGAGCAGGCCTAAGATGGAGGATTGAACAAACAAGTAGCTCTTACCTGAGGAATCGGCTATCCCATGGAACAACTTCTGAGAAAGATTCTGCAACATTACTAGGGGTCCGCCAAAACATACAATTACTTGCCATGTTCCAGTTAAAGCCTAAACTATCGAGTTGGCATTTCTTTTTAAAAGTGTATAAAGAAGCGGTAATGGGCCAAATCCGCAAGCCACTGTAAATCAACACGATTTGCTTGCCTCCGCTGGAACACCCGCTCTCTATTGCAGTTCAGGAGCTAACACACAGTATCTTAATATGCATTTATGTTAATATTTGCACTTTGCAGGGCTAGGTAGATTGCACGGCTGGCACATATCAGACTAAATGTCACTTCCGAAAGCTAAGGGACCGAACCGGAAGCTGCCATTCAGAGGGACTACCTGACAACATGTGGAACCTCTCCGGAAAAGCCTTCCCACCTCAAGCAACTCCTTTTGATTAATCTTTCACATAGACAATACACCTTATATACACCGACACACCCCCCCGGCCTTTGCCTCCACAGATCCTGTGGTTGGCTAATTAAAGGAGGAGGTGTAACTATCAATCTAATCTGGCTTGTTCTCAAATTTACCATAATTTCCACACTTGAGAGGCTGGTGAAATGAAACAGCACTACTACACTTTCCCATTCATCAGCCGGAAGCAGAACAACTCAGAGAACCGGGCGAAAAATAATTAGGATGCGGGATCAGGTGTTGCGCGCGTGCATCTGTGCCTGTACAGGGGCACGCAGGCACATGAGCATTCACGGGAGGCAGCAGCAGTAGCACGGGGGGAGATGAGCACCACCAGTCATTTGACCTCGACAGGTGAATGCTTGCAGATGTACTCACAGCACACTTATTAGAAGAGGCCCAAATGCCCGAGAAAACTGCCGTCAGATTACGCCGGAAACAACAACGGCTTTTTAAACAACTACAGCCGCCAGAACGGTACCGGCGGCAGCACTGCAGGAGCTGCTCAGGAACCGCTGGGGCAACCCCAGCGCACCGGGTGCTCAGCGCGTGGCCCTGACCCCACCGCATGGCATGTCACCCTTGGGCAGGAAGCTTGACATTTTCTGGAAGCACCGGTGTCATTTCACGGGCTTTGCCGTCGCTTTGCGCTTGTGGGGTAACACTATAGAGTTTTTCAGAAAGTGTTGGAGCAACTTTGGTACCTTTTCCATTCAGGCACACTGGGAGTGAGCTGTGGGGCTGCTGCCAGGGGCTCTGCTCAGCACAGCATGGCTGGAGCTGGTCAAGGACCTCCTTCGAAAGACAGACTGGTCAGACACACAGCTATCCTGAATCATCAAGGATAATCCTATGTTCAAGTTCAAGTTCCTACCTTCCAGTTGAAGTTCAAGTTCCTACGTTCCAATTGGTGCCCGTTACCTCTTGTCCTGGATCATCAAAGATGATCCAGGACAAGAGGTAACGGGTACAAACTGGAACCTAGGTACTTCTATCAAAGCATGAGGAGGAACTTCTTTACTTTGAGGGTGGCAGAGCACTGGAACAGGCTGCCCAGGGAGGCGGTAGAGTCTCCGACCCCAGAAACATTCATAACCCGCCTGGAGGTCATCCTGTGCAACCTGCTGTAGGTGACCCTGCTCTGGCAGGGGGGTTGGGCTGGATGATCTCCAGAGGTCCTTTCAAACCCTAACCAATCTGTGATTCTGTGATCAGAGCTGTTCTTCGAAATCTGTTCCTAGGAAATCGCTGCGAGAAGGAGGATGCACCTGAGGAGCAGGCCTAAGATGGAGGATTGAACAAACAAGTAGCTCTTACCTGAGGAATCGGCTATCCCATGGAACAACTTCTGAGAAAGATTCTGCAACATTACTAGGGGTCCGCCAAAACATACAATTACTTGCCATGTTCCAGTTAAAGCCTAAACTATCGAGTTGGCATTTCTTTTTAAAAGTGTATAAAGAAGCGGTAATGGGCCAAATCCTCAAGCCACTGTAAATCAACACGATTTGCTTGCCTCCGCTGGAACACCCGCTCTCTATTTCAGTTCAGGAGCTAACACACAGTATCTTAATATGCATTTAGGTTAATATTTGCACTTTGCGGGGCTAGGTAGATTGCACGGCTGGCACATATCAGACTAAATGTCACTTCCGAAAGCTAAGGGACCGAACCGGAAGCTGCCATTCAGAGGGACTACCTGACAACATGTGGAACCTCTCCGGAAAAGCCTTCCCACCTCAAGCAACTCCTTTTGATTAATCTTTCACATAGACAATACACGTTATATACACCAACACACCCCCCCGGCCTTTGCCTCCACAGATCCTGTGGTTGGCTAATTAAAGGAGGAGGTGTAACTATCAATCTAATCTGGCTTGTTCTCAAATTTACCATAATTTCCACACTTGAGAGGCTGGTGAAATGAAACAGCACTACTACACTTTCCCATTCATCAGCCGGAAGCAGAACAACTCAGAGAACCGGGCAAAAAATAATTAGGATGCGGGATCAGGTGTTGCGCGCGTGCATCTGTGCCTGTACAGGGGCACGCAGGCACATGAGCATTCACGGGAGGCAGCAGCAGTAGCACGGGGGGAGATGAGCACCACCAGTCATTTGACCTCGACAGGTGAATGCTTGCAGATGTACTCACAGCACACTTATTAGAAGAGGCCCAAATGCCCGAGAAAACTGCCGTCAGATTACGCCGGAAACAACAACGGCTTTTTAAACAACTACAGCCGCCAGAACGGTACCGGCGGCAGCACTGCAGGAGCTGCTCAGGAACCGCTGGGGCAACCCCAGCGCACCGGGTGCTCAGCGCGTGGCCCTGACCCCACCGCATGGCATGTCACCCTTGGGCAGGAAGCTTGACATTTTCTGGAAGCACCGGTGTCATTTCACGGGCTTTGCCGTCGCTTTGCGCTTGTGGGGTAACACTATAGAGTTTTTCAGAAAGTGTTGGAGCAACTTTGGTACCTTTTCCATTCAGGCACACTGGGAGTGAGCTGTGGGGCTGCTGCCAGGGGCTCTGCTCAACACAGCATGGCTGGAGCTGGCCCAGGACCTCCTTCGAAAGACAGACTGGTCAGACACACAGCTATCCTGAATCATCAAGGATAATCCTATGTTCAAGTTCCTACGTTCCAGTTCAAGTTCAAGTTCCTACGTTCCAATTGGTGCCCGTTACCTCTTGTCCTGGATCATCAAAGATGATCCAGGACAAGAGGTAACGGGTACAAACTGGAACCTAGGAACTTCTATCAAAGCATGAGGAGGAACTTCTTTACTTTGAGGGTGGCAGAGCGCTGGAACAGGCTGCCCAGGGAGGCGGTAGAGTCTCCGACCCCAGAAACATTCAAAACCCGCCTGGAGGTCATCCTGTGCAACCTGCTGTAGGTGACCCTGCTCTGGCAGGGGGGTTGGGCTGGATGATCTCCAGAGGTCCTTTCCAACCCTAACCAATCTGTGATTCTGTGATCAGAGCTGTTCTTCGAAATCTGTTCCTAGGAAATCGCTGCGAGAAGGAGGATGCACCTGAGGAGCAGGCCTAAGATGGAGGATTGAACAAACAAGTAGCTCTTACCTGAGGAATCGGCTATCCCATGGAACAACTTCTGAGAAAGATTCTGCAACATTACTAGGGGTCCGCCAAAACATACAATTACTTGCCATGTTCCAGTTAAAGCCTAAACTATCGAGTTGGCATTTCTTTTTAAAAGTGTATAAAGAAGCGGTAATGGGCCAAATCCGCAAGCCACTCTAAATCAACACGATTTGCTTGCCTCCGCTGGAACACCCGCTCTCTATTTCAGTTCAGGAGCTAACACACAGTATCTTAATATGCATTTATGTTAATATTTGCACTTTGCAGGGCTAGGTAGATTGCACGGCTGGCACATATCAGACTAAATGTCACTTCCGAAAGCTAAGGGACCGAACCGGAAGCTGCCATTCAGAGGGACTACCTGACAACATGTGGAACCTCTCCGGAAAAGCCTTCCCACCTCAAGCAACTCCTTTTGATTAATCTTTCACATAGACAATACACGTTATATACACCGACACACCCCCCCGGCCTTTGCCTCCACAGATCCTGTGGTTGGCTAATTAAAGGAGGAGGTGTAACTATCAATCTAATCTGGCTTGTTCTCAAATTTACCATAATTTCCACACTTGAGAGGCTGGTGAAATGAAACAGCACTACTACACTTTCCCATTCATCAGCCGGAAGCAGAACAACTCAGAGAACCGGGCAAAAAATAATTAGGATGCGGGATCAGGTGTTGCGCGCGTGCATCTGTGCCTGTACAGGGGCACGCAGGCACATGAGCATTCACGGGAGGCAGCAGCAGTAGCACGGGGGCAGATGAGCACCACCAGTCATTTGACCTCGACAGGTGAATGCTTGCAGATGTACTCACAGCACACTTATTAGAAGAGGCCCAAATGCCCGAGAAAACTGCCGTCAGATTACGCCGGAAACAACAACGGCTTTTTAAACAACTACAGCCGCCAGAACGGTACCGGCGGCAGCACTGCAGGAGCTGCTCAGGAACCGCTGGGGCAACCCCAGCGCACCGGGTGCTCAGCGCGTGGCCCTGACCCCACCGCATGGCATGTCACCCTTGGGCAGGAAGCTTGACATTTTCTGGAAGCACTGGTGTCATTTCACGGGCTTTGCCGTCGCTTTGCGCTTGTGGGGTAACACTATAGAGTTTTTCAGAAAGTGTTGGAGCAACTTTGGTACCTTTTCCATTCAGGCACACTGGGAGTGAGCTGTGGGGCTGCTGCCAGGGGCTCTGCTCAGCACAGCATGGCTGGAGCTGGTCAAGGACCTCCTTCGAAAGACAGACTGGTCAGACACACAGCTATCCTGAATCATCAAGGATAATCCTATGTTCAAGTTCAAGTTCCTACCTTCCAGTTGAAGTTCAAGTTCCTACGTTCCAATTGGTGCCCGTTACCTCTTGTCCTGGATCATCAAAGATGATCCAGGACAAGAGGTAACGGGTACAAACTGGAACCTAGGAACTTCTATCAAAGCATGAGGAGGAACTTCTTTACTTTGAGGGTGGCAGAGCACTGGAACAGGCTGCCCAGGGAGGCGGTAGAGTCTCCGACCCCAGAAACATTCATAACCCGCCTGGAGGTCATCCTGTGCAACCTGCTGTAGGTGACCCTGCTCTGGCAGGGGGGTTGGGCTGGATGATCTCCAGAGGTCCTTTCCAACCCTAACCAATCTGTGATTCTGTGATCAGAGCTGTTCTTCGAAATCTGTTCCTAGGAAATCGCTGCGAGAAGGAGGATGCACCTGAGGAGCAGGCCTAAGATGGAAGATTGAACAAACAAGTAGCTCTCACCTGAGGAATCGGCTATCCCATGGAACAACTTCTGAGAAAGATTCTGCAACATTACTAGGGGTCCGCCAAAACATACAATTACTTGCCATGTTCCAGTTAAAGCCTAAACTATCGAGTTGGCATTTCTTTTTAAAAGTGTATAAAGAAGCGGTAATGGGCCAAATCCGCAAGCCACTGTAAATCAACACGATTTGCTTGCCTCCGCTGGAACACCCGCTCTCTATTGCAGTTCAGGAGCTAACACACAGTATCTTAATATGCATTTAGGTTAATATTTGCACTTTGCAGGGCTAGGTAGATTGCACGGCTGGCACATATCAGACTAAATGTCACTTCCGAAAGCTAAGGGACCGAACCGGAAGCTGCCATTCAGAGGGACTACCTGACAACATGTGGAACCTCTCCGGAAAAGCCTTCCCACCTCAAGCAACTCCTTTTGATTAATCTTTCACATAGACAATACACGTTATATACACCGACACACCCCCCCGGCCTTTGCCTCCACAGATCCTGTGGTTGGCTAATTAAAGGAGGAGGTGTAACTATCAATCTAATCTGGCTTGTTCTCAAATTTACCATAATTTCCACACTTGAGAGGCTGGTGAAATGAAACAGCACTACTACACTTTCCCATTCATCAGCCGGAAGCAGAACAACTCAGAGAACCGGGCGAAAAATAATTAGGATGCGGGATCAGGTGTTGCGCGCGTGCATCTGTGCCTGTACAGGGGCACGCAGGCACATGAGCATTCACGGGAGGCAGCAGCAGTAGCACGGGGGGAGATGAGCACCACCAGTCATTTGACCTCGACAGGTGAATGCTTGCAGATGTACTCACAGCACACTTATTAGAAGAGGCCCAAATGCCCGAGAAAACTGCCGTCAGATTACGCCGGAAACAACAACGGCTTTTTAAACAACTACAGCCGCCAGAACGGTACCGGCGGCAGCACTGCAGGAGCTGCTCAGGAAACGCTGGGGCAACCCCAGCGCACCGGGTGCTCAGCGCGTGGCCCTGACCCCACCGCATGGCATGTCACCCTTGGGCAGGAAGCTTGACATTTTCTGGAAGCACCGGTGTCATTTCACGGGCTTTGCCGTCGCTTTGCGCTTGTGGGGTAACACTATAGAGTTTTTCAGAAAGTGTTGGAGCAACTTTGGTACCTTTTCCATTCAGGCACACTGGGAGTGAGGTGTGGGGCTGCTGCCAGGGGCTCTGCTCAGCACAGCATGGCTGGAGCTGGTCAAGGACCTCCTTCGAAAGACAGACTGGTCAGACACACAGCTATCCTGAATCATCAAGGATAATCCTATGTTCAAGTTCAAGTTCCTACCTTCCAGTTGAAGTTCAAGTTCCTACGTTCCAATTGGTGCCCGTTACCTCTTGTCCTGGATCATCAAAGATGATCCAGGACAAGAGGTAACGGGTACAAACTGGAACCTAGGAACTTCTATCAAAGCATGAGGAGGAACTTCTTTACTTTGAGGGTGGCAGAGCGCTGGAACAGGCTGCCCAGGGAGGCGGTAGAGTCTCCGACCCCAGAAACATTCAAAACCCGCCTGGAGGTCATCCTGTGCAACCTGCTGTAGGTGACCCTGCTCTGGCAGGGGGGTTGGGCTGGATGATCTCCAGAGGTCCTTTCCAACCCTAACCAATCTGTGATTCTGTGATCAGAGCTGTTCTTCGAAATCTGTTCCTAGGAAATCGCTGCGAGAAGGAGGATGCACCTGAGGAGCAGGCCTAAGATGGAGGATTGAACAAACAAGTAGCTCTTACCTGAGGAATCGGCTATCCCATGGAACAACTTCTGAGAAAGATTCTGCAACATTACTAGGGGTCCGCCAAAACATACAATTACTTGCCATGTTCCAGTTAAAGCCTAAACTATCGAGTTGGCATTTCTTTTTAAAAGTGTATAAAGAAGCGGTAATGGGCCAAATCCGCAAGCCACTGTAAATCAACACGATTTGCTTGCCTCCGCTGGAACACCCGCTCTCTATTGCAGTTCAGGAGCTAACACACAGTATCTTAATATGCATTTAGGTTAATATTTGCACTTTGCAGGGCTAGGTAGATTGCACGGCTGGCACATATCAGACTAAATGTCACTTCCGAAAGCTAAGGGACCGAACCGGAAGCTGCCATTCAGAGGGACTACCTGACAACATGTGGAACCTCTCCGGAAAAGCCTTCCCACCTCAAGCAACTCCTTTTGATTAATCTTTCACATAGACAATACACGTTATATACACCGACACACCCCCCCGGCCTTTGCCTCCACAGATCCTGTGGTTGGCTAATTAAAGGAGGAGGTGTAACTATCAATCTAATCTGGCTTGTTCTCAAATTTACCATAATTTCCACACTTGAGAGGCTGGTGAAATGAAACAGCACTACTACACTTTCCCATTCATCAGCCGGAAGCAGAACAACTCAGAGAACCGGGCGAAAAATAATTAGGATGCGGGATCAGGTGTTGCGCGCGTGCATCTGTGCCTGTACAGGGGCACGCAGGCACATGAGCATTCACGGGAGGCAGCAGCAGTAGCACGGGGGGAGATGAGCACCACCAGTCATTTGACCTCGACAGGTGAATGCTTGCAGATGTACTCACAGCACACTTATTAGAAGAGGCCCAAATGCCCGAGAAAACTGCCGTCAGATTACGCCGGAAACAGAACGGCTTTTTAAACAACTACAGCCGCCAGAACGGTACCGGCGGCAGCACTGCAGGAGCTGCTCAGGAACCGCTGGGGCAACCCCAGCGCACCGGGTGCTCAGCGCGTAGCCCTGACCCCACCGCATGGCATGTCACCCTTGGGCAGGAAGCTTGACATTTTCTGGAAGCACCGGTGTCATTTCACGGGCTTTGCCGTCGCTTTGCGCTTGTGGGGTAACACTATAGAGTTTTTCAGAAAGTGTTGGAGCAACTTTGGTACCTTTTCCATTCAGGCACACTGGGAGTGAGGTGTGGGGCTGCTGCCAGGGGCTCTGCTCAGCACAGCATGGCTGGAGCTGGCCCAGGACCTCCTTCGAAAGACAGACTGGTCAGACACACAGCTATCCTGAATCATCAAGGATAATCCTATGTTCAAGTTCAAGTTCCTACCTTCCAGTTGAAGTTCAAGTTCCTACGTTCCAATTGGTGCCCGTTACCTCTTGTCCTGGATCATCAAAGATGATCCAGGACAAGAGGTAACGGGTACAAACTGGAACCTAGGAACTTCTTTCAAAGCATGAGGAGGAACTTCTTTACTTTGAGGGTGGCAGAGCGCTGGAACAGGCTGCCCAGGGAGGCTGTAGAGTCTGCCACCCCAGAGACATTCAAAAACCGCCTGGAGGTCATCCTGTGCAACCTGCTGTAGGTGACCCTGCTCTGGCAGGGGGTTGGACTGGATGATCTCCAGAGGTCCTTTCCAACCCTAACCAATCTGTGATTCTGTGATCAGAGCTGTTCTTCGAAATCTGTTCCTAGGAAATCGCTGCGAGAAGGAGGACGCACCTGAGGAGCAGGCCTAAGATGGAGGATTGAACAAACAAGTAGCTCTTACCTGAGGAATCGGCTATCCCATGGAACAACTTCTGAGAAAGATTCTGCAACATTACTAGGGGTCCGCCAAAACATACAATTACTTGCCATGTTCCAGTTAAAGCCTAAACTATCGAGTTGGCATTTCTTTTTAAAAGTGTATAAAGAAGCGGTAATGGGCCAAATCCTCAAGCCACTGTAAATCAACACGATTTGCTTGCCTCCGCTGGAACACCCGCTCTCTATTTCAGTTCAGGAGCTAACACACAGTATCTTAATATGCATTTATGTTAATATTTGCACTTTGCAGGGCTAGGTAGATTGCACGGCTGGCACATATCAGACTAAATGTCACTTCCGAAAGCTAAGGGACCGAACCGGAAGCTGCCATTCAGAGGGACTACCTGACAACATGTGGAACCTCTCCGGAAAAGCCTTCCCACCTCAAGCAACTCCTTTTGATTAATCTTTCACATAGACAATACACGTTATATACACCGACACACCCCCCCGGCCTTTGCCTCCACAGATCCTGTGGTTGGCTAATTAAAGGAGGAGGTGTAACTATCAATCTAATCTGGCTTGTTCTCAAATTTACCATAATTTCCACACTTGAGAGGCTGGTGAAATGAAACAGCACTACTACACTTTCCCATTCATCAGCCGGAAGCAGAACAACTCCGAGAACCGGGCGAAAAATAATTAGGATGCGGGATCAGGTGTTGCGCGCGTGCATCTGTGCCTGTACAGGGGCACGCAGGCACATGAGCATTCACGGGAGGCAGCAGCAGTAGCACGGGGGCAGATGAGCACCACCAGTCATTTGACCTCGACAGGTGAATGCTTGCAGATGTACTCACAGCACACTTATTAGAAGAGGCCCAAATGCCCGAGAAAACTGCCGTCAGATTACGCCGGAAACAACAACGGCTTTTTAAACAACTACAGCCGCCAGAACGGTACCGGCGGCAGCACTGCAGGAGCTGCTCAGGAACCGCTGGGGCAACCCCAGCGCACCGGGTGCTCAGCGCGTGGCCCTGACCCCACCGCATGGCATGTCACCCTTGGGCAGGAAGCTTGACATTTTCTGGAAGCACCGGTGTCATTTCACGGGCTTTGCCGTCGCTTTGCGCTTGTGGGGTAACACTATAGAGTTTTTCACAAAGTGTTGGAGCAACTTTGGTACCTTTTCCATTCAGGCACACTGGGAGTGAGCTGTGGGGCTGCTGCCAGGGGCTCTGCTCAGCACAGCATGGCTGGAGCTGGCCCAGGACCTCCTTCGAAAGACAGACTGGTCAGACACACAGCTATCCTGAATCATCAAGGATAATCCTATGTTCAAGTTCAAGTTCCTACCTTCCAGTTCAAGTTCAAGTTCCTACGTTCCAATTGGTGCCCGTTACCTCTTGTCCTGGATCATCAAAGATGATTTTTGATGATCCAGGACAAGAGGTAACGGGTACAAACTGGAACCTAGGAACTTCTATCAAAGCATAAGGAGGAACTTCTTTACTTTGAGGGTGGCAGAGCGCTGGAACAGGCTGCCCAGGGAGGCGGTAGAGTCTCCCACCCCAGAGACATTCAAAACCCGCCTGGAGGTCATCCTGTGCAACCTGCTGTAGGTGACCCTGCTCTGGCAGGGGGGTTGGACTACATGATCACCAGAGCTCCTTTCCAACCCTAACAAATCTGTGATTCTGTGATCAGAGCTGTTCTTCGAAATCTGTTCCTAGGAAATCGCTGCGAGAAGGAGGATGCACCTGAGGAGCAGGCCTAAGATGGAGGATTGAACAAACAAGTAGCTCTTACCTGAGGAATCGGCTATCCCATGGAACAACTTCTGAGAAAGATTCTGCAACATTACTAGGGGTCCGCCAAAACACAGAATTACTTGCCATGTTCCAGTTAAAGCCTAAACTATCGAGTTGGCATTTCTTTTTAAAAGTGTATAAAGAAGCGGTAATGGGCCAAATCCTCAAGCCACTGTAAATCAACACGATTTGCTTGCCTCCGCTGGAACACCCGCTCTCTATTTCAGTTCAGGAGCTAACACACAGTATCTTAATATGCATTTAGGTTAATATTTGCACTTTGCAGGGCTAGGTAGATTGCACGGCTGGCACATATCAGACTAAATGTCACTTCCGAAAGCTAAGGGACCGAACCGGAAGCTGCCATTCAGAGGGACTACCTGACAACATGTGGAACCTCTCCGGAAAAGCCTTCCCACCTCAAGCAACTCCTTTTGATTAATCTTTCACATAGACAATACACGTTATATACACCGACACACCCCCCCGGCCTTTGCCTCCACAGATCCTGTGGTTGGCTAATTAAAGGAGGAGGTGTAACTATCAATCTAATCTGGCTTGTTCTCAAATTTACCATAATTTCCACACTTGAGAGGCTGGTGAAATGAAACAGCACTACTACACTTTCCCATTCATCAGCCGGAAGCAGAACAACTCAGAGAACCGGGCGAAAAATAATTAGGATGCGGGATCAGGTGTTGCGCGCGTGCATCTGTGTCTGTACAGGGGCACGCAGGCACATGAGCATTCACGGGAGGCAGCAGCAGTAGCACGGGGGCAGATGAGCACCACCAGTCATTTGACCTCGACAGGTGAATGCTTGCAGATGTACTCACAGCACACTTATTAGAAGAGGCCCAAATGCCCGAGAAAACTGCCGTCAGATTACGCCGGAAACAACAACGGCTTTTTAAACAACTACAGCCGCCAGAACGGTACCGGCGGCAGCACTGCAGGAGCTGCTCAGGAACCGCTGGGGCAACCCCAGCGCACCGGGTGCTCAGCGCGTAGCCCTGACCCCACCGCATGGCATGTCACCCTTGGGCAGGAAGCTTGACATTTTCTGGAAGCACCGGTGTCATTTCACGGGCTTTGCCGTCGCTTTGCGCTTGTGTAGTAACACTATAGAGTTTTTCAGAAAGTGTTGGAGCAACTTTGGTACTTTTTCCATTCAGGCACACTGGGAGTGAGCTGTGGGGCTGCTGCCAGGGGCTCTGCTCAGCACAGCATGGCTGGAGCTGGCCCAGGACCTCCTTCGAAAGACAGACTGGTCAGACACACAGCTATCCTGAATCATCAAGGATAATCCTATGTTCAAGTTCAAGTTCCTACCTTCCAGTTCAAGTTCAAGTTCCTACGTTCCAATTGGTGCCCGTTACCTCTTGTCCTGGATCATCAAAGATGATCCAGGACAAGAGGTAACGGGTACAAACTGGAACCTAGGAACTTCTATCAAAGCATGAGGAGGAACTTCTTTACTTTGAGGGTGGCAGAGCGCTGGAACAGGCTGCCCAGGGAGGCGGTAGAGTCTCCCACCCCAGAGACATTCAAAACCCGCCTGGAGGTCATCCTGTGCAACCTGCTGTAGGTGACTCTGCTCTGGCAGGGGGGTTGGACTGGATGATCTCCAGAGCTCCTTTCCAACCCTAACCAATCTGTGATTCTGTGATCAGAGCTGTTCTTCGAAATCTGTTCCTAGGAAATCGCTGCGAGAAGGAGGATGCACCTGAGGAGCAGGCCTAAGATGGAGGATTGAACAAACAAGTAGCTCTTACCTGAGGAATCGGCTATCCCATGGAACAACTTCTGAGAAAGATTCTGCAACATTACTAGGGGTCCGCCAAAACATACAATTACTTGCCATGTTCCAGTTAAAGCCTAAACTATCGAGTTGGCATTTCTTTTTAAAAGTGTATAAAGAAGCGGTAATGGGCCAAATCCGCAAGCCACTGTAAATCAACACGATTTGCTTGCCTCCGCTGGAACACCCGCTCTCTATTGCAGTTCAGGAGCTAACACACAGTATCTTAATATGCATTTATGTTAATATTTGCACTTTGCAGGGCTAGGTAGATTGCACGGCTGGCACATATCAGACTAAATGTCACTTCCGAAAGCTAAGGGACCGAACCGGAAGCTGCCAATCAGTGGGACTACCTGACAACATGTGGAACCTCTCCGGAAAAGCCTTCCCACCTCAAGCAACTCCTTTTGATTCATCTTTCACATAGACAATACACGTTATATACACCAACACACCCCCCCGGCCTTTGCCTCCACAGATCCTGTGGTTGGCTAATTAAAGGAGGAGGTGTAACTATCAATCTAATCTGGCTTGTTCTCAAATTTACCATAATTTCCACACTTGAGAGGCTGGTGAAATGAAACAGCACTACTACACTTTCCCATTCATCAGCCGGAAGCAGATCAACTCAGAGAACCGGGCGAAAAATAATTAGGATGCGGGATCAGGTGTTGCGCGCGTGCATCTGTGTCTGTACAGGGGCACGCAGGCACATGAGCATTCACGGGAGGCAGCAGCAGTAGCACGGGGGCAGATGAGCACCACCAGTCATTTGACCTCGACAGGTGAATGCTTGCAGATGTACTCACAGCACACTTATTAGAAGAGGCCCAAATGCCCGAGAAAACTGCCGTCAGATTACGCCGGAAACAACAACGGCTTTTTAAACAACTACAGCCGCCAGAACGGTACCGGCGGCAGCACTGCAGGAGCTGCTCAGGAACCGCTGGGGCAACCCCAGCGCACCGGGTGCTCAGCGCGTGGCCCTGACCCCACCGCATGGCATGTCACCCTTGGGCAGGAAGCTTGACATTTTCTGGAAGCACCGGTGTCATTTCACGGGCTTTGCCGTCGCTTTGTGCTTGTGGGGTAACACTATAGAGTTTTTCAGAAAGTGTTGGAGCAACTTTGGTACCTTTTCCATTCAGGCACACTGGGAGTGAGGTGTGGGGCTGCTGCCAGGGGCTCTGCTCAGCACAGCATGGCTGGAGCTGGTCCAGGACCTCCTTCGAAAGACAGACTGGTCAGACACACAGCTATCCTGAATCATCAAGGATAATCCTATGTTCAAGTTCAAGTTCCTACCTTCCAGTTCAAGTTCAAGTTCCTACGTTCCAATTGGTGCCCGTTACCTCTTGTCCTGGATCATCAAAGATGATCCAGGACAAGAGGTAACGGGTACAAACTGGAACCTAGGAACTTCTATCAAAGCATGAGGAGGAACTTCTTTACTTTGAGGGTGGCAGAGCGCTGGAACAGGCTGCCCAGGGAGGCGGTAGAGTCTCCCACCCCAGAGACATTCAAAACCCGCCTGGAGGTCATCCTGTGCAACCTGCTGTAGGTGACTCTGCTCTGGCAGGGGGGTTGGACTGGATGATCTCCAGAGCTCCTTTCCAACCCTAACCAATCTGTGATTCTGTGATCAGAGCTGTTCTTCGAAATCTGTTCCTAGGAAATCGCTGCGAGAAGGAGGATGCACCTGAGGAGCAGGCCTAAGATGGAGGATTGAACAAACAAGTAGCTCTTACCTGAGGAATCGGCTATCCCATGGAACAACTTCTGAGAAAGATTCTGCAACATTACTAGGGGTCCGCCAAAACATACAATTACTTGCCATGTTCCAGTTAAAGCCTAAACTATCGAGTTGGCATTTCTTTTTAAAAGTGTATAAAGAAGCGGTAATGGGCCAAATCCGCAAGCCACTGTAAATCAACACGATTTGCTTGCCTCCGCTGGAACACCCGCTCTCTATTGCAGTTCAGGAGCTAACACACAGTATCTTAATATGCATTTATGTTAATATTTGCACTTTGCAGGGCTAGGTAGATTGCACGGCTGGCACATATCAGACTAAATGTCACTTCCGAAAGCTAAGGGACCGAACCGGAAGCTGCCAATCAGTGGGACTACCTGACAACATGTGGAACCTCTCCGGAAAAGCCTTCCCACCTCAAGCAACTCCTTTTGATTCATCTTTCACATAGACAATACACGTTATATACACCAACACACCCCCCCGGCCTTTGCCTCCACAGATCCTGTGGTTGGCTAATTAAAGGAGGAGGTGTAACTATCAATCTAATCTGGCTTGTTCTCAAATTTACCATAATTTCCACACTTGAGAGGCTGGTGAAATGAAACAGCACTACTACACTTTCCCATTCATCAGCCGGAAGCAGATCAACTCAGAGAACCGGGCGAAAAATAATTAGGATGCGGGATCAGGTGTTGCGCGCGTGCATCTGTGTCTGTACAGGGGCACGCAGGCACATGAGCATTCACGGGAGGCAGCAGCAGTAGCACGGGGGCAGATGAGCACCACCAGTCATTTGACCTCGACAGGTGAATGCTTGCAGATGTACTCACAGCACACTTATTAGAAGAGGCCCAAATGCCCGAGAAAACTGCCGTCAGATTACGCCGGAAACAACAACGGCTTTTTAAACAACTACAGCCGCCAGAACGGTACCGGCGGCAGCACTGCAGGAGCTGCTCAGGAACCGCTGGGGCAACCCCAGCGCACCGGGTGCTCAGCGCGTGGCCCTGACCCCACCGCATGGCATGTCACCCTTGGGCAGGAAGCTTGACATTTTCTGGAAGCACCGGTGTCATTTCACGGGCTTTGCCGTCGCTTTGTGCTTGTGGGGTAACACTATAGAGTTTTTCAGAAAGTGTTGGAGCAACTTTGGTACCTTTTCCATTCAGGCACACTGGGAGTGAGGTGTGGGGCTGCTGCCAGGGGCTCTGCTCAGCACAGCATGGCTGGAGCTGGTCCAGGACCTCCTTCGAAAGACAGACTGGTCAGACACACAGCTATCCTGAATCATCAAGGATAATCCTATGTTCAAGTTCCTACGTTCCAGTTCAAGTTCAAGTTCCTACGTTCCAATTGGTGCCCGTTACCTCTTGTCCTGGATCATCAAAGATGATCCAGGACAAGAGGTAACGGGTACAAACTGGAACCTAGGAACTTCTATCAAAGCATGAGGAGGAACTTCTTTACTTTGAGGGTGGCAGAGCGCTGGAACAGGCTGCCCAGGGAGGCGGTAGAGTCTCCGACCCCAGAAACATTCAAAACCCGCCTGGAGGTCATCCTGTGCAACCTGCTGTAGGTGACCCTGCTCTGGCAGGGGGGTTGGGCTGGATGATCTCCAGAGGTCCTTTCCAACCCTAACCAATCTGTGATTCTGTGATCAGAGCTGTTCTTCGAAATCTGTTCCTAGGAAATCGCTGCGAGAAGGAGGATGCACCTGAGGAGCAGGCCTAAGATGGAGGATTGAACAAACAAGTAGCTCTTACCTGAGGAATCGGCTATCCCATGGAACAACTTCTGAGAAAGATTCTGCAACATTACTAGGGGTCCGCCAAAACATACAATTACTTGCCATGTTCCAGTTAAAGCCTAAACTATCGAGTTGGCATTTCTTTTTAAAAGTGTATAAAGAAGCGGTAATGGGCCAAATCCTCAAGCCACTGTAAATCAACACGATTTGCTTGCCTCCGCTGGAACACCCGCTCTCTATTTCAGTTCAGGAGCTAACACACAGTATCTTAATATGCATTTAGGTTAATATTTGCACTTTGCAGGGCTAGGTAGATTGCACGGCTGGCACATATCAGACTAAATGTCACTTCCGAAAGCTAAGGGACCGAACCGGAAGCTGCCATTCAGAGGGACTACCTGACAACATGTGGAACCTCTCCGGAAAAGCCTTCCCACCTCAAGCAACTCCTTTTGATTAATCTTTCACATAGACAATACACGTTACTATTTTAAAAAGCTGAATTTTTAAGGACAGAATACCTTAACGAACAGAGGAAAATGTGAACCAATTAGCATCTTCAAGCACTCTGAGACGCAGGGAGAGAAGGCCTACATAGAGTAGCCAGGCCCCTTCAGAGACCACAGCTGTAGCCCCTCTCTGCAATGTTGCCTCCTGGCAGCTAGACCGGGTCCAACCCCAGGACCCAGACACACTGCCAGTCACTCCAGAGTGTCATTAAGATGCACGGCACCACGGCGCAATTCAAATCAATGTTTCTTTCCTGCACGTTGCAGCGGGCGAGGTAGCAAAGGTTGACGTGAAAAGTGGGAGAGCTGCCCAGTAACCGTGAGGTTTTGTATCATGTGAACTTACAAAATGGTCTGGAATAAAGAATCTGTGCAGTATTGCCTTTCACACGGTGTCTAATCTCGCACCGCTAGACAACTTCAACTACGAGTATCAGGGAGAACTCGAGATGGTTTCACAAAGACTTGTCATCCTCCTTCACCAGATCACTCTCTGGAAGGCGTGAGGGAGGGGGAGTTGAAATACATCATATTAGAATGAATAGAAATGGTAATGATCGGGCTCTTCCACAACACTTCCGCTCTAAGTAATCAGTTAATTAACCCTGAATCGAGCGGGCTTGCTGGTCAGGAATACAGCAGTTGGATTGACAACAGCTTCCAGACTCCTGCTTCTCAAGGACAAGATTCGGTAACCCTTATTGATGTTAAACATTAGCTTACCATGTGAGCAACCTCCAGAAATCAAGAGCGATTGTGCTACGTGAGGAAGACTGGCAGAACCTCATACCAATTTACAAGACAAGAAAGAACAGACAAGAAAGAACCTCCAGCAATCTCGCCATGGTAAAATCGTATGCCCCCCCACCGACACGCCCCCCGGCCTTTGCCTCCAGAGATCCTGTGGTTGGCTAATTAAAGGAGGAGGTGTAACTATCAATCTAATCTGGTTTGTTCTCAAATTTACCATAATTTCCACACTTGAGAGGCTGGTGAAATGAAACAGCACTACTACACTTTCCCATTCATCAGCCGGAAGCAGAACAACTCCGAGAACCGGGCGAAAAATAATTAGGATGCGGGATCAGGTGTTGCGCGCGTGCATCTGTGCCTGTACAGGGGCACGCAGGCACATGAGCATTCACGGGAGGCAGCAGCAGTAGCACGGGGGCAGATGAGCACCACCAGTCATTTGACCTCGACAGGTGAATGCTTGCAGATGTACTCACAGCACACTTATTAGAAGAGGCCCAAATGCCCGAGAAAACTGCCGTCAGATTACGCCGGAAACAACAACAACTTTTTAAACAACTACAGCCGCCAGAACGGTACCGGCGGCAGCACTGCAGGAGCTGCTCAGGAACCGCTGGGGCAACCCCAGCGCACCGGGTGCTCAGCGCGTGGCCCTGACCCCACCGCTTGGCATGTCACCCTTGGGCAGGAAGCTTGGCATTTTCTGGAAGCACCGGTGTCATTTCACGGGCTTTGCCGTCGCTTTGCGCTTGTGGGGTAACACTAGAGTTTTTCAGAAAGTGTTGGAGCAACTTTTGTACCTTTTCCATTCAGGCACACTGGGAGTGAGGTGTGGGGCTGCTGCCAGGGGCTCTGCTCAGCACAGCATGGCTGGAGCTGGCCCAGGACCTCCTTCGAAAGACAGACTGGTCAGACACACAGCTATCCTGAATCATCAAGGATAATCCTATGTTCAAGTTCCTACGTTCCAGTTCAAGTTCAAGTTCCTACGTTCCAATTGGTGCCCGTTACCTCTTGTCCTGGATCATCAAAGATGATCCAGGACAAGAGGTAACGGGTACAAACTGGAACCTAGGAACTTCTATCAAAGCATGAGGAGGAACTTCTTTACTTTGAGGGTGGCAGAGCGCTGGAACAGGCTGCCCAGGGAGGCGGTAGAGTCTCCCACCCCAGAGACATTCAAAACCCGCCTGGAGGTCATCCTGTGCAACCTGCTGTAGGTGACCCTGCTCTGGCAGGGGGGTTGGGCTGGATGATCTCCAGAGCTCCTTTCCAACCCTAACCAATCTGTGATTCTGTGATCAGAGCTGTTCTTCGAAATCTGTTCCTAGGAAATCGCTGCGAGAAGGAGGATGCACCTGAGGAGCAGGCCTAAGATGGAGGATTGAACAAACAAGTAGCTCTTACCTGAGGAATCGGCTATCCCATGGAACAACTTCTGAGAAAGATTCTGCAACATTACTAGGGGTCCGCCAAAACATACAATTACTTGCCATGTTCCAGTTAAAGCCTAAACTATCAAGTTGGCATTTCTTTTTAAAAGTGTATAAAGAAGCGGTAATGGGCCAAATCCTCAAGCCACTGTAAATCAACACGATTTGCTTGCCTCCGCTGGAACACCCGCTCTCTATTTCAGTTCAGGAGCTAACACACAGTATCTTAATATGCATTTATGTTAATATTTGCACTTTGCAGGGCTAGGTAGATTGCACGGCTGGCACATATCAGACTAAATGTCACTTCCGAAAGCTAAGGGACCGAACCGGAAGCTGCCATTCAGAGGGACTACCTGACAACATGTGGAACCTCTCCGGAAAAGCCTTCCCACCTCAAGCAACTCCTTTTGATTAATCTTTCACATAGACAATACACGTTATATACACCGACACACCCCCCCGGCCTTTGCCTCCACAGATCCTGTGGTTGGCTAATTAAAGGAGGAGGTGTAACTATCAATCTAATCTGGCTTGTTCCCAAATTTACCATAATTTCCACACTTGAGAGGCTGGTGAAATGAAACAGCACTACTACACTTTCCCATTCATCAGCCGGAAGCAGAACAACTCAGAGAACCGGGCGAAAAATAATTAGGATGCGGGATCAGGTGTTGCGCGCGTGCATCTGTGCCTGTACAGGGGCACGCAGGCACATGAGCATTCACGGGAGGCAGCAGCAGTAGCACGGGGGCAGATGAGCACCACCAGTCATTTGACCTCGACAGGTGAATGCTTGCAGATGTACTCACAGCACACTTATTCGAAGAGGCCCAAATGCCCGAGAAAACTGCCGTCAGATTACGCCGGAAACAACAACGGCTTTTTAAACAACTACAGCCGCCAGAACAGTACCGACGGCAGCACTGCAGGAGCTGCTGAGGAACCGCTGGGGCAACCCCAGCGCACCGGGTGCTCAGCGCGTGGCCCTGACCCCACCGCATGGCATGTCACCCTTGGGCAGGAAGCTTGACATTTTCTGGAAGCACCGGTGTCATTTCACGGGCTTTGCCGTCGCTTTGCGCTTGTGGGGTAACACTGTAGAGTTTTTCAGAAAGTGTTGGAGCAACTTTGGTACCTTTTCCATTCAGGCACACTGGGAGTGAGGTGTGGGGCTGCTGCCAGGGGCTCTGCTCAGCACAGCATGGCTGGAGCTGGCCCAGGACCTCCTTCGAAAGACAGACTGGTCAGACACACAGCTATCCTGAATCATCAAGGATAATCCTATGTTCAAGTTCCTACGTTCCAGTTGAAGTTCAAGTTCCTACGTTCCAGTTTGTACCCGTTACCTCTTGTCCTGGATCATCTTTGATGATCCAGGACAAGAGGTAACGGGCACCAATTGGAACGTAGGAACTTCTATCAAAGCATGAGGAGGAACTTCTTTACTTTGAGGGTGGCAGAGCGCTGGAACAGGCTGCCCAGGGAGGCGGTAGAGTCTCCGACCCCAGAAACATTCAAAACCCGCCTGGAGGTCATCCTGTGCAACCTGCTGTAGGTGACCCTGCTCTGGCAGGGGGGTTGGGCTGGATGATCTCCAGAGGTCCTTTCCAACCCTAACCAATCTGTGATTCTGTGATCAGAGCTGTTCTTCGAAATCTGTTCCTAGGAAATCGCTGCGAGAAGGAGGATGCACCTGAGGAGCAGGCCTAAGATGGAGGATTGAACAAACAAGTAGCTCTTACCTGAGGAATCGGCTATCCCATGGAACAACTTCTGAGAAAGATTCTGCAACATTACTAGGGGTCCGCCAAAACATACAATTACTTGCCATGTTCCAGTTAAAGCCTAAACTATCAAGTTGGCATTTCTTTTTAAAAGTGTATAAAGAAGCGGTAATGGGCCAAATCCTCAAGCCACTCTAAATCAACACGATTTGCTTGCCTCCGCTGGAACACCCGCTCTCTATTTCAGTTCAGGAGCTAACACACAGTATCTTAATATGCATTTAGGTTAATATTTGCACTTTGCAGGGCTAGGTAGATTGCACGGCTGGCACATATCAGACTAAATGTCACTTCCGAAAGCTAAGGGACCGAACCGGAAGCTGCCATTCAGAGGGACTACCTGACAACATGTGGAACCTCTCCGGAAAAGCCTTCCCACCTCAAGCAACTCCTTTTGATTAATCTTTCACATAGACAATACACGTTATATACACCGACACACCCCCCCGGCCTTTGCCTCCACAGATCCTGTGGTTGGCTAATTAAAGGAGGAGGTGTAACTATCAATCTAATCTGGCTTGTTCCCAAATTTACCATAATTTCCACACTTGAGAGGCTGGTGAAATGAAACAGCACTACTACACTTTCCCATTCATCAGCCGGAAGCAGAACAACTCAGAGAACCGGGCGAAAAATAATTAGGATGCGGGATCAGGTGTTGCGCGCGTGCATCTGTGCCTGTACAGGGGCACGCAGGCACATGAGCATTCACGGGAGGCAGCAGCAGTAGCACGGGGGCAGATGAGCACCACCAGTCATTTGACCTCGACAGGTGAATGCTTGCAGATGTACTCACAGCACACTTATTCGAAGAGGCCCAAATGCCCGAGAAAACTGCCGTCAGATTACGCCGGAAACAACAACGGCTTTTTAAACAACTACAGCCGCCAGAACAGTACCGACGGCAGCACTGCAGGAGCTGCTGAGGAACCGCTGGGGCAACCCCAGCGCACCGGGTGCTCAGCGCGTGGCCCTGACCCCACCGCATGGCATGTCACCCTTGGGCAGGAAGCTTGACATTTTCTGGAAGCACCGGTGTCATTTCACGGGCTTTGCCGTCGCTTTGCGCTTGTGGGGTAACACTGTAGAGTTTTTCAGAAAGTGTTGGAGCAACTTTGGTACCTTTTCCATTCAGGCACACTGGGAGTGAGGTGTGGGGCTGCTGCCAGGGGCTCTGCTCAGCACAGCATGGCTGGAGCTGGCCCAGGACCTCCTTCGAAAGACAGACTGGTCAGACACACAGCTATCCTGAATCATCAAGGATAATCCTATGTTCAAGTTCAAGTTCCTACCTTCCAGTTCAAGTTCAAGTTCCTACGTTCCAATTGGTGCCCGTTACCTCTTGTCCTGGATCATCAAAGATGATCCAGGACAAGAGGTAACGGGTACAAACTGGAACCTAGGAACTTCTATCAAAGCATGAGGCGGAACTTCTTTACTTTGAGGGTGGCAGAGCGCTGGAACAGGCTGCCCAGGGAGGCGGTAGAGTCTCCCACCCCAGAGACATTCAAAACCCGCCTGGAGGTCATCCTGTGCAACCTGCTGTAGGTGACCCTGCTCTGGCAGGGGGGTTGGGCTGGATGATCTCCAGAGCTCCTTTCCAACCCTAACCAATCTGTGATTCTGTGATCAGAGCTGTTCTTCGAAATCTGTTCCTAGGAAATCGCTGCGAGAAGGAGGATGCACCTGAGGAGCAGGCCTAAGATGGAGGATTGAACAAACAAGTAGCTCTTACCTGAGGAATCGGCTATCCCATGGAACAACTTCTGAGAAAGATTCTGCAACATTACTAGGGGTCCGCCAAAACATACAATTACTTGCCATGTTCCAGTTAAAGCCTAAACTATCGAGTTGGCATTTCTTTTTAAAAGTGTATAAAGAAGCAGTAATGGGCCAAATCCTCAAGCCACTGTAAATCAACACGATTTGCTTGCCTCCGCTGGAACACCCGCTCTCTATTTCAGTTCAGGAGCTAACACACACTATCTTAATATGCATTTAGGTTAATATTTGCACTTTGCAGGGCTAGGTAGATTGCACGGCTGGCACATATCAGACTAAATGTCACTTCCGAAAGCTAAGGGACCGAACCGGAAGCTGCCATTCAGAGGGACTACCTGACAACATGTGGAACCTCTCCGGAAAAGCCTTCCCACCTCAAGCAACTCCTTTTGATTCATCTTTCACATAGACAATACACGTTATATACACCGACACACCCCCCCGGCCTTTGCCTCCACAGATCCTGTGGTTGGCTAATTAAAGGAGGAGGTGTAACTATCAATCTAATCTGGCTTGTTCTCAAATTTACCATAATTTCCACACTTGAGAGGCTGGTGAAATGAAACAGCACTACTACACTTTCCCATTCATCAGCCGGAAGCAGAACAACTCCGAGAACCGGGCGAAAAATAATTAGGATGCGGGATCAGGTGTTGCGCGCGTGCATCTGTGCCTGTACAGGGGCACGCAGGCACATGAGCATTCACGGGAGGCAGCAGCAGTAGCACGGGGGCAGATGAGCACCACCAGTCATTTGACCTCGACAGGTGAATGCTTGCAGATGTACTCACAGCACACTTATTAGAAGAGGCCCAAATGCCCGAGAAAACTGCCGTCAGATTACGCCGGAAACAACAACGGCTTTTTAAACAACTACAGCCGCCAGAACAGTACCGGCGGCAGCACTGCAGGAGCTGCTCAGGAACCGCTGGGGCAACCCCAGCGCACCGGGTGCTCAGCGCGTGGCCCTGACCCCACCGCATGGCATGTCACCCTTGGGCAGGAAGCTTGACATTTTCTGGAAGCACCGGTGTCATTTCACGGGCTTTGCCGTCGCTTTGCGCTTGTGGGGTAACACTATAGAGTTTTTCAGAAAGTGTTGGAGCAACTTTGGTACCTTTTCCATTCAGGCACACTGGGAGTGAGCTGTGGGGCTGCTGCCAGGGGCTCTGCTCAGCACAGCATGGCTGGAGCTGGCCCAGGACCTCCTTCGAAAGACAGACTGGTCAGACACACAGCTATCCTGAATCATCAAGGATAATCCTATGTTCAAGTTCCTACGTTCCAGTTGAAGTTCAAGTTCCTACGTTCCAGTTTGTACCCGTTACCTCTTGTCCTGGATCATCTTTGATGATCCAGGACAAGAGGTAACGGGCACCAATTGGAACGTAGGAACTTCTATCAAAGCATGAGGAGGAACTTCTTTACTTTGAGGGTGGCAGAGCGCTGGAACAGGCTGCCCAGGGAGGCGGTAGAGTCTCCGACCCCAGAAACATTCAAAACCCGCCTGGAGGTCATCCTGTGCAACCTGCTGTAGGTGACCCTGCTCTGGCAGGGGGGTTGGGCTGGATGATCTCCAGAGGTCCTTTCCAACCCTAACCAATCTGTGATTCTGTGATCAGAGCTGTTCTTCGAAATCTGTTCCTAGGAAATCGCTGCGAGAAGGAGGATGCACCTGAGGAGCAGGCCTAAGATGGAGGATTGAACAAACAAGTAGCTCTTACCTGAGGAATCGGCTATCCCATGGAACAACTTCTGAGAAAGATTCTGCAACATTACTAGGGGTCCGCCAAAACATACAATTACTTGCCATGTTCCAGTTAAAGCCTAAACTATCAAGTTGGCATTTCTTTTTAAAAGTGTATAAAGAAGCGGTAATGGGCCAAATCCTCAAGCCACTCTAAATCAACACGATTTGCTTGCCTCCGCTGGAACACCCGCTCTCTATTTCAGTTCAGGAGCTAACACACAGTATCTTAATATGCATTTAGGTTAATATTTGCACTTTGCAGGGCTAGGTAGATTGCACGGCTGGCACATATCAGACTAAATGTCACTTCCGAAAGCTAAGGGACCGAACCGGAAGCTGCCATTCAGAGGGACTACCTGACAACATGTGGAACCTCTCCGGAAAAGCCTTCCCACCTCAAGCAACTCCTTTTGATTAATCTTTCACATAGACAATACACGTTATATACACCGACACACCCCCCCGGCCTTTGCCTCCACAGATCCTGTGGTTGGCTAATTAAAGGAGGAGGTGTAACTATCAATCTAATCTGGCTTGTTCCCAAATTTACCATAATTTCCACACTTGAGAGGCTGGTGAAATGAAACAGCACTACTACACTTTCCCATTCATCAGCCGGAAGCAGAACAACTCAGAGAACCGGGCGAAAAATAATTAGGATGCGGGATCAGGTGTTGCGCGCGTGCATCTGTGCCTGTACAGGGGCACGCAGGCACATGAGCATTCACGGGAGGCAGCAGCAGTAGCACGGGGGCAGATGAGCACCACCAGTCATTTGACCTCGACAGGTGAATGCTTGCAGATGTACTCACAGCACACTTATTCGAAGAGGCCCAAATGCCCGAGAAAACTGCCGTCAGATTACGCCGGAAACAACAACGGCTTTTTAAACAACTACAGCCGCCAGAACAGTACCGACGGCAGCACTGCAGGAGCTGCTGAGGAACCGCTGGGGCAACCCCAGCGCACCGGGTGCTCAGCGCGTGGCCCTGACCCCACCGCATGGCATGTCACCCTTGGGCAGGAAGCTTGACATTTTCTGGAAGCACCGGTGTCATTTCACGGGCTTTGCCGTCGCTTTGCGCTTGTGGGGTAACACTGTAGAGTTTTTCAGAAAGTGTTGGAGCAACTTTGGTACCTTTTCCATTCAGGCACACTGGGAGTGAGGTGTGGGGCTGCTGCCAGGGGCTCTGCTCAGCACAGCATGGCTGGAGCTGGCCCAGGACCTCCTTCGAAAGACAGACTGGTCAGACACACAGCTATCCTGAATCATCAAGGATAATCCTATGTTCAAGTTCAAGTTCCTACCTTCCAGTTCAAGTTCAAGTTCCTACGTTCCAATTGGTGCCCGTTACCTCTTGTCCTGGATCATCAAAGATGATCCAGGACAAGAGGTAACGGGTACAAACTGGAACCTAGGAACTTCTATCAAAGCATGAGGCGGAACTTCTTTACTTTGAGGGTGGCAGAGCGCTGGAACAGGCTGCCCAGGGAGGCGGTAGAGTCTCCCACCCCAGAGACATTCAAAACCCGCCTGGAGGTCATCCTGTGCAACCTGCTGTAGGTGACCCTGCTCTGGCAGGGGGGTTGGGCTGGATGATCTCCAGAGCTCCTTTCCAACCCTAACCAATCTGTGATTCTGTGATCAGAGCTGTTCTTCGAAATCTGTTCCTAGGAAATCGCTGCGAGAAGGAGGATGCACCTGAGGAGCAGGCCTAAGATGGAGGATTGAACAAACAAGTAGCTCTTACCTGAGGAATCGGCTATCCCATGGAACAACTTCTGAGAAAGATTCTGCAACATTACTAGGGGTCCGCCAAAACATACAATTACTTGCCATGTTCCAGTTAAAGCCTAAACTATCGAGTTGGCATTTCTTTTTAAAAGTGTATAAAGAAGCAGTAATGGGCCAAATCCTCAAGCCACTGTAAATCAACACGATTTGCTTGCCTCCGCTGGAACACCCGCTCTCTATTTCAGTTCAGGAGCTAACACACACTATCTTAATATGCATTTAGGTTAATATTTGCACTTTGCAGGGCTAGGTAGATTGCACGGCTGGCACATATCAGACTAAATGTCACTTCCGAAAGCTAAGGGACCGAACCGGAAGCTGCCATTCAGAGGGACTACCTGACAACATGTGGAACCTCTCCGGAAAAGCCTTCCCACCTCAAGCAACTCCTTTTGATTCATCTTTCACATAGACAATACACGTTATATACACCGACACACCCCCCCGGCCTTTGCCTCCACAGATCCTGTGGTTGGCTAATTAAAGGAGGAGGTGTAACTATCAATCTAATCTGGCTTGTTCTCAAATTTACCATAATTTCCACACTTGAGAGGCTGGTGAAATGAAACAGCACTACTACACTTTCCCATTCATCAGCCGGAAGCAGAACAACTCCGAGAACCGGGCGAAAAATAATTAGGATGCGGGATCAGGTGTTGCGCGCGTGCATCTGTGCCTGTACAGGGGCACGCAGGCACATGAGCATTCACGGGAGGCAGCAGCAGTAGCACGGGGGCAGATGAGCACCACCAGTCATTTGACCTCGACAGGTGAATGCTTGCAGATGTACTCACAGCACACTTATTAGAAGAGGCCCAAATGCCCGAGAAAACTGCCGTCAGATTACGCCGGAAACAACAACGGCTTTTTAAACAACTACAGCCGCCAGAACAGTACCGGCGGCAGCACTGCAGGAGCTGCTCAGGAACCGCTGGGGCAACCCCAGCGCACCGGGTGCTCAGCGCGTGGCCCTGACCCCACCGCATGGCATGTCACCCTTGGGCAGGAAGCTTGACATTTTCTGGAAGCACCGGTGTCATTTCACGGGCTTTGCCGTCGCTTTGCGCTTGTGGGGTAACACTATAGAGTTTTTCAGAAAGTGTTGGAGCAACTTTGGTACCTTTTCCATTCAGGCACACTGGGAGTGAGCTGTGGGGCTGCTGCCAGGGGCTCTGCTCAGCACAGCATGGCTGGAGCTGGTCCAGGACCTCCTTCGAAAGACAGACTGGTCAGACACACAGCTATCCTGAATCATCAAGGATAATCCTATGTTCAAGTTCAAGTTCCTACCTTCCAGTTCAAGTTCAAGTTCCTACGTTCCAATTGGTGCCCGTTACCTCTTGTCCTGGATCATCAAAGATGATCCAGGACAAGAGGTAACGGGTACAAACTGGAACCTAGGAACTTCTATCAAAGCATGAGGAGGAACTTCTTTACTTTGAGGGTGGCAGAGCGCTGGAACAGGCTGCCCAGGGAGGCGGTAGAGTCTCCCACCCCAGAGACATTCAAAACCCGCCTGGAGGTCATCCTGTGCAACCTGCTGTAGGTGACCCTGCTCTGGCAGGGGGGTTGGGCTGGATGATCTCCAGAGCTCCTTTCCAACCCTAACCAATCTGTGATTCTGTGATCAGAGCTGTTCTTCGAAATCTGTTCCTAGGAAATCGCTGCGAGAAGGAGGATGCACCTGAGGAGCAGGCCTAAGATGGAGGATTGAACAAACAAGTAGCTCTTACCTGAGGAATCGGCTATCCCATGGAACAACTTCTGAGAAAGATTCTGCAACATTACTAGGGGTCCGCCAAAACATACAATTACTTGCCATGTTCCAGTTAAAGCCTAAACTATCGAGTTGGCATTTCTTTTTAAAAGTGTATAAAGAAGCAGTAATGGGCCAAATCCTCAAGCCACTGTAAATCAACACGATTTGCTTGCCTCCGCTGGAACACCCGCTCTCTATTTCAGTTCAGGAGCTAACACACAGTATCTTAATATGCATTTAGGTTAATATTTGCACTTTGCAGGGCTAGGTAGATTGCACGGCTGGCACATATCAGACTAAATGTCACTTCCGAAAGCTAAGGGACCGAACCGGAAGCTGCCATTCAGAGGGACTACCTGACAACATGTGGAACCTCTCCGGAAAAGCCTTCCCACCTCAAGCAACTCCTTTTGATTCATCTTTCACATAGACAATACACGTTATATACACCGACACACCCCCCCGGCCTTTGCCTCCACAGATCCTGTGGTTGGCTAATTAAAGGAGGAGGTGTAACTATCAATCTAATCTGGCTTGTTCTCAAATTTACCATAATTTCCACACTTGAGAGGCTGGTGAAATGAAACAGCACTACTACACTTTCCCATTCATCAGCCGGAAGCAGAACAACTCCGAGAACCGGGCGAAAAATAATTAGGATGCGGGATCAGGTGTTGCGCGCGTGCATCTGTGCCTGTAGAGGGGCACGCAGGCACATGAGCATTCACGGGAGGCAGCAGCAGTAGCACGGGGGCAGATGAGCACCACCAGTCATTTGACCTCGACAGGTGAATGCTTGCAGATGTACTCACAGCACACTTATTAGAAGAGGCCCAAATGCCCGAGAAAACTGCCGTCAGATTACGCCGGAAACAACAACGGCTTTTTAAACAACTACAGCCGCCAGAACGGTACCGGCGGCAGCACTGCAGGAGCTGCTCAGGAACCACTGGGGCAACCCCAGCGCACCGGGTGCTCAGCGCGTGGCCCTGACCCCACCGCATGGCATGTCACCCTTGGGCAGGAAGCTTGACATTTTCTGGAAGCACCGGTGTCATTTCACGGGCTTTGCCGTCGCTTTGCGCTTGTGGGGTAACACTATAGAGTTTTTCAGAAAGTGTTGGAGCAACTTTGGTACCTTTTCCATTCAGGCACACTGGGAGTGAGCTGTGGGGCTGCTGCCAGGGGCTCTGCTCAGCACAGCATGGCTGGAGCTGGTCCAGGACCTCCTTCGAAAGACAGACTGGTCAGACACACAGCTATCCTGAATCATCAAGGATAATCCTATGTTCAAGTTCAAGTTCCTACCTTCCAGTTCAAGTTCAAGTTCCTACGTTCCAATTGGTGCCCGTTACCTCTTGTCCTGGATCATCAAAGATGATCCAGGACAAGAGGTAACGGGTACAAACTGGAACCTAGGAACTTCTATCAAAGCATGAGGCGGAACTTCTTTACTTTGAGGGTGGCAGAGCGCTGGAACAGGCTGCCCAGGGAGGCGGTAGAGTCTCCCACCCCAGAGACATTCAAAACCCGCCTGGAGGTCATCCTGTGCAACCTGCTGTAGGTGACCCTGCTCTGGCAGGGGGGTTGGGCTGGATGATCTCCAGAGGTCCTTTCCAACCCTAACCAATCTGTGATTCTGTGATCAGAGCTGTTCTTCGAAATCTGTTCCTAGGAAATCGCTGCGAGAAGGAGGATGCACCTGAGGAGCAGGCCTAAGATGGAGGATTGAACAAACAAGTAGCTCTTACCTGAGGAATCGGCTATCCCATGGAACAACTTCTGAGAAAGATTCTGCAACATTACTAGGGGTCCGCCAAAACATACAATTACTTGCCATGTTCCAGTTAAAGCCTAAACTATCGAGTTGGCATTTCTTTTTAAAAGTGTATAAAGAAGCAGTAATGGGCCAAATCCTCAAGCCACTGTAAATCAACACGATTTGCTTGCCTCCGCTGGAACACCCGCTCTCTATTTCAGTTCAGGAGCTAACACACACTATCTTAATATGCATTTAGGTTAATATTTGCACTTTGCAGGGCTAGGTAGATTGCACGGCTGGCACATATCAGACTAAATGTCACTTCCGAAAGCTAAGGGACCGAACCGGAAGCTGCCATTCAGAGGGACTACCTGACAACATGTGGAACCTCTCCGGAAAAGCCTTCCCACCTCAAGCAACTCCTTTTGATTCATCTTTCACATAGACAATACACGTTATATACACCGACACACCCCCCCGGCCTTTGCCTCCACAGATCCTGTGGTTGGCTAATTAAAGGAGGAGGTGTAACTATCAATCTAATCTGGCTTGTTCTCAAATTTACCATAATTTCCACACTTGAGAGGCTGGTGAAATGAAACAGCACTACTACACTTTCCCATTCATCAGCCGGAAGCAGAACAACTCCGAGAACCGGGCGAAAAATAATTAGGATGCGGGATCAGGTGTTGCGCGCGTGCATCTGTGCCTGTACAGGGGCACGCAGGCACATGAGCATTCACGGGAGGCAGCAGCAGTAGCACGGGGGCAGATGAGCACCACCAGTCATTTGACCTCGACAGGTGAATGCTTGCAGATGTACTCACAGCACACTTATTAGAAGAGGCCCAAATGCCCGAGAAAACTGCCGTCAGATTACGCCGGAAACAACAACGGCTTTTTAAACAACTACAGCCGCCAGAACAGTACCGGCGGCAGCACTGCAGGAGCTGCTCAGGAACCGCTGGGGCAACCCCAGCGCACCGGGTGCTCAGCGCGTGGCCCTGACCCCACCGCATGGCATGTCACCCTTGGGCAGGAAGCTTGACATTTTCTGGAAGCACCGGTGTCATTTCACGGGCTTTGCCGTCGCTTTGCGCTTGTGGGGTAACACTATAGAGTTTTTCAGAAAGTGTTGGAGCAACTTTGGTACCTTTTCCATTCAGGCACACTGGGAGTGAGCTGTGGGGCTGCTGCCAGGGGCTCTGCTCAGCACAGCATGGCTGGAGCTGGTCCAGGACCTCCTTCGAAAGACAGACTGGTCAGACACACAGCTATCCTGAATCATCAAGGATAATCCTATGTTCAAGTTCAAGTTCCTACCTTCCAGTTCAAGTTCAAGTTCCTACGTTCCAATTGGTGCCCGTTACCTCTTGTCCTGGATCATCAAAGATGATCCAGGACAAGAGGTAACGGGTACAAACTGGAACCTAGGAACTTCTATCAAAGCATGAGGAGGAACTTCTTTACTTTGAGGGTGGCAGAGCGCTGGAACAGGCTGCCCAGGGAGGCGGTAGAGTCTCCCACCCCAGAGACATTCAAAACCCGCCTGGAGGTCATCCTGTGCAACCTGCTGTAGGTGACCCTGCTCTGGCAGGGGGGTTGGGCTGGATGATCTCCAGAGCTCCTTTCCAACCCTAACCAATCTGTGATTCTGTGATCAGAGCTGTTCTTCGAAATCTGTTCCTAGGAAATCGCTGCGAGAAGGAGGATGCACCTGAGGAGCAGGCCTAAGATGGAGGATTGAACAAACAAGTAGCTCTTACCTGAGGAATCGGCTATCCCATGGAACAACTTCTGAGAAAGATTCTGCAACATTACTAGGGGTCCGCCAAAACATACAATTACTTGCCATGTTCCAGTTAAAGCCTAAACTATCGAGTTGGCATTTCTTTTTAAAAGTGTATAAAGAAGCAGTAATGGGCCAAATCCTCAAGCCACTGTAAATCAACACGATTTGCTTGCCTCCGCTGGAACACCCGCTCTCTATTTCAGTTCAGGAGCTAACACACAGTATCTTAATATGCATTTAGGTTAATATTTGCACTTTGCAGGGCTAGGTAGATTGCACGGCTGGCACATATCAGACTAAATGTCACTTCCGAAAGCTAAGGGACCGAACCGGAAGCTGCCATTCAGAGGGACTACCTGACAACATGTGGAACCTCTCCGGAATAGTCTTCCCACCTCAAGCAACTCCTTTTGATTAATCTTTCACATAGACAATACACCTTATATACACCGACACACCCCCCCGGCCTTTGCCTCCACAGATCCTGTGGTTGGCTAATTAAAGGAGGAGGTGTAACTATCAATCTAATCTGGCTTGTTCTCAAATTTACCATAATTTCCACACTTGAGAGGCTGGTGAAATGAAACAGCACTACTACACTTTCCCATTCATCAGCCGGAAGCAGAACAACTCCGAGAACCGGGCGAAAAATAATTAGGATGCGGGATCAGGTGTTGCGCGCGTGCATCTGTGCCTGTACAGGGGCACGCAGGCACATGAGCATTCACGGGAGGCAGCAGCAGTAGCACGGGGGGAGATGAGCACCACCAGTCATTTGACCTCGACAGGTGAATGCTTGCAGATGTACTCACAGCACACTTATTAGAAGAGGCCCAAATGCCCGAGAAAACTGCCGTCAGATTACGTCAGAAACAACAACGGCTTTTTAAACAACTACAGCCGCCAGAACGGTACCGGCGGCAGCACTGCAGGAGCTGCTCAGGAACCGCTGGGGCAACCCCAGCGCACCGGGTGCTCAGCGTGTGGCCCTGACCCCACCGCATGGCATGTCACCCTTGGGCAGGAAGCTTGACATTTTCTGGAAGCACCGGTGTCATTTCACGGGCTTTGCCGTCGCTTTGCGTTTGTGGGGTAACACTATAGAGTTTTTCAGAAAGTGTTGGAGCAACTTTGGTACCTTTTCCATTCAGGCACACTGGGAGTGAGGTGTGGGGCTGCTGCCAGGGGCTCTGCTCAGCACAGCATGGCTGGAGCTGGCCCAGGACCTCCTTCGAAAGACAGACTGGTCAGACACACAGCTATCCTGAATCATCAAGGACAATCCTATGTTCAAGTTCCTACGTTCCAGTTCAAGTTCAAGTTCCTACGTTCCAATTGGTGCCCGTTACCTCTTGTCCTGGATCATCAAAGATGATCCAGGACAAGAGGTAACGGGTGCTAACTGGAACCTAGGAACTTCTATCAAAGCATGAGGAGGAACTTCTTTACTTTGAGGGTGGCAGAGCCCTGGAACAGGCTGCCCAGGGAGGCGGTAGAGTCTCCCACCCCAGAAACATTCAAAACCCGCCTGGAGGTCATCCTGTGCAACCTGCTGTAGGTGACCCTGCTCTGGCAGGGGGGTTGGGCTGGATGATCTCCAGAGCTCCTTTCCAACCCTAACCAATCTGTGATTCTGTGATCAGAGCTGTTCTTCGAAATCTGTTCCTAGGAAATCGCTGCGAGAAGAAGGACGCACCTGAGGAGCAGGCCTAAGATGGAGGATTGAACAAACAAGTAGCTCTTACCTGAGGAATCGGCTATCCCATGGAACAACTTCTGAGAAAGATTCTGCAACATTACTAGGGGTCCGCCAAAACATACAATTACTTGCCATGTTCCAGTTAAAGCCTAAACTATCGAGTTGGCATTTCTTTTTAAAAGTGTATAAAGAAGCGGTAATGGGCCAAATCCTCAAGCCACTCTAAATCAACACGATTTGCTTGCCTCCGCTGGAACACCCGCTCTCTATTTCAGTTCAGGAGCTAACACACAGTATCTTAATATGCATTTAGGTTAATATTTGCACTTTGCAGGGCTAGGTAGATTGCACGGCTGGCACATATCAGACTAAATCTCACTTCCGAAAGCTAAGGGACCGAACCGGAAGCTGCCATTCAGAGGGACTACCTGACAACATGTGGAACCTCTCCGGAAAAGCCTTCCCACCTCAAGCAACTCCTTTTGATTAATCTTTCACATAGACAATACACGTTATATACACCGACACACCCCCCCGGCCTTTGCCTCCACAGATCCTGTGGTTGGCTAATTAAAGGAGGAGGTGTAACTATCAATCTAATCTGGCTTGTTCTCAAATTTACCATAATTTCCACACTTGAGAGGCTGGTGAAATGAAACAGCACTACTACACTTTCCCATTCATCAGCCGGAAGCAGAACAACTCAGAGAACCGGGCGAAAAATAATTAGGATGCGGGATCAGGTGTTGCGCGCGTGCATCTGTGCCTGTACAGGGGCACGCAGGCACATGAGCATTCACGGGAGGCAGCAGCAGTAGCACGGGGGGAGATGAGCACCACCAGTCATTTGACCTCGACAGGTGAATGCTTGCAGATGTACTCACAGCACACTTATTAGAAGAGGCCCAAATGCCCGAGAAAACTGCCGTCAGATTACGCCGGAAACAACAACGGCTTTTTAAACAACTACAGCCGCCAGAACGGTACCGGCGGCAGCACTGCAGGAGCTGCTCAGGAACCGCTGGGGCAACCCCAGCGCACCGGGTGCTCAGCGCGTGGCCCTGACCCCACCGCATGGCATGTCACCCTTGGGCAGGAAGCTTGACATTTTCTGGAAGCACCGGTGTCATTTCAGGGGCTTTGCCGTCGCTTTGCGCTTGTGGGGTAACACTATAGATTTTTTCAGAAAGTGTTGGAGCAACTTTGGTACCTTTTCCATTCAGGCACACTGGGAGTGAGCTGTGGGGCTGCTGCCAGGGGCTCTGCTCAGCACAGCATGGCTGGAGCTGGCCCAGGACCTCCTTCGAAAGACAGACTGGTCAGACACACAGCTATCCTGAATCATCAAGGATAATCCTATGTTCAAGTTCCTACGTTCCAGTTCAAGTTCAAGTTCCTACGTTCCAATTGGTGCCCGTTACCTCTTGTCCTGGATCATCAAAGATGATCCAGGACAAGAGGTAACGGGTACAAACTGGAACCTAGGAACTTCTATCAAAGCATGAGGAGGAACTTCTTTACTTTGAGGGTGGCAGAGCACTGGAACAGGCTGCCCAGGGAGGCGGTAGAGTCTCCCACCCCAGAGACATTCAAAACCCGCCTGGAGGTCATCCTGTGCAACCTGCTGTAGGTGACCCTGCTCTGGGAGGGGGGTTGGACTGGATGATCTCCAGAGCTCCTTTCCAACCCTAACCAATCTGTGATTCTGTGATCAGAGCTGTTCTTCGAAATCTGTTCCTAGGAAATCGCTGCGAGAAGGAGGATGCACCTGAGGAGCAGGCCTAAGATGGAGGATTGAACAAACAAGTAGCTCTTACCTGAGGAATCGGCTATCCCATGGAACAACTTCTGAGAAAGATTCTGCAACATTACTAGGGGTCCGCCAAAACATACAATTACTTGCCATGTTCCAGTTAAAGCCTAAACTATCGAGTTGGCATTTCTTTTTAAAAGTGTATAAAGAAGCGGTAATGGGCCAAATCCTCAAGCCACTGTAAATCAACACGATTTGCTTGCCTCCGCTGGAACACCCGCTCTCTATTTCAGTTCAGGAGCTAACACACAGTATCTTAATATGCATTTAGGTTAATATTTGCACTTTGCAGGGCTAGGTAGATTGCACGGCTGGCACATATCAGACTAAATGTCACTTCCGAAAGCTAAGGGACCGAACCGGAAGCTGCCATTCAGAGGGACTACCTGACAACATGTGGAACCTCTCCAGAAAAGCCTTCCCACCTCAAGCAACTCCTTTTGGTTAATCTTTCACATAGACAATACACGTTATATACACCGACACACCCCCCCGGCCTTTGCCTCCACAGATCCTGTGGTTGGCTAATTAAAGGAGGAGGTGTAACTATCAATCTAATCTGGCTTGTTCTCAAATTTACCATAATTTCCACACTTGAGAGGCTGGTGAAATGAAACAGCACTACTACACTTTCCCATTCATCAGCCGGAAGCAGAACAACTCAGAGAACCGGGCGAAAAATAATTAGGATGCGGGATCAGGTGTTGCGCGCGTGTATCTGTGCCTGTACAGGGGCACGCAGGCACATGAGCATTCACGGGAGGCAGCAGCAGTAGCACGGGGGGAGATGAGCACCACCAGTCATTTGACCTCGACAGGTGAATGCTTGCAGATGTACTCACAGCACACTTATTAGAAGAGGCCCAAATGCCCGAGAAAACTGCCGTCAGATTACGCCGGAAACAACAACGGCTTTTTAAACAACTACAGCCGCCAGAACGGTACCGGCGGCAGCACTGCAGGAGCTGCTCAGGAACCGCTGGGGCAACCCCAGCGCACCGGGTGCTCAGCGCGTGGCCCAGACCCCACCGCATGGCACGTCACCCTTGGGCAGGAAGCTTGACATTTTCTGGAAGCACCGGTGTCATTTCACGGGCTTTGCCGTCGCTTTGCGCTTGTGGGGTAACACTATAGAGTTTTTCAGAAAGTGTTGGAGCAACTTTGGTACCTTTTCCATTCAGGCACACTGGGAGTGAGGTGTGGGGCTGCTGCCAGGGGCTCTGCTCAGCACAGCATGGCTGGAGCTGGCCCAGGACCTCCTTCGAAAGACAGACTGGTCAGACACACAGCTATCCTGAATCATCAAGGATAATCCTATGTTCAAGTTCAAGTTCCTACGTTCCACTTCAAGTTCAAGTTCCTACGTTCCAATTGGTGCCCATTACCTCTTGTCCTGGATCATCAAAGATGATCCAGGACAAGAGGTAACGAGTACAAACTGGAACGTAGGAACTTCTATCAAAGCATGAGGAGGAACTTCTTTACTTTGAGGGTGGCAGAGCGCTGGAACAGGCTGCCCAGGGAGGCGGTAGAGTCTCCCACCCCAGAGACATTCAAAACCCGCCTGGAGGTCATCCTGTGCAACCTGCTGTAGGTGACCCTGCTCTGGGAGGGGGGTTGGACTGGATGATCTCCAGAGCTCCTTTCCAACCCTAACCAATCTGTGATTCTGTGATCAGAGCTGTTCTTCGAAATCTGTTCCTAGGAAATCGCTGCGAGAAGGAGGATGCACCTGAGGAGCAGGCCTAAGATGGAGGATTGAACAAACAAGTAGCTCTTACCTGAGGAATCGGCTATCCCATGGAACAACTTCTGAGAAAGATTCTGCAACATTACTAGGGGTCCGCCAAAACATACAATTACTTGCCATGTTCCAGTTAAAGCCTAAACTATCGAGTTGGCATTTCTTTTTAAAAGTGTATAAAGAAGCGGTAATGGGCCAAATCCTCAAGCCACTGTAAATCAACACGATTTGCTTGCCTCCGCTGGAACACCCGCTCTCTATTTCAGTTCAGGAGCTAACACACAGTATCTTAATATGCATTTATGTTAATATTTGCACTTTGCAGGGCTAGGTAGATTGCACGGCTGGCACATATCAGACTAAATGTCACTTCTGAAAGCTAAGGGACCGAACCGGAAGCTGCCATTCAGAGGGACTACCTGACAACATGTGGAACCTCTCCGGAAAAGCCTTCCCACCTCAAGCAACTCCTTTTGATTAATCTTTCACATAGACAATACACGTTATATACACCAACACACCCCCCCGGCCTTTGCCTCCACAGATCCTGTGGTTGGCTAATTAAAGGAGGAGGTGTAACTATCAATCTAATCTGGCTTGTTCTCAAATTTACCATAATTTCCACACTTGAGAGGCTGGTGAAATGAAACAGCACTACTACACTTTCCCATTCATCAGCCGGAAGCAGAACAACTCCGAGAACCGGGCGAAAAATAATTAGGATGCGGGATCAGGTGTTGCGCGCGTGCATCTGTGCCTGTACAGGGGCACGCAGGCACATGAGCATTCACGGGAGGCAGCAGCAGTAGCACGGGGGCAGATGAGCACCACCAGTCATTTGACCTCGACAGGTGAATGCTTGCAGATGTACTCACAGCACACTTATTAGAAGAGGCCCAAATGCCCGAGAAAACTGCCGTCAGATTACGCCGGAAACAACAACGGCTTTTTAAACAACTACAGCCGCCAGAACGGTACCGGCGGCAGCACTGCAGGAGCTGCTCAGGAACCGCTGGGGCAACCCCAGCGCACCGGGTGCTCAGCGCGTGGCCCTGACCCCACCGCATGGCATGTCACCCTTGGGCAGGAAGCTTGACATTTTCTGGAAGCACCAGTGTCATTTCACGGGCTTTGCCGTCGCTTTGCGCTTGTGGGGTAACACTATAGAGTTTTTCAGAAAGTGTTGGAGCAACTTTTGTACCTTTTCCATTCAGGCACACTGGGAGTGAGCTGTGGGGCTGCTGCCAGGGGCTCTGCTCAGCACAGCATGGCTGGAGCTGGCCCAGGACCTCCTTCGAAAGACAGACTGGTCAGACACACAGCTATCCTGAATCATCAAGGATAATCCTATGTTCAAGCTCCTACGTTCCAGTTCAAGTTCAAGTTCCTACGTTCCAATTGGTGCCCGTTACCTCTTGTCCTGGATCATCAAAGATGATCCAGGACAAGAGGTAACGGGTACAAACTGGAACCTAGGAACTTCTATCAAAGCATGAGGAGGAACTTCTTTACTTTGAGGGTGGCAGAGCACTGGAACAGGCTGCCCAGGGAGGCGGTAGAGTCTCCCACCCCAGAGACATTCAAAACCCGCCTGGAGGTCATCCTGTGCAACCTGCTGTAGGTGACCCTGCTCTGGCAGGGGGGTTGGACTGGATGATCTCCAGAGGTCCTTTCCAACCCTAACCAATCTGTGATTCTGTGATCAGAGCTGTTCTTCGAAATCTGTTCCTAGGAAATCGCTGCGAGAAGGAGGATGCACCTGAGGAGCAGGCCTAAGATGGAGGATTGAACAAACAAGTAGCTCTTACCTGAGGAATCGGCTATCCCATGGAACAACTTCTGAGAAAGATTCTGCAACATTACTAGGGGTCCGCCAAAACATACAATTACTTGCCATGTTCCAGTTAAAGCCTAAACTATCGAGTTGGCATTTCGTTTTAAAAGTGTATAAAGAAGCGGTAATGGGCCAAATCCTCAAGCCACTGTAAATCAACACGATTTGCTTGCCTCCGCTGGAACACCCGCTCTCTATTTCAATTCAGGAGCTAACACACAGTATCTTAATATGCATTTATGTTAATATTTGCACTTTGCAGGGCTAGGTAGATTGCACGGCTGGCACATATCAGACTAAATGTCACTTCCGAAAGCTAAGGGACCGAACCGGAAGCTGCCATTCAGAGGGACTACCTGACAACATGTGGAACCTCTCCGGAAAAGCCTTCCCACCTCAAGCAACTCCTTTTGATTAATCCTTCACATAGACAATACACCTTATATACACCGACACACCCCCCCGGCCTTTGCCTCCACAGATCCTGTGGTTGGCTAATTAAAGGAGGAGGTGTAACTATCAATCTAATCTGGCTTGTTCTCAAATTTACCATAATTTCCACACTTGAGAGGCTGGTGAAATGAAACAGCACTACTACACTTTCCCATTCATCAGCCGGAAGCAGAACAACTCCGAGAACCGGGCGAAAAATAATTAGGATGCGGGATCAGGTGTTGCGCGCGTGCATCTGTGCCTGTACAGGGGCACGCAGGCACATGAGCATTCACGGGAGGCAGCAGCAGTAGCACGGGGGCAGATGAGCACCACCAGTCATTTGACCTCGACAGGTGAATGCTTGCAGATGTACTCACAGCACACTTATTAGAAGAGGCCCAAATGCCCGAGAAAACTGCCGTCAGATTACGCCGGAAACAACAACGGCTTTTTAAACAACTACAGCCGCCAGAACGGTACCGGCGGCAGCACTGCAGGAGCTGCTCAGGAACCGCTGGGGCAACCCCAGCGCACCGGGTGCTCAGCGCGTGGCCCTGACCCCACCGCATGGCATGTCACCCTTGGGCAGGAAGCTTGACATTTTCTGGAAGCACCGGTGTCATTTCACGGGCTTTGCCGTCGCTTTGCGCTTGTGGGGTAACACTATAGAGTTTTTCAGAAAGTGTTGGAGCAATTTTGGTACCTTTTCCATTCAGGCACACTGGGAGTGAGCTGTGGGGCTGCTGCCAGGGGCTCTGCTCAGCACAGCATGGCTGGAGCTGGCCCAGGACCTCCTTCGAAAGACAGACTGGTCAGACACACAGCTATCCTGAATCATCAAGGATAATCCTATGTTCAAGTTCAAGTTCCTACCTTCCAGTTCAAGTTCAAGTTCCTATGTTCCAATTGGTGCCCGTTACCTCTTGTCCTGGATCATCAAAGATGATCCAGGACAAGAGGTAACGGGTACAAACTGGAACGTAGGAACTTCTATCAAAGCATGAGGAGGAACTTCTTTACTTTGAGGGTGGCAGAGCACTGGAACAGGCTGCCCAGGGAGGCGGTAGAGTCTCCCACCCCAGAGACATTCAAAACCCGCCTGGAGGTCATCCTGTGCAACCTGCTGTACGTGACCCTGCTCTGGGAGGGGGGTTGGACTGGATGATCTCCAGAGCTCCTTTCCAACCCTAACCAATCTGTGATTCTGTGATCAGAGCTGTTCTTCGAAATCTGTTCCTAGGAAATCGCTGCGAGAAGGAGGATGCACCTGAGGAGCAGGCCTAAGATGGAGGATTGAACAAACAAGTAGCTCTTACCTGAGGAATCGGCTATCCCATGGAACAACTTCTGAGAAAGATTCTGCAACATTACTAGGGGTCCGCCAAAACATACAATTACTTGCCATGTTCCAGTTAAAGCCTAAACTATCGAGTTGGCATTTCTTTTTAAAAGTGTATAAAGAAGCGGTAATGGGCCAAATCCGCAAGCCACTGTAAATCAACACGATTTGCTTGCCTCCGCTGGAACACCCGCTCTCTATTGCAGTTCAGGAGCTAACACACAGTATCTTAATATGCATTTAGGTTAATATTTGCACTTTGCAGGGCTAGGTAGATTGCACGGCTGGCACATATCAGACTAAATGTCACTTCCGAAAGCTAAGGGACCGAACCGGAAGCTGCCATTCAGAGGGACTACCTGACAACATGTGGAACCTCTCCGGAAAAGCCTTCCCACCTCAAGCAACTCCTTTTGATTAATCTTTCACATAGACAATACACGTTATATACACCGACACACCCCCCCGGCCTTTGCCTCCACAGATCCTGTGGTTGGCTAATTAAAGGAGGAGGTGTAACTATCAATCTAATCTGGCTTGTTCTCAAATTTACCATAATTTCCACACTTGAGAGGCTGGTGAAATGAAACAGCACTACTACACTTTCCCATTCATCAGCCGGAAGCAGAACAACTCCGAGAACCGGGCGAAAAATAATTAGGATGCGGGATCAGGTGTTGCGCGCGTGCATCTGTGCCTGTACAGGGGCACGCAGGCACATGAGCATTCACGGGAGGCAGCAGCAGTAGCACGGGGGCAGATGAGCACCACCAGTCATTTGACCTCGACAGGTGAATGCTTGCAGATGTACTCACAGCACACTTATTAGAAGAGGCCCAAATGCCCGAGAAAACTGCCGTCAGATTACGCCGGAAACAACAACGGCTTTTTAAACAACTACAGCCGCCAGAACGGTACCGGCGGCAGCACTGCAGGAGCTGCTCAGGAACCGCTGGGGCAACCCCAGCGCACCGGGTGCTCAGCGCGTGGCCCTGACCCCACCGCATGGCATGTCACCCTTGGGCAGGAAGCTTGACATTTTCTGGAAGCACCGGTGTCATTTCACGGGCTTTGCCGTCGCTTTGCGCTTGTGGGGTAACACTGTAGAGTTTTTCAGAAAGTGTTGGAGCAACTTTGGTACCTTTTCCATTCAAGCACACTGGGAGTGAGCTGTGGGGCTGCTGCCAGGGGCTCTGCTCAGCACAGCATGGCTGGAGCTGGCCCAGGACCTCCTTCGAAAGACAGACTGGTCAGACACACAGCTATCCTGAATCATCAAGGATAATCCTATGTTCAAGTTCAAGTTCCTACCTTCCAGTTCAAGTTCAAGTTCCTACGTTCCAATTGGTGCCCATTACCTGTTGTCCTGGATCATCAAAGATGATCCAGGACAAGAGGTAATGGGTACAAACTGGAACGTAGGAACTTCTATCAAAGCATGAGGAGGAACTTCTTTACTTTGAGGGTGGCAGAGCACTGGAACAGGCTGCCCAGGGAGGCGGTAGAGTCTCCCACCCCAGAGACATTCAAAACCCGCCTGGAGGTCATCCTGTGCAACCTGCTGTAGGTGACCCTGCTCTGGCAGGGGGGTTGGGCTGGATGATCTCCAGAGGTCCTTTCCAACCCTAACCAATCTGTGATTCTGTGATCAGAGCTGTTCTTCGAAATCTGTTCCTAGGAAATCGCTGCGAGAAGGAGGATGCACCTGAGGAGCAGGCCTAAGATGGAGGATTGAACAAACAAGTAGCTCTTACCTGAGGAATCGGCTATCCCATGGAACAACTTCTGAGAAAGATTCTGCAACATTACTAGGGGTCCGCCAAAACATACAATTACTTGCCATGTTCCAGTTAAAGCCTAAACTATCGAGTTGGCATTTCTTTTTAAAAGTGTATAAAGAAGCGGTAATGGGCCAAATCTGCAAGCCACTCTAAATCAACACGATTTGCTTGCCTCCGCTGGAACACCCGCTCTCTATTTCAATTCAGGAGCTAACACACAGTATCTTAATATGCATTTATGTTAATATTTGCACTTTGCAGGGCTAGGTAGATTGCACGGCTGGCACATATCAGACTAAATGTCACTTCCGAAAGCTAAGGGACCGAACCGGAAGCTGCCATTCAGAGGGACTACCTGACAACATGTGGAACCTCTCCGGAAAAGCCTTCCCACCTCAAGCAACTCCTTTTGATTAATCTTTCACATAGACAATACACGTTATATACACCGACACACCCCCCCGGCCTTTGCCTCCACAGATCCTGTGGTTGGCTAATTAAAGGAGGAGGTGTAACTATCAATCTAATCTGGCTTGTTCTCAAATTTACCATAATTTCCACACTTGAGAGGCTGGTGAAATGAAACAGCACTACTACACTTTCCCATTCATCAGCCGGAAGCAGAACAACTCCGAGAACCGGGCGAAAAATAATTAGGATGCGGGATCAGGTGTTGCGCGCGTGCATCTGTGCCTGTACAGGGGCACGCAGGCACATGAGCATTCACGGGAGGCAGCAGCAGTAGCACGGGGGCAGATGAGCACCACCAGTCATTTGACCTCGACAGGTGAATGCTTGCAGATGTACTCACAGCACACTTATTAGAAGAGGCCCAAATGCCCGAGAAAACTGCCGTCAGATTACGCCGGAAACAACAACGGCTTTTTAAACAACTACAGCCGCCAGAACGGTACCGGCGGCAGCACTGCAGGAGCTGCTCAGGAACCGCTGGGGCAACCCCAGCGCACCGGGTGCTCAGCGCGTGGCCCTGACCCCACCGCATGGCATGTCACCCTTGGGCAGGAAGCTTGACATTTTCTGGAAGCACCGGTGTCATTTCACGGGCTTTGCCGTCGCTTTGCGCTTGTGGGGTAACACTGTAGAGTTTTTCAGAAAGTGTTGGAGCAACTTTGGTACCTTTTCCATTCAAGCACACTGGGAGTGAGCTGTGGGGCTGCTGCCAGGGGCTCTGCTCAGCACAGCATGGCTGGAGCTGGCCCAGGACCTCCTTCGAAAGACAGACTGGTCAGACACACAGCTATCCTGAATCATCAAGGATAATCCTATGTTCAAGTTCAAGTTCCTACCTTCCAGTTCAAGTTCAAGTTCCTACGTTCCAATTGGTGCCCATTACCTGTTGTCCTGGATCATCAAAGATGATCCAGGACAAGAGGTAATGGGTACAAACTGGAACGTAGGAACTTCTATCAAAGCATGAGGAGGAACTTCTTTACTTTGAGGGTGGCAGAGCACTGGAACAGGCTGCCCAGGGAGGCGGTAGAGTCTCCCACCCCAGAGACATTCAAAACCCGCCTGGAGGTCATCCTGTGCAACCTGCTGTAGGTGACCCTGCTCTGGCAGGGGGGTTGGGCTGGATGATCTCCAGAGGTCCTTTCCAACCCTAACCAATCTGTGATTCTGTGATCAGAGCTGTTCTTCGAAATCTGTTCCTAGGAAATCGCTGCGAGAAGGAGGATGCACCTGAGGAGCAGGCCTAAGATGGAGGATTGAACAAACAAGTAGCTCTTACCTGAGGAATCGGCTATCCCATGGAACAACTTCTGAGAAAGATTCTGCAACATTACTAGGGGTCCGCCAAAACATACAATTACTTGCCATGTTCCAGTTAAAGCCTAAACTATCGAGTTGGCATTTCTTTTTAAAAGTGTATAAAGAAGCGGTAATGGGCCAAATCCGCAAGCCACTCTAAATCAACACGATTTGCTTGCCTCCGCTGGAACACCCGCTCTCTATTTCAATTCAGGAGCTAACACACAGTATCTTAATATGCATTTATGTTAATATTTGCACTTTGCAGGGCTAGGTAGATTGCACGGCTGGCACATATCAGACTAAATGTCACTTCCGAAAGCTAAGGGACCGAACCGGAAGCTGCCATTCAGAGGGACTACCTGACAACATGTGGAACCTCTCCGGAAAAGCCTTCCCACCTCAAGCAACTCCTTTTGATTAATCTTTCACATAGACAATACACGTTATATACACCGACACACCCCCCCGGCCTTTGCCTCCACAGATCCTGTGGTTGGCTAATTAAAGGAGGAGGTGTAACTATCAATCTAATCTGGCTTGTTCTCAAATTTACCATAATTTCCACACTTGAGAGGCTGGTGAAATGAAACAGCACTACTACACTTTCCCATTCATCAGCCGGAAGCAGAACAACTCCGAGAACCGGGCGAAAAATAATTAGGATGCGGGATCAGGTGTTGCGCGCGTGCATCTGTGCCTGTACAGGGGCACGCAGGCACATGAGCATTCACGGGAGGCAGCAGCAGTAGCACGGGGGCAGATGAGCACCACCAGTCATTTGACCTCGACAGGTGAATGCTTGCAGATGTACTCACAGCACACTTATTAGAAGAGGCCCAAATGCCCGAGAAAACTGCCGTCAGATTACGCCGGAAACAACAACGGCTTTTTAAACAACTACAGCCGCCAGAACGGTACCGGCGGCAGCACTGCAGGAGCTGCTCAGGAACCGCTGGGGCAACCCCAGCGCACCGGGTGCTCAGCGCGTGGCCCTGACCCCACCGCATGGCATGTCACCCTTGGGCAGGAAGCTTGACATTTTCTGGAAGCACCGGTGTCATTTCACGGGCTTTGCCGTCGCTTTGCGCTTGTGGGGTAACACTGTAGAGTTTTTCAGAAAGTGTTGGAGCAACTTTGGTACCTTTTCCATTCAAGCACACTGGGAGTGAGCTGTGGGGCTGCTGCCAGGGGCTCTGCTCAGCACAGCATGGCTGGAGCTGGCCCAGGACCTCCTTCGAAAGACAGACTGGTCAGACACACAGCTATCCTGAATCATCAAGGATAATCCTATGTTCAAGTTCAAGTTCCTACCTTCCAGTTCAAGTTCAAGTTCCTACGTTCCAATTGGTGCCCATTACCTGTTGTCCTGGATCATCAAAGATGATCCAGGACAAGAGGTAATGGGTACAAACTGGAACGTAGGAACTTCTATCAAAGCATGAGGAGGAACTTCTTTACTTTGAGGGTGGCAGAGCACTGGAACAGGCTGCCCAGGGAGGCGGTAGAGTCTCCCACCCCAGAGACATTCAAAACCCGCCTGGAGGTCATCCTGTGCAACCTGCTGTAGGTGACCCTGCTCTGGCAGGGGGGTTGGGCTGGATGATCTCCAGAGGTCCTTTCCAACCCTAACCAATCTGTGATTCTGTGATCAGAGCTGTTCTTCGAAATCTGTTCCTAGGAAATCGCTGCGAGAAGGAGGATGCACCTGAGGAGCAGGCCTAAGATGGAGGATTGAACAAACAAGTAGCTCTTACCTGAGGAATCGGCTATCCCATGGAACAACTTCTGAGAAAGATTCTGCAACATTACTAGGGGTCCGCCAAAACATACAATTACTTGCCATGTTCCAGTTAAAGCCTAAACTATCGAGTTGGCATTTCGTTTTAAAAGTGTATAAAGAAGCGGTAATGGGCCAAATCCTCAAGCCACTGTAAATCAACACGATTTGCTTGCCTCCGCTGGAACACCCGCTCTCTATTTCAATTCAGGAGCTAACACACAGTATCTTAATATGCATTTATGTTAATATTTGCACTTTGCAGGGCTAGGTAGATTGCACGGCTGGCACATATCAGACTAAATGTCACTTCCGAAAGCTAAGGGACCGAACCGGAAGCTGCCATTCAGAGGGACTACCTGACAACATGTGGAACCTCTCCGGAAAAGCCTTCCCACCTCAAGCAACTCCTTTTGATTAATCCTTCACATAGACAATACACCTTATATACACCGACACACCCCCCCGGCCTTTGCCTCCACAGATCCTGTGGTTGGCTAATTAAAGGAGGAGGTGTAACTATCAATCTAATCTGGCTTGTTCTCAAATTTACCATAATTTCCACACTTGAGAGGCTGGTGAAATGAAACAGCACTACTACACTTTCCCATTCATCAGCCGGAAGCAGAACAACTCCGAGAACCGGGCGAAAAATAATTAGGATGCGGGATCAGGTGTTGCGCGCGTGCATCTGTGCCTGTACAGGGGCACGCAGGCACATGAGCATTCACGGGAGGCAGCAGCAGTAGCACGGGGGCAGATGAGCACCACCAGTCATTTGACCTCGACAGGTGAATGCTTGCAGATGTACTCACAGCACACTTATTAGAAGAGGCCCAAATGCCCGAGAAAACTGCCGTCAGATTACGCCGGAAACAACAACGGCTTTTTAAACAACTACAGCCGCCAGAACGGTACCGGCGGCAGCACTGCAGGAGCTGCTCAGGAACCGCTGGGGCAACCCCAGCGCACCGGGTGCTCAGCGCGTGGCCCTGACCCCACCGCATGGCATGTCACCCTTGGGCAGGAAGCTTGACATTTTCTGGAAGCACCGGTGTCATTTCACGGGCTTTGCCGTCGCTTTGCGCTTGTGGGGTAACACTATAGAGTTTTTCAGAAAGTGTTGGAGCAACTTTGGTACCTTTTCCATTCAGGCACACTGGGAGTGAGCTGTGGGGCTGCTGCCAGGGGCTCTGCTCAGCACAGCATGGCTGGAGCTGGCCCAGGACCTCCTTCGAAAGACAGACTGGTCAGACACACAGCTATCCTGAATCATCAAGGATAATCCTATGTTCAAGTTCAAGTTCCTACCTTCCAGTTCAAGTTCAAGTTCCTACGTTCCAATTGGTGCCCATTACCTGTTGTCCTGGATCATCAAAGATGATCCAGGACAAGAGGTAATGGGTACAAACTGGAACGTAGGAACTTCTATCAAAGCATGAGGAGGAACTTCTTTACTTTGAGGGTGGCAGAGCACTGGAACAGGCTGCCCAGGGAGGCGGTAGAGTCTCCCACCCCAGAGACATTCAAAACCCGCCTGGAGGTCATCCTGTGCAACCTGCTGTAGGTGACCCTGCTCTGGCAGGGGGGTTGGGCTGGATGATCTCCAGAGGTCCTTTCCAACCCTAACCAATCTGTGATTCTGTGATCAGAGCTGTTCTTCGAAATCTGTTCCTAGGAAATCGCTGCGAGAAGGAGGATGCACCTGAGGAGCAGGCCTAAGATGGAGGATTGAACAAACAAGTAGCTCTTACCTGAGGAATCGGCTATCCCATGGAACAACTTCTGAGAAAGATTCTGCAACATTACTAGGGGTCCGCCAAAACATACAATTACTTGCCATGTTCCAGTTAAAGCCTAAACTATCGAGTTGGCATTTCTTTTTAAAAGTGTATAAAGAAGCGGTAATGGGCCAAATCCGCAAGCCACTCTAAATCAACACGATTTGCTTGCCTCCGCTGGAACACCCGCTCTCTATTTCAGTTCAGGAGCTAACACACAGTATCTTAATATGCATTTAGGTTAATATTTGCACTTTGCAGGGCTAGGTAGATTGCACGGCTGGCACATATCAGACTAAATGTCACTTCCGAAAGCTAAGGGACCGAACCGGAAGCTGCCATTCAGAGGGACTACCTGACAACATGTGGAACCTCTCCGGAAAAGCCTTCCCACCTCAAGCAACTCCTTTTGATTAATCTTTCACATAGACAATACACCTTATATACACCGACACACCCCCCCGGCCTTTGCCTCCACAGATCCTGTGGTTGGCTAATTAAAGGAGGAGGTGTAACTATCAATCTAATCTGGCTTGTTCTCAAATTTACCATAATTTCCACACTTGAGAGGCTGGTGAAATGAAACAGCACTACTACACTTTCCCATTCATCAGCCGGAAGCAGAACAACTCCGAGAACCGGGCGAAAAATAATTAGGATGCGGGATCAGGTGTTGCGCGCGTGCTTTTTTGCCTGTACAGGGGCACGCAGGCACATGAGCATTCACGGGAGGCAGCAGCAGTAGCACGGGGGCAGATGAGCACCACCAGTCATTTGACCTCGACAGGTGAATGCTTGCAGATGTACTCACAGCACACTTATTAGAAGAGGCCCAAATGCCCGAGAAAACTGCCGTCAGATTACGCCGGAAACAACAACGGCTTTTTAAACAACTACAGCTGCCAGAACGGTACCGGCGGCAGCACTGCAGGAGCTGCTCAGGAACCGCTGGGGCAACCCCAGCGCACCGGGTGCTCAGCGCGTGGCCCTGACCCCACCGCATGGCATGTCACCCTTGGGCAGGAAGCTTGACATTTTCTGGAAGCACCGGTGTCATTTCACGGGCTTTGCCGTCGCTTTGCGCTTGTGGGGTAACACTATAGAGTTTTTCAGAAAGTGTTGGAGCAACTTTGGTACCTTTTCCATTCAGGCACACTGGGAGTGAGCTGTGGGGCTGCTGCCAGGGGCTCTGCTCAGCACAGCATGGCTGGAGCTGGCCCAGGACCTCCTTCGAAAGACAGACTGGTCAGACACACAGCTATCCTGAATCATCAAGGATAATCCTATGTTCAAGTTCAAGTTCCTACCTTCCAGTTCAAGTTCAAGTTCCTACGTTCCAATTGGTGCCCGTTACCTCTTGGCCTGGATCATCAAAGATGATCCAGGACAAGAGGTAACGGGTACAAACTGGAACCTAGGAACTTCTATCAAAGCATGAGGAGGAACTTCTTTACTTTGAGGGTGGCAGAGCGCTGGAACAGGCTGCCCAGGGAGGCGGTAGAGTCTCCCACCCCAGAGACATTCAAAACCCGCCTGGAGGTCATCCTGTGCAACCTGCTGTAGGTGACCCTGCTCTGGCAGGGGGGTTGGACTGGATGATCTCCAGAGGTCCTTTCCAACCCTAACCAATCTGTGATTCTGTGATCAGAGCTGTTCTTTGAAATCTGTTCCTAGGAAATCGCTGCGAGAAGGAGGATGCACCTGAGGAGCAGGCCTAAGATGGAGGATTGAACAAACAAGTAGCTCTTACCTGAGGAATCGGCTATCCCATGGAACAACTTCTCAGAAAGATTCTGCAACATTACTAGGGGTCCGCCAAAACATACAATTACTTGCCATGTTCCAGTTAAAGCCTAAACTATCGAGTTGGCATTTCTTTTTAAAAGTGTATAAAGAAGCGGTAATGGGCCAAATCCGCAAGCCACTGTAAATCAACACGATTTGCTTGCCTCCGCTGGAACACCCGCTCTCTATTTCAGTTCAGGAGCTAACACACAGTATCTTAATATGCATTTATGTTAATATTTGCACTTTGCAGGGCTAGGTAGATTGCACGGCTGGCACATATCAGACTAAATGTCACTTCCGAAAGCTAAGGGACCGAACCGGAAGCTGCCATTCAGAGGGACTACCTGACAACATGTGGAACCTCTCCGGAAAAGCCTTCCCACCTCAAGCAACTCCTTTTGATTAATCTTTCACATAGACAATACACGTTATATACACCGACACACCCCCCCGGCCTTTGCCTCCACAGATCCTGTGGTTGGCTAATTAAAGGAGGAGGTGTAACTATCAATCTAATCTGGCTTGTTCTCAAATTTACCATAATTTCCACACTTGAGAGGCTGGTGAAATGAAACAGCACTACTACACTTTCCCATTCATCAGCCGGAAGCAGAACAACTCCGAGAACCGGGCGAAAAATAATTAGGATGCGGGATCAGGTGTTGCGCGCGTGCATCTGTGCCTGTACAGGGGCACGCAGGCACATGAGCATTCACGGGAGGCAGCAGCAGTAGCACGGGGGCAGATGAGCACCACCAGTCATTTGACCTCGACAGGTGAATGCTTGCAGATGTACTCACAGCACACTTATTAGAAGAGGCCCAAATGCCCGAGAAAACTGCCGTCAGATTACGCCGGAAACAACAACGGCTTTTTAAACAACTACAGCCGCCAGAACGGTACCGGCGGCAGCACTGCAGGAGCTGCTCAGGAACCGCTGGGGCAACCCCAGCGCACCGGGTGCTCAGCGCGTGGCCCTGACCCCACCGCATGGCATGTCACCCTTGGGCAGGAAGCTTGACATTTTCTGGAAGCACCGGTGTCATTTCACGGGCTTTGCCGTCGCTTTGCGCTTGTGGGGTAACACTATAGAGTTTTTCAGAAAGTGTTGGAGCAACTTTGGTACCTTTTCCATTCAGGCACACTGGGAGTGAGGTGTGGGGCTGCTGCCAGGGGCTCTGCTCAGCACAGCATGGCTGGAGCTGGCCCAGGACCTCCTTCGAAAGACAGACTGGTCAGACACACAGCTATCCTGAATCATCAAGGATAATCCTATGTTCAAGTTCCTACGTTCCAGTTCAAGTTCAAGTTCCTACGTTCCAATTGGTGCCCGTTACCTCTTGTCCTGGATCATCAAAGATGATCCAGGACAAGAGGTAACGGGTACAAACTGGAACCTAGGAACTTCTTTCAAAGCATGAGGAGGAACTTCTTTACTTTGAGGGTGGCAGAGCGCTGGAACAGGCTGCCCAGGGAGGCGGTAGAGTCTCCCACCCCAGAAACATTCAAAACCCGCCTGGAGGTCATCCTGTGCAACCTGCTGTAGGTGACCCTGCTCTGGCAGGGGGGTTGGGCTGGATGATCTCCAGAGGTCCTTTCCAACCCTAACCAATCTGTGATTCTGTGATCAGAGCTGTTCTTCGAAATCTGTTCCTAGGAAATCGCTGCGAGAAGGAGGATGCACCTGAGGAGCAGGCCTAAGATGGAGGATTGAACAAACAAGTAGCTCTTACCTGAGGAATTGGCTATCCCATGGAACAACTTCTGAGAAAGATTCTGCAACATTACTAGGGGTCCGCCAAAACATACAATTACTTGCCATGTTCCAGTTAAAGCCTAAACTATCGAGTTGGCATTTCTTTTTAAAAGTGTATAAAGAAGCGGTAATGGGCCAAATCCGCAAGCCACTGTAAATCAACACGATTTGCTTGCCTCCGCTGGAACACCCGCTCTCTATTGCAGTTCAGGAGCTAACACACAGTATCTTAATATGCATTTAGGTTAATATTTGCACTTTGCAGGGCTAGGTAGATTGCACTGCTGGCACATATCAGACTAAATGTCACTTCCGAAAGCTAAGGGACCGAACCGGAAGCTGCCATTCAGAGGGACTACCTGACAACATGTGGAACCTCTCCGGAAAAGCCTTCCCACCTCAAGCAACTCCTTTTGATTAATCTTTCACATAGACAATACACGTTATATACACCGACACACCCCCCCGGCCTTTGCCTCCACAGATCCTGTGGTTGGCTAATTAAAGGAGGAGGTGTAACTATCAATCTAATCTGGCTTGTTCTCAAATTTACCATAATTTCCACACTTAGGCTGGTGAAATGAAACAGCACTACTACACTTTCCCATTCATCAGCCGGAAGCAGAACAACTCCGAGAACCGGGCGAAAAATAATTAGGATGCGGGATCAGGTGTTGCGCGCGTGCATCTGTGCCTGTACAGGGGCACGCAGGCACATGAGCATTCACGGGAGGCAGCAGCAGTAGCACGGGGGCAGATGAGCACCACCAGTCATTTGACCTCGACAGGTGAATGCTTGCAGATGTACTCACAGCACACTTATTAGAAGAGGCCCAAATGCCCGAGAAAACTGCCGTCAGATTACGCCGGAAACAACAACGGCTTTTTAAACAACTACAGCCGCCAGAACGGTACCGGCGGCAGCACTGCAGGAGCTGCTCAGGAACCGCTGGGGCAACCCCAGCGCACCGGGTGCTCAGCGCGTGGCCCTGACCCCACCGCATGGCATGTCACCCTTGGGCAGGAAGCTTGACATTTTCTGGAAGCACCGGTGTCATTTCACGGGCTTTGCCGTCGCTTTGCGCTTGTGGGGTAACACTATAGAGTTTTTCAGAAAGTGTTGGAGCAACTTTGGTACCTTTTCCATTCAGGCACACTGGGAGTGAGGTGTGGGGCTGCTGCCAGGGGCTCTGCTCAGCACAGCATGGCTGGAGCTGGCCCAGGACCTCCTTCGAAAGACAGACTGGTCAGACACACAGCTATCCTGAATCATCAAGGATAATCCTATGTTCAAGTTCAAGTTCCTACCTTCCAGTTCAAGTTCAAGTTCCTACGTTCCAATTGGTGCCCGTTACCTCTTGTCCTGGATCATCAAAGATGATCCAGGACAAGAGGTAACGGGTACAAACTGGAACGTAGGAACTTCTATCAAAGCATGAGGAGGAACTTCTTTACTTTGAGGGTGGCAGAGCGCTGGAACAGGCTGCCCAGGGAGGCGGTAGAGTCTCCCACCCCAGAGACATTCAAAACCCGCCTGGAGGTCATCCTGTGCAACCTGCTGTAGGTGACCCTGCTCTGGCAGGGGGGTTGGACTACATGATCTCCAGAGCTCCTTTCCAACCCTAACCAATCTGTGATTCTGTGATCAGAGCTGTTCTTCGAAATCTGTTCCTAGGAAATCGCTGCGAGAAGGAGGACGCACCTGAGGAGCAGGCCTAAGATGGAGGATTGAACAAACAAGTAGCTCTTACCTGAGGAATCGGCTATCCCATGGAACAACTTCTGAGAAAGATTCTGCAACATTACTAGGGGTCCGCCAAAACATACAATTACTTGCCATGTTCCAGTTAAAGCCTAAACTATCGAGTTGGCATTTCTTTTTAAAAGTGTATAAAGAAGCGGTAATGGGCCAAATCCTCAAGCCACTGTAAATCAACACGATTTGCTTGCCTCCGCTGGAACACCCGCTCTCTATTGCAGTTCAGGAGCTAACACACAGTATCTTAATATGCATTTAGGTTAATATTTGCACTTTGCAGGGCTAGGTAGATTGCACGGCTGGCACATATCAGACTAAATGTCACTTCCGAAAGCTAAGGGACCGAACCGGAAGCTGCCATTCAGAGGGACTACCTGACAACATGTGGAACCTCTCCGGAAAAGCCTTCCCACCTCAAGCAACTCCTTTTGATTCATCTTTCACATAGACAATACACGTTATATACACCGACACACCCCCCGGCCTTTGCCTCCACAGATCCTGTGGTTGGCTAATTAAAGGAGGAGGTGTAACTATCAATCTAATCTGGCTTGTTCTCAAATTTACCATAATTTCCACACTTGAGAGGCTGGTGAAATGAAACAGCACTACTACACTTTCCCATTCATCAGCCGGAAGCAGAACAACTCCGAGAACCGGGCGAAAAATAATTAGGATGCGGGATCAGGTGTTGCGCGCGTGCATCTGTGCCTGTACAGGGGCACGCAGGCACATGAGCATTCACGGGAGGCAGCAGCAGTAGCACGGGGGCAGATGAGCACCACCAGTCATTTGACCTCGACAGGTGAATGCTTGCAGATGTACTCACAGCACACTTATTAGAAGAGGCCCAAATGCCCGAGAAAACTGCCGTCAGATTACGCCGGAAACAACAACGGCTTTTTAAACAACTACAGCCGCCAGAACGGTACCGGCGGCAGCACTGCAGGAGCTGCTCAGGAACCGCTGGGGCAACCCCAGCGCACCGGGTGCTCAGCGCGTGGCCCTGACCCCACCGCATGGCATGTCACCCTTGGGCAGGAAGCTTGACATTTTCTGGAAGCACCGGTGTCATTTCACGGGCTTTGCCGTCGCTTTGCGCTTGTGGGGTAACACTATAGAGTTTTTCACAAAGTGTTGGAGCAACTTTGGTACCTTTTCCATTCAGGCACACTGGGAGTGAGCTGTGGGGCTGCTGCCAGGGGCTCTGCTCAGCACAGCATGGCTGGAGCTGGCCCAGGACCTCCTTCGAAAGACAGACTGGTCAGACACACAGCTATCCTGAATCATCAAGGATAATCCTATGTTCAAGTTCCTACGTTCCAGTTCAAGTTCAAGTTCCTACGTTCCAATTGGTGCCCGTTACCTCTTGTCCTGGATCATCAAAGATGATCCAGGACAAGAGGTAACGGGTACAAACTGGAACCTAGGAACTTCTATCAAAGCATGAGGAGGAACTTCTTTACTTTGAGGGTGGCAGAGCGCTGGAACAGGCTGCCCAGGGAGGCGGTAGAGTCTCCGACCCCAGAAACATTCAAAACCCGCCTGGAGGTCATCCTGTGCAACCTGCTGTAGGTGACCCTGCTCTGGCAGGGGGGTTGGGCTGGATGATCTCCAGAGCTCCTTTCCAACCCTAACTAATCTGTGATTCTGTGATCAGAGCTGTTCTTTGAAATCTGTTCCTAGGAAATCGCTGCGAGAAGGAGGATGCACCTGAGGAGCAGGCCTAAGATGGAGGATTGAACAAACAAGTAGCTCTTACCTGAGGAATCGGCTATCCCATGGAACAACTTCTGAGAAAGATTCTGCAACATTACTAGGGGTCCGCCAAAACATACAATTACTTGCCATGTTCCAGTTAAAGCCTAAACTATCGAGTTGGCATTTCTTTTTAGAAGTGTATAAAGAAGCGGTAATGGGCCAAATCCTCAAGCCACTCTAAATCAACACGATTTGCTTGCCTCCGCTGGAACACCCGCTCTCTATTTCAGTTCAGGAGCTAACACACAGTATCTTAATATGCATTTAGGTTAATATTTGCACTTTGCAGGGCTAGGTAGATTGCACGGCTGGCACATATCAGACTAAATGTCACTTCCGAAAGCTAAGGGACCGAACCGGAAGCTGCCATTCAGAGGGACTACCTGACAACATGTGGAACCTCTCCGGAAAAGCCTTCCCACCTCAAGCAACTCCTTTTGATTAATCTTTCACATAGACAATACACGTTACTATTTTAAAAAGCTTAATTTTTAAGGACAGAATACCTTAACGAACAGAGGAAATTGTGAACCAATTAGCATCTTCAAGCACTCTGAGACGCAGGGAGAGAAGGCCTACATAGAGTAGCCAGGCCCCTTCAGAGACCACAGCTGTAGCCCCTCTCTGCAATGTTGCCTCCTGGCAGCTAGACCGGGTCCAACCCCAGGACCCAGACACACTGCCACTCACTCCAGAGTGTCATTAAGATGCACGGCACCACGGCGCAATTCAAATCAATGTTTCTTTCCTGCACGTTGCAGCGGGCGAGGTAGCAAAGGTTGACGTGAAAAGTGGGAGAGCTGCCCAGTAACCGTGAGGTTTTGTATCATGCGAACTTACAAAATGGTCTGGAATAAAGAATCTGTGCAGTATTGCCTTTCACACGGTGTCTAATCTCGCACCGCTAGACAACTTCAACTACGAGTATCTGGCAGAACTCGAGATGGTTTCACAAAGACTTGTCATCCTCCTTCACCAGATCACTCTCTGGAAGGCGTGAGGGAGGGGGAGTTGAAATACATCATATTAGAATGAATAGAAATGGTAATGATCGGGCTCTTCCACAACACTTCCGCTCTAAGTAATCAGTTAATTAACCCTGAATCGAGCGGGCTTGCTGGTCAGGAATACAGCAGTTGGATTGACAACAGCTTCCAGACTCCTGCTTCTCAAGGAAAAGATTCGGTAACCCTTATTGATGTTAAACATCAGCTTACCCTGTGAGCAACCTCCAGAAATCAAGAGCGATTGTGCTACGTGAGGAAGACTGGCAGAACGTCATACCAATTTACAAGACAAGAAAGAACAGACAAGAAAGAACCTCCAGCAATCTCGCCATGGTAAAATCGTATGCCCCCCCACCGACACGCCCCCCGGCCTTTGCCTCCACAGATCCTGTGGTTGGCTAATTAAAGGAGGAGGTGTAACTATCAATCTAATCTGGCTTGTTCTCAAATTTACCATAATTTCCACACTTGAGAGGCTAGTGAAATGAAACAGCACTACTACACTTTCCCATTCATCAGCCGGAAGCAGAACAACTCAGAGAACCGGGCGAAAAATAATTAGGATGCGGGATCAGGTGTTGCGCGCGTGCATCTGTGCCTGTACAGGGGCACGCAGGCACATGAGCATTCACGGGAGGCAGCAGCAGTAGCACGGGGGGAGATGAGCACCACCAGTCATTTGACCTCGACAGGTGAATGCTTGCAGATGTACTCACAGCACACTTATTAGAAGAGGCCCAAATGCCCGAGAAAACTGCCGTCAGATTACGCCGGAAACAACAACGGCTTTTTAAACAACTACAGCCGCCAGAACGGTACCGGCGGCAGCACTGCAGGAGCTGCTCAGGAACCGCTGGGGCAACCCCAGCGCACCGGGTGCTCAGCGCGTGGCCCTGACCCCACCGCATGGCATGTCAGCCTTGGGCAGGAAGCTTGACATTTTCTGGAAGCACCGGTGTCATTTCACGGGCTTTGCCGTCGCTTTGCGCTTGTGGGGTAACACTATAGAGTTTTTCAGAAAGTGTTGGAGCAACTTTGGTACCTTTTCCATTCAGGCACACTGGGAGTGAGGTGTGGGGCTGCTGCCAGGGGCTCTGCTCAGCACAGCATGGCTGGAGCTGGCCCAGGACCTCCTTCGAAAGACAGACTGGTCAGACACACAGCTATCCTGAATCATCAAGGATAATCCTATGTTCAAGTTCCTACGTTCCAGTTCAAGTTCAAGTTCCTACGTTCCAATTGGTGCCCGTTACCTCTTGTCCTGGATCATCAAAGATGATCCAGGACAAGAGGTAACGGGTACAAACTGGAACCTAGGAACTTCTTTCAAAGCATGAGGAGGAACTTCTTTACTTTGAGGGTGGCAGAGCGCTGGAACAGGCTGCCCAGGGAGGCGGTAGAGTCTCCCACCCCAGAAACATTCAAAACCCGCCTGGAGGTCATCCTGTGCAACCTGCTGTAGGTGACCCTGCTCTGGCAGGGGGGTTGGGCTGGATGATCTCCAGAGGTCCTTTCCAACCCTAACCAATCTGTGATTCTGTGATCAGAGCTGTTCTTCGAAATCTGTTCCTAGGAAATCGCTGCGAGAAGGAGGATGCACCTGAGGAGCAGGCCTAAGATGGAGGATTGAACAAACAAGTAGCTCTTACCTGAGGAATTGGCTATCCCATGGAACAACTTCTGAGAAAGATTCTGCAACATTACTAGGGGTCCGCCAAAACATACAATTACTTGCCATGTTCCAGTTAAAGCCTAAACTATCGAGTTGGCATTTCTTTTTAAAAGTGTATAAAGAAGCGGTAATGGGCCAAATCCGCAAGCCACTGTAAATCAACACGATTTGCTTGCCTCCGCTGGAACACCCGCTCTCTATTGCAGTTCAGGAGCTAACACACAGTATCTTAATATGCATTTAGGTTAATATTTGCACTTTGCAGGGCTAGGTAGATTGCACTGCTGGCACATATCAGACTAAATGTCACTTCCGAAAGCTAAGGGACCGAACCGGAAGCTGCCATTCAGAGGGACTACCTGACAACATGTGGAACCTCTCCGGAAAAGCCTTCCCACCTCAAGCAACTCCTTTTGATTAATCTTTCACATAGACAATACACGTTATATACACCGACACACCCCCCCGGCCTTTGCCTCCACAGATCCTGTGGTTGGCTAATTAAAGGAGGAGGTGTAACTATCAATCTAATCTGGCTTGTTCTCAAATTTACCATAATTTCCACACTTAGGCTGGTGAAATGAAACAGCACTACTACACTTTCCCATTCATCAGCCGGAAGCAGAACAACTCCGAGAACCGGGCGAAAAATAATTAGGATGCGGGATCAGGTGTTGCGCGCGTGCATCTGTGCCTGTACAGGGGCACGCAGGCACATGAGCATTCACGGGAGGCAGCAGCAGTAGCACGGGGGCAGATGAGCACCACCAGTCATTTGACCTCGACAGGTGAATGCTTGCAGATGTACTCACAGCACACTTATTAGAAGAGGCCCAAATGCCCGAGAAAACTGCCGTCAGATTACGCCGGAAACAACAACGGCTTTTTAAACAACTACAGCCGCCAGAACGGTACCGGCGGCAGCACTGCAGGAGCTGCTCAGGAACCGCTGGGGCAACCCCAGCGCACCGGGTGCTCAGCGCGTGGCCCTGACCCCACCGCATGGCATGTCACCCTTGGGCAGGAAGCTTGACATTTTCTGGAAGCACCGGTGTCATTTCACGGGCTTTGCCGTCGCTTTGCGCTTGTGGGGTAACACTATAGAGTTTTTCAGAAAGTGTTGGAGCAACTTTGGTACCTTTTCCATTCAGGCACACTGGGAGTGAGGTGTGGGGCTGCTGCCAGGGGCTCTGCTCAGCACAGCATGGCTGGAGCTGGCCCAGGACCTCCTTCGAAAGACAGACTGGTCAGACACACAGCTATCCTGAATCATCAAGGATAATCCTATGTTCAAGTTCAAGTTCCTACCTTCCAGTTCAAGTTCAAGTTCCTACGTTCCAATTGGTGCCCGTTACCTCTTGTCCTGGATCATCAAAGATGATCCAGGACAAGAGGTAACGGGTACAAACTGGAACGTAGGAACTTCTATCAAAGCATGAGGAGGAACTTCTTTACTTTGAGGGTGGCAGAGCGCTGGAACAGGCTGCCCAGGGAGGCGGTAGAGTCTCCCACCCCAGAGACATTCAAAACCCGCCTGGAGGTCATCCTGTGCAACCTGCTGTAGGTGACCCTGCTCTGGCAGGGGGGTTGGACTGGATGATCTCCAGAGCTCCTTTCCAACCCTAACCAATCTGTGATTCTGTGATCAGAGCTGTTCTTCGAAATCTGTTCCTAGGAAATCGCTGCGAGAAGGAGGATGCACCTGAGGAGCAGGCCTAAGATGGAGGATTGAACAAACAAGTAGCTCTTACCTGAGGAATCGGCTATCCCATGGAACAACTTCTGAGAAAGATTCTGCAACATTACTAGGGGTCCGCCAAAACATACAATTACTTGCCATGTTCCAGTTAAAGCCTAAACTATCGAGTTGCCATTTCTTTTTAAAAGTGTATAAAGAAGCAGTAATGGGCCAAATCCTCAAGCCACTGTAAATCAACACGATTTGCTTGCCTCCGCTGGAACACCCGCTCTCTATTTCAGTTCAGGAGCTAACACACAGTATCTTAATATGCATTTAGGTTAATATTTGCACTTTGCAGGGCTAGGTAGATTGCACGGCTGGCACATATCAGACTAAATGTCACTTCCGAAAGCTAAGGGACCGAACCGGAAGCTGCCATTCAGAGGGACTACCTGACAACATGTGGAACCTCTCCGGAAAAGCCTTCCCACCTCAAGCAACTCCTTTTGATTAATCTTTCACATAGACAATACACGTTATACACACCGACACACCCCCCCGGCCTTTGCCTCTACAGATCCTATGGTTGGCTAATTAAAGGAGGAGGTGTAACTATCAATCTAATCTCGCTTGTTCTCAAATTTACCATAATTTCCACACTTGAGAGGCTGGTGAAATGAAACAGCACTACTACACTTTCCCATTCATCAGCCGGAAGCAGAACAACTCAGAGAACCGGGCGAAAAATAATTAGGATGCGGGATCAGGTGTTGCGCGCGTGCATCTGTGCCTGTACAGGGGCACGCAGGCACATGAGCATTCACAGGAGGCAGCAGCAGTAGCACGGGGGGAGATGAGCACCACCAGTCATTTGACCTCGACAGGTGAATGCTTGCAGATGTACTCACAGCACACTTATTAGAAGAGGCCCAAATGCCCGAGAAAACTGCCGTCACATTACGCCGGAAACAACAACGGCTTTTTAAACAACTACAGCCACCAGAACGGTACCGGCGGCAGCACTGCAGGAGCTGCTCAGGAACCGCTGGGGCAACCCCAGCGCACCGGGTGCTCAGCGCGTGGCCCTGACCCCACCGCATGGCATGTCACCCTTGGGCAGGAAGCTTGACATTTTCTGGAAGCACCGGTGTCATTTCACGGGCTTTGCCGTCGCTTTGCGCTTGTGGGGTAACACTATAGAGTTTTTCACAAAGTGTTGGAGCAACTTTGGTACCTTTTCCATTCAGGCACACTGGGAGTGAGCTGTGGGGCTGCTGCCAGGGGCTCTGCTCAGCACAGCATGGCTGGAGCTGGCCCAGGACCTCCTTCGAAAGACAGACTGGTCAGACACACAGCTATCCTGAATCATCAAGGATAATCCTATGTTCAAGTTCCTACCTTCCAGTTCAAGTTCAAGTTCCTACGTTCCAATTGGTGCCCGTTACCTCTTGTCCTGGATCATCAAAGATGATCCAGGACAAGAGGTAACGGGTACAAACTGGAACCTAGGAACTTCTATCAAAGCATGAGGAGGAACTTCTTTACTTTGAGGGTGGCAGAGCGCTGGAACAGGCTGCCCAGGGAGGCGGTAGAGTCTCCCACCCCAGAGACATTCAAAACCCGCCTGGAGGTCATCCTGTGCAACCTGCTGTAGGTGACCCTGCTCTGGCAGGGGGGTTGGACTACATGATCTCCAGAGCTCCTTTCCAACCCTAACCAATCTGTGATTCTGTGATCAGAGCTGTTCTTCGAAATCTGTTCCTAGGAAATCGCTGCGAGAAGGAGGACGCACCTGAGGAGCAGGCCTAAGATGGAGGATTGAACAAACAAGTAGCTCTTACCTGAGGAATCGGCTATCCCATGGAACAACTTCTGAGAAAGATTCTGCAACATTACTAGGGGTCCGCCAAAACATACAATTACTTGCCATGTTCCAGTTAAAGCCTAAACTATCGAGTTGGCATTTCTTTTTAAAAGTGTATAAAGAAGCGGTAATGGGCCAAATCCTCAAGCCACTGTAAATCAACACGATTTGCTTGCCTCCGCTGGAACACCCGCTCTCTATTGCAGTTCAGGAGCTAACACACAGTATCTTAATATGCATTTAGGTTAATATTTGCACTTTGCAGGGCTAGGTAGATTGCACGGCTGGCACATATCAGACTAAATGTCACTTCCGAAAGCTAAGGGACCGAACCGGAAGCTGCCATTCAGAGGGACTACCTGACAACATGTGGAACCTCTCCGGAAAAGCCTTCCCACCTCAAGCAACTCCTTTTGATTCATCTTTCACATAGACAATACACGTTATATACACCGACACACCCCCCGGCCTTTGCCTCCACAGATCCTGTGGTTGGCTAATTAAAGGAGGAGGTGTAACTATCAATCTAATCTGGCTTGTTCTCAAATTTACCATAATTTCCACACTTGAGAGGCTGGTGAAATGAAACAGCACTACTACACTTTCCCATTCATCAGCCGGAAGCAGAACAACTCCGAGAACCGGGCGAAAAATAATTAGGATGCGGGATCAGGTGTTGCGCGCGTGCATCTGTGCCTGTACAGGGGCACGCAGGCACATGAGCATTCACGGGAGGCAGCAGCAGTAGCACGGGGGCAGATGAGCACCACCAGTCATTTGACCTCGACAGGTGAATGCTTGCAGATGTACTCACAGCACACTTATTAGAAGAGGCCCAAATGCCCGAGAAAACTGCCGTCAGATTACGCCGGAAACAACAACGGCTTTTTAAACAACTACAGCCGCCAGAACGGTACCGGCGGCAGCACTGCAGGAGCTGCTCAGGAACCGCTGGGGCAACCCCAGCGCACCGGGTGCTCAGCGCGTGGCCCTGACCCCACCGCATGGCATGTCACCCTTGGGCAGGAAGCTTGACATTTTCTGGAAGCACCGGTGTCATTTCACGGGCTTTGCCGTCGCTTTGCGCTTGTGGGGTAACACTATAGAGTTTTTCAGAAAGTGTTGGAGCAACTTTGGTACCTTTTCCATTCAGGCACACTGGGAGTGAGCTGTGGGGCTGCTGCCAGGGGCTCTGCTCAGCACAGCATGGCTGGAGCTGGCCCAGGACCTCCTTCGAAAGACAGACTGGTCAGACACACAGCTATCCTGAATCATCAAGGATAATCCTATGTTCAAGTTCCTACGTTCCAGTTCAAGTTCAAGTTCCTACGTTCCAATTGGTGCCCGTTACCTCTTGTCCTGGATCATCAAAGATGATCCAGGACAAGAGGTAACGGGTACAAACTGGAACCTAGGAACTTCTATCAAAGCATGAGGAGGAACTTCTTTACTTTGAGGGTGGCAGAGCGCTGGAACAGGCTGCCCAGGGAGGCGGTAGAGTCTCCGACCCCAGAAACATTCAAAACCCGCCTGGAGGTCATCCTGTGCAACCTGCTGTAGGTGACCCTGCTCTGGCAGGGGGGTTGGGCTGGATGATCTCCAGAGCTCCTTTCCAACCCTAACTAATCTGTGATTCTGTGATCAGAGCTGTTCTTTGAAATCTGTTCCTAGGAAATCGCTGCGAGAAGGAGGATGCACCTGAGGAGCAGGCCTAAGATGGAGGATTGAACAAACAAGTAGCTCTTACCTGAGGAATCGGCTATCCCATGGAACAACTTCTGAGAAAGATTCTGCAACATTACTAGGGGTCCGCCAAAACATACAATTACTTGCCATGTTCCAGTTAAAGCCTAAACTATCGAGTTGGCATTTCTTTTTAGAAGTGTATAAAGAAGCGGTAATGGGCCAAATCCTCAAGCCACTCTAAATCAACACGATTTGCTTGCCTCCGCTGGAACACCCGCTCTCTATTTCAGTTCAGGAGCTAACACACAGTATCTTAATATGCATTTAGGTTAATATTTGCACTTTGCAGGGCTAGGTAGATTGCACGGCTGGCACATATCAGACTAAATGTCACTTCCGAAAGCTAAGGGACCGAACCGGAAGCTGCCATTCAGAGGGACTACCTGACAACATGTGGAACCTCTCCGGAAAAGCCTTCCCACCTCAAGCAACTCCTTTTGATTAATCTTTCACATAGACAATACACGTTACTATTTTAAAAAGCTTAATTTTTAAGGACAGAATACCTTAACGAACAGAGGAAATTGTGAACCAATTAGCATCTTCAAGCACTCTGAGACGCAGGGAGAGAAGGCCTACATAGAGTAGCCAGGCCCCTTCAGAGACCACAGCTGTAGCCCCTCTCTGCAATGTTGCCTCCTGGCAGCTAGACCGGGTCCAACCCCAGGACCCAGACACACTGCCACTCACTCCAGAGTGTCATTAAGATGCACGGCACCACGGCGCAATTCAAATCAATGTTTCTTTCCTGCACGTTGCAGCGGGCGAGGTAGCAAAGGTTGACGTGAAAAGTGGGAGAGCTGCCCAGTAACCGTGAGGTTTTGTATCATGCGAACTTACAAAATGGTCTGGAATAAAGAATCTGTGCAGTATTGCCTTTCACACGGTGTCTAATCTCGCACCGCTAGACAACTTCAACTACGAGTATCTGGCAGAACTCGAGATGGTTTCACAAAGACTTGTCATCCTCCTTCACCAGATCACTCTCTGGAAGGCGTGAGGGAGGGGGAGTTGAAATACATCATATTAGAATGAATAGAAATGGTAATGATCGGGCTCTTCCACAACACTTCCGCTCTAAGTAATCAGTTAATTAACCCTGAATCGAGCGGGCTTGCTGGTCAGGAATACAGCAGTTGGATTGACAACAGCTTCCAGACTCCTGCTTCTCAAGGAAAAGATTCGGTAACCCTTATTGATGTTAAACATCAGCTTACCCTGTGAGCAACCTCCAGAAATCAAGAGCGATTGTGCTACGTGAGGAAGACTGGCAGAACGTCATACCAATTTACAAGACAAGAAAGAACAGACAAGAAAGAACCTCCAGCAATCTCGCCATGGTAAAATCGTATGCCCCCCCACCGACACGCCCCCCGGCCTTTGCCTCCACAGATCCTGTGGTTGGCTAATTAAAGGAGGAGGTGTAACTATCAATCTAATCTGGCTTGTTCTCAAATTTACCATAATTTCCACACTTGAGAGGCTAGTGAAATGAAACAGCACTACTACACTTTCCCATTCATCAGCCGGAAGCAGAACAACTCAGAGAACCGGGCGAAAAATAATTAGGATGCGGGATCAGGTGTTGCGCGCGTGCATCTGTGCCTGTACAGGGGCACGCAGGCACATGAGCATTCACGGGAGGCAGCAGCAGTAGCACGGGGGGAGATGAGCACCACCAGTCATTTGACCTCGACAGGTGAATGCTTGCAGATGTACTCACAGCACACTTATTAGAAGAGGCCCAAATGCCCGAGAAAACTGCCGTCAGATTACGCCGGAAACAACAACGGCTTTTTAAACAACTACAGCCGCCAGAACGGTACCGGCGGCAGCACTGCAGGAGCTGCTCAGGAACCGCTGGGGCAACCCCAGCGCACCGGGTGCTCAGCGCGTGGCCCTGACCCCACCGCATGGCATGTCAGCCTTGGGCAGGAAGCTTGACATTTTCTGGAAGCACCGGTGTCATTTCACGGGCTTTGCCGTCGCTTTGCGCTTGTGGGGTAACACTATAGAGTTTTTCAGAAAGTGTTGGAGCAACTTTGGTACCTTTTCCATTCAGGCACACTGGGAGTGAGCTGTGGGGCTGCTGCCAGGGGCTCTGCTCAGCACAGCATGGCTGGAGCTGGCCCAGGACCTCCTTCGAAAGACAGACTGGTCAGACACACAGCTATCCTGAATCATCAAGGATAATCCTATGTTCAAGTTCAAGTTCCTACCTTCCAGTTCAAGTTCAAGTTCCTACGTTCCAATTGGTGCCCGTTACCTCTTGTCCTGGATCATCAAAGATGATCCAGGACAAGAGGTAACGGGTACAAACTGGAACCTAGGAACTTCTATCAAAGCATGAGGAGGAACTTCTTTACTTTGAGGGTGGCAGAGCGCTGGAACAGGCTGCCCAGGGAGGCAGTAGAGTCTCCGACCCCAGCTACATTCATAACCCGCCTGGAGGTCATCCTGTGCAACCTGCTGTAGGTGACCCTGCTCTGGCAGGGGGTTGGACTGGATGATCTCCAGAGCTCCTTTCCAACCCTAACCAATCTGTGATTCTGTGATCAGAGCTGTTCTTTGAAATCTGTTCCTAGGAAATCGCTGCGAGAAGGAGGATGCACCTGAGGAGCAGGCCTAAGATGGAGGATTGAACAAACAAGTAGCTCTTACCTGAGGAATCGGCTATCCCATGGAACAACTTCTGAGAAAGATTCTGCAACATTACTAGGGGTCCGCCAAAACATACAATTACTTGCCATGTTCCAGTTAAAGCCTAAACTATCGAGTTGGCATTTCTTTTTAAAAGTGTATAAAGAAGCGGTAATGGGCCAAATCCTCAAGCCACTGTAAATCAACACGATTTGCTTGCCTCCGCTGGAACACCCGCTCTCTATTGCAGTTCAGGAGCTAACACACAGTATCTTAATATGCATTTATGTTAATATTTGCACTTTGCAGGGCTAGGTAGATTGCACGGCTGGCACATATCAGACTAAATGTCACTTCCGAAAGCTAAGGGACCGAACCGGAAGCTGCCATTCAGAGGGACTACCTGACAACATGTGGAACCTCTCCGGAAAAGCCTTCCCACCTCAAGCAACTCCTTTTGATTAATCTTTCACATAGACAATACACGTTATATATACCGACACACCCCCCCGGCCTTTGCCTCCACAGACCCTGCGGTTGGCTAATTAAAGGAGGAGGTGTAACTATCAATCTAATCTGGCTTGTTCTCAAATTTACCATAATTTCCACACTTGAGAGGCTGGTGAAATGAAACAGCACTACTACACTTTCCCATTCATCAGCCGGAAGCAGAACAACTCCGAGAACCGGGCGAAAAATAATTAGGATGCGGGATCAGGTGTTGCGCGCGTGCATCTGTGCCTGTACAGGGGCACGCAGGCACATGAGCATTCATGGGAGGCAGCAGCAGTAGCACAGGGGGAGATGAGCACCACCAGTCATTTGACCTCGACAGGTGAATGCTTGCAGATGTACTCACAGCACACTTATTAGAAGAGGCCCAAATGCCCGAGAAAACTGCCGTCAGATTACGCCGGAAACAACAACAACTTTTTAAACAACTACAGCCGCCAGAACGGTACCGGCGGCAGCACTGCAGGAGCTGCTCAGGAACCGCTGGGGCAACCCCAGCGCACCGGGTGCTCAGCGCGTGGCCCTGACCCCACCGCATGGCATGTCACCCTTGGGCAGGAAGCTTGGCATTTTCTGGAAGCACCGGTGTCATTTCACGGGCTTTGCCGTCGCTTTGCGCTTGTGGGGTAACACTAGAGTTTTTCAGAAAGTGTTGGAGCAACTTTTGTACCTTTTCCATTCAGGCACACTGGGAGTGAGGTGTGGGGCTGCTGCCAGGGGCTCTGCTCAGCACAGCATGGCTGGAGCTGGCCCAGGACCTCCTTCGAAAGACAGACTGGTCAGACACACAGCTATCCTGAATCATCAAGGATAATCCTATGTTCAAGTTCCTACGTTCCAGTTCAAGTTCAAGTTCCTACGTTCCAATTGGTGCCCGTTACCTCTTGTCCTGGATCATCAAAGATGATCCAGGACAAGAGGTAACGGGTACAAACTGGAACCTAGGAACTTCTATCAAAGCATGAGGAGGAACTTCTTTACTTTGAGGGTGGCAGAGCGCTGGAACAGGCTGCCCAGGGAGGCAGTAGAGTCTCCCACCCCAGAGACATTCAAAACCCGCCTGGAGGTCATCCTGTGCAACCTGCTGTAGGTGACCCTGCTCTGGCAGGGGGTTGGACTGGATGATCTCCAGAGCTCCTTTCCAACCCTAACCAATCTGTGATTCTGTGATCAGAGCTGTTCTTCGAAATCTGTTCCTAGGAAATCGCTGCGAGAAGGAGGATGCACCTGAGGAGCAGGCCTAAGATGGAGGATTGAACAAACAAGTAGCTCTTACCTGAGGAATCGGCTATCCCATGGAACAACTTCTGAGAAAGATTCTGCAACATTACTAGGGGTCCGCCAAAACATACAATTACTTGCCATGTTCCAGTTAAAGCCTAAACTATCGAGTTGGCATTTCTTTTTAAAAGTGTATAAAGAAGCTGTAATGGGCCAAATCCTCAAGCCACTGTAAATCAACACGATTTGCTTGCCTCCGCTGGAACACCCGCTCTCTATTTCAGTTCAGGAGCTAACACACAGTATCTTAATATGCATTTAGGTTAATATTTGCACTTTGCAGGGCTAGGTAGATTGCACGGCTGGCACATATCAGACTAAATGTCACTTCCGAAAGCTAAGGGACCGAACCGGAAGCTGCCATTCAGAGGGACTACCTGACAACATGTGGAACCTCTCCGGAAAAGCCTTCCCACCTCAAGCAACTCCTTTTGATTAATCTTTCACATAGACAATACACGTTATATATACCGACACACCCCACCGGCCTTTGCCTCCACAGACCCTGCGGTTGGCTAATTAAAGGAGGAGGTGTAACTATCAATCTAATCTGGCTTGTTCTCAAATTTACCATAATTTCCACACTTGAGAGGCTGGTGAAATGAAACAGCACTACTACACTTTCCCATTCATCAGCCGAAAGCAGAACAACTCCGAGAACCAGGCGAAAAATAATTAGGATGCGGGATCAGGTGTTGCGCGCGTGCATCTGTGCCTGTACAGGGGCACGCAGGCACATGAGCATTCATGGGAGGCAGCAGCAGTAGCACGGGGGCAGATGAGCACCACCAGTCATTTGACCTCGACAGGTGAATGCTTGCAGATGTACTCACAGCACACTTATTAGAAGAGGCCCAAATGCCCGAGAAAACTGCCGTCAGATTACGCCGGAAACAACAACGGCTTTTTAAACAACTACAGCCGCCAGAACGGTACCGGCGGCAGCACTGCAGGAGCTGCTCAGGAACCGCTGGGGCAACCCCAGCGCACCGGGTGCTCAGCGCGTGGCCCTGACCCCACCGCATGGCATGTCAGCCTTGGGCAGGAAGCTTGGCATTTTCTGGAAGCACCGGTGTCATTTCACGGGCTTTGCCGTCGCTTTGCGCTTGTGGGGTAACACTATAGAGTTTTTCAGAAAGTGTTGGAGCAACTTTTGTACCTTTTCCATTCAGGGACACTGGGAGTGAGCTGTGGGGCTGCTGCCAGGGGCTCTGCTCAGCACAGCATGGCTGGAGCTGGCCCAGGACCTCCTTCGAAAGACAGACTGGTCACACACACAGCTATCCTGAATCATCAAGGATAATCCTATGTTCAAGTTCCTACGTTCCAGTTCAAGTTCAAGTTCCTACGTTCCAATTGGTGCCCGTTACCTCTTGTCCTGGATCATCAAAGATGATCCAGGACAAGAGGTAACGGGTACAAACTGGAACCTAGGAACTTCTATCAAAGCATGAGGAGGAACTTCTTTACTTTGAGGGTGGCAGAGCGCTGGAACAGGCTGCCCAGGGAGGCAGTAGAGTCTCCGACCCCAGAGACATTCAAAACCCGCCTGGAGGTCATCCTGTGCAACCTGCTGTAGGTGACCCTGCTCTGGCAGGGGGGTTGGGCTGGATGATCTCCAGAGGTCCTTTCCAACCCTAACCAATCTGTGATTCTGTGATCAGAGCTGTTCTTCGAAATCTGTTCCTAGGAAATCGCTGCGAGAAGGAGGATGCACCTGAGGAGCAGGCCTAAGATGGAGGATTGAACAAACAAGTAGCTCTTACCTGAGGAATCGGCTATCCCATGGAACAACTTCTGAGAAAGATTCTGCAACATTACTAGGGGTCCGCCAAAACATACAATTACTTGCCATGTTCCAGTTAAAGCCTAAACTATCGAGTTGGCATTTCTTTTTAAAAGTGTATAAAGAAGCGGTAATGGGCCAAATCCTCAAGCCACTCTAAATCAACACGATTTGCTTGCCTCCGCTGGAACACCCGCTCTCTATTTCAGTTCAGGAGCTAACACACAGTATCTTAATATGCATTTAGGTTAATATTTGCACTTTGCAGGGCTAGGTAGATTGCACGGCTGGCACATATCAGACTAAATGTCACTTCCGAAAGCTAAGGGACCGAACCGGAAGCTGCCATTCAGAGGGACTACCTGACAACATGTGGAACCTCTCCGGAAAAGCCTTCCCACCTCAAGCAACTCCTTTTGATTAATCTTTCACATAGACAATACACGTTATATATACCGACACACCCCCCCGGCCTTTGCCTCCACAGACCCTGCGGTTGGCTAATTAAAGGAGGAGGTGTAACTATCAATCTAATCTGGCTTGTTCTCAAATTTACCATAATTTCCACACTTGAGAGGCTGGTGAAATGAAACAGCACTACTACACTTTCCCATTCATCAGCCGGAAGCAGAACAACTCCGAGAACCGGGCGAAAAATAATTAGGATGCGGGATCAGGTGTTGCGCGCGTGCATCTGTGCCTGTACAGGGGCACGCAGGCACATGAGCATTCACGGGAGGCAGCAGCAGTAGCACGGGGGCAGATGAGCACCACCAGTCATTTGACCTCGACAGGTGAATGCTTGCAGATGTACTCACAGCACACTTATTAGAAGAGGCCCAAATGCCCGAGAAAACTGCCGTCAGATTACGCCGGAAACAACAACGGCTTTTTAAACAACTACAGCCGCCAGAACGGTACCGGCGGCAGCACTGCAGGAGCTGCTCAGGAACCGCTGGGGCAACCCCAGCGCACCGGGTGCTCAGCGCGTGGCCCTGACCCCACCGCATGGCATGTCACCCTTGGGCAGGAAGCTTGGCATTTTCTGGAAGCACCGGTGTCATTTCACGGGCTTTGCCGTCGCTTTGCGCTTGTGGGGTAACACTATAGAGTTTTTCAGAAAGTGTTGGAGCAACTTTGGTACCTTTTCCATTCAGGCACACTGGGAGTGAGCTGTGGGGCTGCTGCCAGGGGCTCTGCTCAGCACAGCATGGCTGGAGCTGGCCCAGGACCTCCTTCGAAAGACAGACTGGTCAGACACACAGCTATCCTGAATCATCAAGGATAATCCTATGTTCAAGTTCCTACGTTCCAGTTCAAGTTCAAGTTCCTACGTTCCAATTGGTGCCCGTTACCTCTTGTCCTGGATCATCAAAGATGATCCAGGACAAGAGGTAACGGGTACAAACTGGAACCTAGGAACTTCTATCAAAGCATGAGGAGGAACTTCTTTACTTTGAGGGTGGCAGAGCGCTGGAACAGGCTGCCCAGGGAGGCGGTAGATTCTCCGACTCCAGAAACATTCAAAACCCGCCTGGAGGTCATCCTGTGCAACCTGCTGTAGGTGACCCTGCTCTGGCAGGGGGGTTGGGCTGGATGATCTCCAGAGGTCCTTTCCAACCCTAACCAATCTGTGATTCTGTGATCAGAGCTGTTCTTCGAAATCTGTTCCTAGGAAATCGCTGCGAGAAGGAGGATGCACCTGAGGAGCAGGCCTAAGATGGAGGATTGAACAAACAAGTAGCTCTTACCTGAGGAATCGGCTATCCCATGGAAAAACTTCTGAGAAAGATTCTGCAACATTACTAGGGGTCCGCCAAAGCATACAATTACTTGCCATGTTCCAGTTAAAGCCTAAACTATCGAGTTGGCATTTCTTTTTAAAAGTGTATAAAGAAGCGGTAATGGGCCAAATCCTCAAGCCACTGTAAATCAACACGATTTGCTTGCCTCCGCTGGAACACCCGCTCTCTATTTCAGTTCAGGAGCTAACACACAGTATCTTAATATGCATTTAGGTTAATATTTGCACTTTGCAGGGCTAGGTAGATTGCACGGCTGGCACATATCAGACTAAATGTCACTTCCGAAAGCTAAGGGACCGAACCGGAAGCTGCCATTCAGAGGGACTACCTGACAACATGTGGAACCTCTCCGGAAAAGCCTTCCCACCTCAAGCAACTCCTTTTGATTAATCTTTCACATAGACAATGCACCTTATATACACCGACACACCCCCCCGGCCTTTGCCTCCACAGATCCTGTGGTTGGCTAATTAAAGGAGGAGGTGTAACTATCAATCTAATCTGGCTTGTTCTCAAATTTACCATAATTTCCACACTTGAGAGGCTGGTGAAATGAAACAGCACCACTACACTTTCCCATTCATCAGCCGGAAGCAGAACAACTCAGAGAACCGGGCGAAAAATAATTAGGATGCGGGATCAGGTGTTGCGCGCGTGCATCTGTGCCTGTACAGGGGCACGCAGGCACATGAGCATTCACGGGAGGCAGCAGCAGTAGCACGGGGGCAGATGAGCACCACCAGTCATTTGACCTCGACAGGTGAATGCTTGCAGATGTACTCACAGCACACTTATTAGAAGAGGCCCAAATGCCCGAGAAAACTGCCGTCAGATTACGCCGGAAACAACAACGGCTTTTTAAACAACTACAGCCGCCAGAACGGTACCGGCGGCAGCACTGCAGGAGCTGCTCAGGAACCGCTGGGGCAACCCCAGCGCACCGGGTGCTCAGCGCGTGGCCCTGACCCCACCGCATGGCATGTCAGCCTTGGGCAGGAAGCTTGACATTTTCTGGAAGCACCGGTGTCATTTCACGGGCTTTGCCGTCGCTTTGCGCTTGTGGGGTAACACTATAGAGTTTTTCAGAAAGTGTTGGAGCAACTTTGGTACCTTTTCCATTCAGGCACACTGGGAGTGAGCTGTGGGGCTGCTGCCAGGGGCTCTGCTCAGCACAGCATGGCTGGAGCTGGCCCAGGACCTCCTTCGAAAGACAGACTGGTCAGACACACAGCTATACTGAATCATCAAGGATAATCCTATGTTCAAGTTCAAGTTCCTACCTTCCAGTTCAAGTTCAAGTTCCTACCTTCCAGTTCAAGTTCAAGTTCCTACGTTCCAATTGGTGCCCGTTACCTCTTGGCCTGGATCATCAAAGATGATGATCATCAAAGATGATCCAGGACAAGAGGTAACGGGTACAAACTGGAACCTAGGAACTTCTATCAAAGCATGAGGAGGAACTTCTTTACTTTGAGGGTGGCAGAGCGCTGGAACAGGCTTCCCGGGGAGGCGGTAGAGTCTCCGACCCCAGAGACATTCAAAACCCGCCTGGAGGTCATCCTGTGCAACCTGCTGTAGGTGACCCTGCTCTGGCAGGGGGGTTGGACTAGATGATCTCCAGAGCCCCTTTCCAACCCTAACCAATCTGTGATTCTGTGATCAGAGCTGTTCTTCGAAATCTGTTCCTAGGAAATCGCTGCGAGAAGGAGGATGCACCTGAGGAGCAGGCCTAAGATGGAGGATTGAACAAACAAGTAGCTCTTACCTGAGGAATCGGCTATCCCATGGAACAACTTCTGAGAAAGTTTCTGCAACATTACTAGGGGTCCGCCAAAACATACAATTTCTTGCCATGTTCCAGTTAAAGCCTAAACTATCGAGTTGGCATTTCTTTTTAAAAGTGTATAAAGAAGCGGTAATGGGCCAAATCCGCAAGCCACTGTAAATCAACACGATTTGCTTGCCTCCGCTGGAACACCCGCTCTCTATTGCAGTTCAGGAGCTAACACACAGTATCTTAATATGCATTTAGGTTAATATTTGCACTTTGCAGGGCTAGGTAGATTGCACGGCTGGCACATATCAGACTAAATGTCACTTCCGAAAGCTAAGGGACCGAACCGGAAGCTGCCATTCAGAGGGACTACCTGACAACATGTGGAACCTCTCCGGAAAAGCCTTCCCACCTCAAGCAACTCCTTTTGATTAATCTTTCACATAGACAATACACGTTATATACACCGACACACCCCCCCGGCCTTTGCCTCCACAGATCCTGTGGTTGGCTAATTAAAGGAGGAGGTGTAACTATCAATCTAATCTGGCTTGTTCCCAAATTTACCATAATTTCCACACTTGAGAGGCTGGTGAAATGAAACAGCACTACTACACTTTCCCATTCATCAGCCGGAAGCAGAACAACTCCGAGAACCGGGCGAAAAATAATTAGGATGCGGGATCAGGTGTTGCGCGCGTGCATCTGTGCCTGTACAGGGGCACGCAGGCACATGAGCATTCACGGGAGGCAGCAGCAGTAGCACGGGGGCAGATGAGCACCACCAGTCATTTGACCTCGACAGGTGAATGCTTGCAGATGTACTCACAGCACACTTATTAGAAGAGGCCCAAATGCCCGAGAAAACTGCCGTCAGATTACGCCGGAAACAACAACGGCTTTTTAAACAACTACAGCCGCCAGAACGGTACCGGCGGCAGCACTGCAGGAGCTGCTCAGGAACCGCTGGGGCAACCCCAGCGCACCGGGTGCTCAGCGCGTGGCCCTGACCCCACCGCATGGCATGTCACCCTTGGGCAGGAAGCTTGGCATTTTCTGGAAGCACCGGTGTCATTTCACGGGCTTTGCCGTCGCTTTGCGCTTGTGGGGTAACACTATAGAGTTTTTCAGAAAGTGTTGGAGCAACTTTGGTACCTTTTCCATTCAGGCACACTGGGAGTGAGCTGTGGGGCTGCTGCCAGGGGCTCTGCTCAGCACAGCATGGCTGGAGCTGGTCAAGGACCTCCTTCGAAAGACAGACTGGTCAGACACACAGCTATCCTGAATCATCAAGGATAATCCTATGTTCAAGTTCCTACGTTCCAATTGGTGCCCGTTACCTCTTGTCCTGGATCATCAAAGATGATCCAGGACAAGAGGTAACGGGTACAAACTGGAACCTAGGAACTTCTATCAAAGCATGAGGAGGAACTTCTTTACTTTGAGGGTGGCAGAGCGCTGGAACAGGCTGCCCAGGGAGGCGGTAGAGTCTCCCACCCCAGAGACATTCAAAACCCGCCTGGAGGTCATCCTGTGCAACCTGCTGTAGGTGACCCTGCTCTGGCAGGGGGGTTGGACTACATGATCTCCAGAGCTCCTTTCCAACCCTAACCAATCTGTGATTCTGTGATCAGAGCTGTTCTTTGAAATCTGTTCCTAGGAAATCGCTGCGAGAAGGAGGATGCACCTGAGGAGCAGGCCTAAGATGGAGGATTGAACAAACAAGTAGCTCTTACCTGAGGAATCGGCTATCCCATGGAACAACTTCTGAGAAAGATTCTGCAACATTACTAGGGGTCCGCCAAAACATACAATTACTTGCCATGTTCCAGTTAAAGCCTAAACTATCGAGTTGGCATTTCTTTTTAAAAGTGTATAAAGAAGCGGTAATGGGCCAAATCCTCAAGCCACTGTAAATCAACACGATTTGCTTGCCTCCGCTGGAACACCCGCTCTCTATTGCAGTTCAGGAGCTAACACACAGTATCTTAATATGCATTTAGGTTAATATTTGCACTTTGCAGGGCTAGGTAGATTGCACGGCTGGCACATATCAGACTAAATGTCACTTCCGAAAGCTAAGGGACCGAACCGGAAGCTGCCATTCAGAGGGACTACCTGACAACATGTGGAACCTCTCCGGAAAAGCCTTCCCACCTCAAGCAACTCCTTTTGATTAATCTTTCACATAGACAATACACCTTATATACACCGACACACCCCCCCGGCCTTTGCCTCCACAGATCCTGTGGTTGGCTAATTAAAGGAGGAGGTGTAACTATCAATCTAATCTGGCTTGTTCTCAAATTTACCATAATTTCCACACTTGAGAGGCTGGTGAAATGAAACAGCACTACTACACTTTCCCATTCATCAGCCGGAAGCAGAACAACTCCGAGAACCGGGCGAAAAATAATTAGGATGCGGGATCAGGTGTTGCGCGCGTGCATCTGTGCCTGTACAGGGGCACGCAGGCACATGAGCATTCACGGGAGGCAGCAGCAGTAGCACGGGGGCAGATGAGCACCACCAGTCATTTGACCTCGACAGGTGAATGCTTGCAGATGTACTCACAGCACACTTATTAGAAGAGGCCCAAATGCCCGAGAAAACTGCCGTCAGATTACGCCGGAAACAACAACGGCTTTTTAAACAACTACAGCCGCCAGAACGGTACCGGCGGCAGCACTGCAGGAGCTGCTCAGGAACCGCTGGGGCAACCCCAGCGCACCGGGTGCTCAGCGTGTGGCCCTGACCCCACCGCATGGCATGTCACCCTTGGGCAGGAAGCTTGACATTTTCTGGAAGCACCGGTGTCATTTCACGGGCTTTGCCGTCGCTTTGCGCTTGTGGGGTAACACTATAGAGTTTTTCAGAAAGTGTTGGAGCAACTTTGGTACCTTTTCCATTCAGGCACACTGGGAGTGAGCTGTGGGGCTGCTGCCAGGGGCTCTGCTCAGCACAGCATGGCTGGAGCTGGCCCAGGACCTCCTTCGAAAGACAGACTGGTCAGACACACAGCTATCCTGAATCATCAAGGATAATCCTATGTTCAAGTTCAAGTTCCTACCTTCCAGTTCAAGTTCAAGTTCCTACCTTCCAGTTCAAGTTCAAGTTCCTACGTTCCAATTGGTGCCCGTTACCTCTTGGCCTGGATCATCAAAGATGATGATCATCAAAGATGATCCAGGACAAGAGGTAACGGGTACAAACTGGAACCTAGGAACTTCTATCAAAGCATGAGGAGGAACTTCTTTACTTTGAGGGTGGCAGAGTGCTGGAACAGGCTTCCCGGGGAGGCGGTAGAGTCTCCGACCCCAGAGACATTCAAAACCCGCCTGGAGGTCATCCTGTGCAACCTGCTGTAGGTGACCCTGCTCTGGCAGGGGGGTTGGACTAGATGATCTCCAGAGCCCCTTTCCAACCCTAACCAATCTGTGATTCTGTGATCAGAGCTGTTCTTCGAAATCTGTTCCTAGGAAATCGCTGCGAGAAGGAGGATGCACCTGAGGAGCAGGCCTAAGATGGAGGATTGAACAAACAAGTAGCTCTTACCTGAGGAATCGGCTATCCCATGGAACAACTTCTGAGAAAGTTTCTGCAACATTACTAGGGGTCCGCCAAAACATACAATTTCTTGCCATGTTCCAGTTAAAGCCTAAACTATCGAGTTGGCATTTCTTTTTAAAAGTGTATAAAGAAGCGGTAATGGGCCAAATCCGCAAGCCACTGTAAATCAACACGATTTGCTTGCCTCCGCTGGAACACCCGCTCTCTATTTCAGTTCAGGAGCTAACACACAGTATCTTAATATGCATTTAGGTTAATATTTGCACTTTGCAGGGCTAGGTAGATTGCACGGCTGGCACATATCAGACTAAATGTCACTTCCGAAAGCTAAGGGACCGAACCGGAAGCTGCCATTCAGAGGGACTACCTGACAACATGTGGAACCTCTCCGGAAAAGCCTTCCCACCTCAAGCAACTCCTTTTGATTAATCTTTCACATAGACAATACACCTTATATACACCGACACACCCCCCCGGCCTTTGCCTCCACAGATCCTGTGGTTGGCTAATTAAAGGAGGAGGTGTAACTATCAATCTAATCTGGCTTGTTCTCAAATTTACCATAATTTCCACACTTGAGAGGCTGGTGAAATGAAACAGCACTACTACACTTTCCCATTCATCAGCCGGAAGCAGAACAACTCCGAGAACCGGGCGAAAAATAATTAGGATGCGGGATCAGGTGTTGCGCGCGTGCATCTGTGCCTGTACAGGGGCACGCAGGCACATGAGCATTCACGGGAGGCAGCAGCAGTAGCACGGGGGCAGATGAGCACCACCAGTCATTTGACCTCGACAGGTGAATGCTTGCAGATGTACTCACAGCACACTTATTAGAAGAGGCCCAAATGCCCGAGAAAACTGCCGTCAGATTACGCCGGAAACAACAACGGCTTTTTAAACAACTACAGCCGCCAGAACGGTACCGGCGGCAGCACTGCAGGAGCTGCTCAGGAACCGCTGGGGCAACCCCAGCGCACCGGGTGCTCAGCGCGTGGCCCTGACCCCACCGCATGGCATGTCACCCTTGGGCAGGAAGCTTGACATTTTCTGGAAGCACCGGTGTCATTTCACGGGCTTTGCCGTCGCTTTGCGCTTGTGGGGTAACACTATAGAGTTTTTCACAAAGTGTTGGAGCAACTTTGGTACCTTTTCCATTCAGGCACACTGGGAGTGAGCTGTGGGGCTGCTGCCAGGGGCTCTGCTCAGCACAGCATGGCTGGAGCTGGCCCAGGACCTCCTTCGAAAGATAGACTGGTCAGACACACAGCTATCCTGAATCATCAAGGATAATCCTATGTTCAAGTTCAAGTTCCTACCTTCCAGTTCAAGTTCAAGTTCCTACGTTCCAATTGGTGCCCGTTACCTCTTGTCCTGGATCATCAAAGATGATCCAGGACAAGAGGTAACGGGTACAAACTGGAACCTAGGAACTTCTATCAAAGCATGAGGAGGAACTTCTTTACTTTGAGGGTGGCAGAGCGCTGGAACAGGCTGCCCAGGGAGGCGGTAGAGTCTCCGACCCCAGAGACATTCAAAACCCGCCTGGAGGTCATCCTGTGCAACCTGCTGTAGGTGACCCTGCTCTGGCAGGGGGGTTGGGCTGGATGATCTCCAGAGGTCCTTTCCAACCCTAACCAATCTGTGATTCTGTGATCAGAGCTGTTCTTCGAAATCTGTTCCTAGGAAATCGCTGCGAGAAGGAGGATGCACCTGAGGATCAGGCATAAGATGGAGGATTGAACAAACAAGTAGCTCTTACCTGAGGAATCGGCTATCCCATGGAACAACTTCTGAGAAAGATTCTGCAACATTACTAGGGGTCCGCCAAAACATACAATTACTTGCCATGTTCCAGTTAAAGCCTAAACTATCGAGTTGGCATTTCTTTTTAAAAGTGTATAAAGAAGCGGTAATGGGCCAAATCCGCAAGCCACTGTAAATCAACACGATTTGCTTGCCTCCGCTGGAACACCCGCTCTCTATTTCAGTTCAGGAGCTAACACACAGTATCTTAATATGCATTTAGGTTAATATTTGCACTTTGCAGGGCTAGGTAGATTGCACGGCTGGCACATATCAGACTAAATGTCACTTCCGAAAGCTAAGGGACCGAACCGGAAGCTGCCATTCAGAGGGACTACCTGACAACATGTGGAACCTCTCCGGAAAAGCCTTCCCACCTCAAGCAACTCCTTTTGATTAATCTTTCACATAGACAATACACGTTATATACACCGACACACCCCCCCGGCCTTTGCCTCCACAGATCCTGTGGTTGGCTAATTAAAGGAGGAGGTGTAACTATCAATCTAATCTGGCTTGTTCTCAAATTTACCATAATTTCCACACTTGAGAGGCTGGTGAAATGAAACAGCACTACTACACTTTCCCATTCATCAGCCGGAAGCAGAACAACTCCGAGAACCGGGCGAAAAATAATTAGGATGCGGGATCAGGTGTTGCGCGCGTGCATCTGTGCCTGTACAGGGGCACGCAGGCACATGAGCATTCACGGGAGGCAGCAGCAGTAGCACGGGGGCAGATGAGCACCACCAGTCATTTGACCTCGACAGGTGAATGCTTGCAGATGTACTCACAGCACACTTATTAGAAGAGGCCCAAATGCCCGAGAAAACTGCCGTCAGATTACGCCGGAAACAACAACGGCTTTTTAAACAACTACAGCCGCCAGAACGGTACCGGCGGCAGCACTGCAGGAGCTGCTCAGGAACCGCTGGGGCAACCCCAGCGCACCGGGTGCTCAGCGCGTGGCCCTGACCCCACCGCATGGCATGTCACCCTTGGGCAGGAAGCTTGGCATTTTCTGGAAGCACCGGTGTCATTTCACGGGCTTTGCCGTCGCTTTGCGCTTGTGGGGTAACACTATAGAGTTTTTCAGAAAGTGTTGGAGCAACTTTGGTACCTTTTCCATTCAGGCACACTGGGAGTGAGCTGTGGGGCTGCTGCCAGGGGCTCTGCTCAGCACAGCATGGCTGGAGCTGGTCCAGGACCTCCTTCGAAAGACAGACTGGTCAGACACACAGCTATCCTGAATCATCAAGGATAATCCTATGTTCAAGTTCCTACGTTCCAGTTCAAGTTCAAGTTCCTACGTTCCAATTGGTGCCCGTTACCTCTTGTCCTGGATCATCAAAGATGATCCAGGACAAGAGGTAACGGGTACAAACTGGAACCTAGGAACTTCTATCAAAGCATGAGGAGGAACTTCTTTACTTTGAGGGTGGCAGAGCGCTGGAACAGGCTGCCCAGGGAGGCGGTAGAGTCTCCGACTCCAGAAACATTCAAAACCCGCCTGGAGGTCATCCTGTGCAACCTGCTGTAAGTGACCCTGCTCTGTCAGGGGGGTTGGACTGGATGATCTCCAGAGCTCCTTTCCAACCCTAACCAATCTGTGATTCTGTGATCAGAGCTGTTCTTCGAAATCTGTTCCTAGGAAATCGCTGCGAGAAGGAGGATGCACCTGAGGAGCAGGCCTAAGATGGAGGATTGAACAAACAAGTAGCTCTTACCTGAGGAATCGGCTATCCCATGGAACAACTTCTGAGAAAGATTCTGCAACATTACTAGGGGTCCGCCAAAGCATACAATTACTTGCCATGTTCCAGTTAAAGCCTAAACTATCGAGTTGGCATTTCTTTTTAAAAGTGTATAAAGAAGCGGTAATGGGCCAAATCCGCAAGCCACTGTAAATAAACACGATTTGCTTGCCTCTGCTGGAACACCCGCTCTCTATTTCAGTTCAGGAGCTAACACACAGTATCTTAATATGCATTTAGGTTAATATTTGCACTTTGCAGGGCTAGGTAGATTGCACGGCTGGCACATATCAGACTAAATGTCACTTCCGAAAGCTAAGGGACCGAACCGGAAGCTGCCATTCAGAGGGACTACCTGACAACATGTGGAACCTCTCCGGAAAAGCCTTCCCACCTCAAGAAACTCCTTTTTTATTAATCTTTCACATAGACAATACACCTTATATACACCGACACACCCCCCCCGGCCTTTGCCTCCACAGATCCTGTGGTTGGCTAATTAAAGGAGGAGGTGTAACTATCAATCTAATCTGGCTTGTTCTCAAATTTACCATAATTTCCACACTTGAGAGGCTGGTGAAATGAAACAGCACCACTACACTTTCCCATTCATCAGCCGGAAGCAGAACAACTCCGAGAACCGGGCAAAAAATAATTAGGATGCGGGATCAGGTGTTGCGCGCGTGCATCTGTGCCTGTACAGGGGCACGCAGGCACATGAGCATTCACGGGAGGCAGCAGCAGTAGCACGGGGGCAGATGAGCACCACCAGTCATTTGACCTCGACAGGTGAATGCTTGCAGATGTACTCACAGCACACTTATTAGAAGAGGCCCAAATGCCCGAGAAAACTGCCGTCAGATTACGCCGGAAACAACAACGGCTTTTTAAACAACTACAGCCGCCAGAACGGTACCGGCGGCAGCACTGCAGGAGCTGCTCAGGAACCGCTGGGGCAACCCCAGCGCACCGGGTGCTCAGCGCGTGGCCCTGACCCCACCGCATGGCATGTCACCCTTGGGCAGGAAGCTTGACATTTTCTGGAAGCACCGGTGTCATTTCACGGGCTTTGCCGTCGCTTTGCGCTTGTGGGGTAACACTATAGAGTTTTTCACAAAGTGTTGGAGCAACTTTGGTACCTTTTCCATTCAGGCACACTGGGAGTGAGCTGTGGGGCTGCTGCCAGGGGCTCTGCTCAACACAGCATGGCTGGAGCTGGCCCAGGACCTCCTTCGAAAGACAGACTGGTCAGACACACAGCTATCCTGAATCATCAAGGATAATCCTATGTTCAAGTTCAAGTTCCTACCTTCCAGTTCAAGTTCAAGTTCCTACGTTCCAATTGGTGCCCGTTACCTCTTGTCCTGGATCATCAAAGATGATTTTTGATGATCCAGGACAAGAGGTAACGGGTACAAACTGGAACCTAGGAACTTCTATCAAAGCATGAGGAGGAACTTCTTTACTTTGAGGGTGGCAGAGCGCTGGAACAGGCTGCCCAGGGAGGCGGTAGAGTCTCCGACCCCAGAAACATTCAAAACCCGCCTGGAGGTCATCCTGTGCAACCTGCTGTAGGTGACCCTGCTCTGGCAGGGGGGTTGGACTACATGATCTCCAGAGCTCCTTTCCAACCCTAACCAATCTGTGATTCTGTGATCAGAGCTGTTCTTCGAAATCTGTTCCTAGGAAATCGCTGCGAGGAGGATGCACCTGAGGAGCAGGCCTAAGATGGAGGATTGAACAAACAAGTAGCTCTTACCTGAGGAATCGGCTATCCCATGGAACAACTTCTGAGAAAGATTCTGCAACATTACTAGGGGTCCGCCAAAACATACAATTACTTGCCATGTTCCAGTTAAAGCCTAAACTATAGAGTTGGCATTTCTTTTTAAAAGTGTATAAAGAAGCGGTAATGGGCCAAATCCTCAAGCCACTGTAAATCAACACGATTTGCTTGCCTCCGCTGGAACACCCGCTCTCTATTTCAGTTCAGGAGCTAACACACAGTATCTTAATATGCATTTAGGTTAATATTTGCACTTTGCAGGGCTAGGTAGATTGCACGGCTGGCACATATCAGACTAAATGTCACTTCCGAAAGCTAAGGGACCGAACCGGAAGCTGCCATTCAGAGGGACTACCTGACAACATGTGGAACCTCTCCGGAAAAGCCTTCCCACCTCAAGCAACTCCTTTTGATTAATCTTTCACATAGACAATACACCTTATATACACCGACACACCCCCCCGGCCTTTGCCTCCACAGATCCTGTGGTTGGCTAATTAAAGGAGGAGGTGTAACTATCAATCTAATCTGGCTTGTTCTCAAATTTACCATAATTTCCACACTTGAGAGGCTGGTGAAATGAAACAGCACTACTACACTTTCCCATTCATCAGCCGGAAGCAGAACAACTCCGAGAACCGGGCGAAAAATAATTAGGATGCGGGATCAGGTGTTGCGCGCGTGCATCTGTGCCTGTACAGGGGCACGCAGGCACATGAGCATTCACGGGAGGCAGCAGCAGTAGCACGGGGGCAGATGAGCACCACCAGTCATTTGACCTCGACAGGTGAATGCTTGCAGATGTACTCACAGCACACTTATTAGAAGAGGCCCAAATGCCCGAGAAAACTGCCGTCAGATTACGCCGGAAACAACAACGGCTTTTTAAACAACTACAGCCGCCAGAACGGTACCGGCGGCAGCACTGCAGGAGCTGCTCAGGAACCGCTGGGGCAACCCCAGCGCACCGGGTGCTCAGCGCGTGGCCCTGACCCCACCGCATGGCATGTCACCCTTGGGCAGGAAGCTTGACATTTTCTGGAAGCACCGGTGTCATTTCACGGGCTTTGCCGTCGCTTTGCGCTTGTGGGGTAACACTATAGAGTTTTTCACAAAGTGTTGGAGCAACTTTGGTACCTTTTCCATTCAGGCACACTGGGAGTGAGCTGTGGGGCTGCTGCCAGGGGCTCTGCTCAGCACAGCATGGCTGGAGCTGGCCCAGGACCTCCTTCGAAAGACAGACTGGTCAGACACACAGCTATCCTGAATCATCAAGGATAATCCTATGTTCAAGTTCCTACCTTCCAGTTCAAGTTCAAGTTCCTACCTTCCAGTTCAAGTTCAAGTTCCTACGTTCCAATTGGTACCCGTTACCTCTTGACCTGGATCATCAAAGATGATGATCATCAAAGATGATCCAGGACAAGAGGTAACGGGTACAAACTGGAACCTAGGAACTTCTATCAAAGCATGAGGAGGAACTTCTTTACTTTGAGGGTGGCAGAGCGCTGGAACAGGCTGCCCAGGGAGGCGGTAGAGTCTCCGACCCCAGAGACATTCAAAACCCGCCTGGAGGTCATCCTGTGCAACCTGCTGTAGGTGACCCTGCTCTGGCAGGGGGGTTGGGCTGGATGATCTCCAGAGCTCCTTTCCAACCCTAACCAATCTGTGATTCTGTGATCAGAGCTGTTCTTCGAAATCTGTTCCTAGGAAATCGCTGCGAGAAGGAGGATGCACCTGAGGAGCAGGCCTAAGATGGAGGATTGAACAAACAAGTAGCTCTTACCTGAGGAATCGGCTATCCCATGGAACAACTTCTGAGAAAGATTCTGCAACATTACTAGGGGTCCGCCAAAACATACAATTACTTGCCATGTTCCAGTTAAAGCCTAAACTATCGAGTTGGCATTTCTTTTTAAAAGTGTATAAAGAAGCGGTAATGGGCCAAATCCTCAAGCCACTCTAAATCAACACGATTTGCTTGCCTCCGCTGGAACACCCGCTCTCTATTTCAGTTCAGGAGCTAACACACAGTATCTTAATATGCATTTAGGTTAATATTTGCACTTTGCAGGGCTAGGTAGATTGCACGGCTGGCACATATCAGACTAAATGTCACTTCCGAAAGCTAAGGGACCGAACCGGAAGCTGCCATTCAGAGGGACTACCTGACAACATGTGGAACCTCTCCGGAAAAGCCTTCCCACCTCAAGCAACTCCTTTTGATTCATCTTTCACATAGACAGTACACCTTATATACACCGACACACCCCCCCGGCCTTTGCCTCCACAGATCCTGTGGTTGGCTAATTAAAGGAGGAGGTGTAACTATCAATCTAATCTGGCTTGTTCTCAAATTTACCATAATTTCCACACTTGAGAGGCTGGTGAAATGAAACAGCACTACTACACTTTCCCATTCATCAGCCGGAAGCAGAACAACTCAGAGAACCGGGCAAAAAATAATTAGGATGCGGGATCAGGTGTTGCGCGCGTGCATCTGTGCCTGTACAGGGGCACGCAGGCACATGAGCATTCACGGGAGGCAGCAGCAGTAGCACGGGGATCAGATGAGCACCACCAGTCATTTGACCTCAACAGGTGAATGCTTGCAGATGTACTCACAGCACACTTATTAGAAGAGGCCCAAATGCCCGAGAAAACTGCCGTCAGATTACGCCGGAAACAACAACGGCTTTTTAAACAACTACAGCCGCCAGAACGGTACCGGCGGCAGCACTGCAGGAGCTGCTCAGGAACCGCTGGGGCAACCCCAGCGCACCGGGTGCTCAGCGCGTGGCCCTGACCCCACCGCATGGCATGTCACCCTTGGGCAGGAAGCTTGACATTTTCTGGAAGCACCGGTGTCATTTCACGGGCTTTGCCGTCGCTTTGCGCTTGTGGGGTAACACTATAGAGTTTTTCAGAAAGTGTTGGAGCAACTTTGGTACCTTTTCCATTCAGGCACACTGGGAGTGAGCTGTGGGGCTGCTGCCAGGGGCTCTGCTCAGCACAGCATGGCTGGAGCTGGTCCAGGACCTCCTTCGAAAGACAGACTGGTCAGACACACAGCTATCCTGAATCATCAAGGATAATCCTATGTTCAAGTTCAAGTTCCTACCTTCCAGTTCAAGTTCAAGTTCCTACGTTCCAATTGGTGCCCGTTACCTCTTGTCCTGGATCATCAAAGATGATCCAGGACAAGAGGTAACGGGTACAAACTGGAACCTAGGAACTTCTATCAAAGCATGAGGAGGAACTTCTTTACTTTGAGGGTGGCAGAGCGCTGGAACAGGCTGCCCAGGGAGGCGGTAGAGTCTCCGACCCCAGAAACATTCAAAACCCACCTGGAGGTCATCCTGTGCAACCTGCTGTAGGTGACCCTGCTCTGGCAGGGGGGTTGGGCTGGATGATCTCCAGAGGTCCTTTCCAACCCTAACCAATCTGTGATTCTGTGATCAGAGCTGTTCTTCGAAATCTGTTCCTAGGAAATCGCTGCGAGAAGGAGGATGCACCTGAGGAGCAGGCCTAAGATGGAGGATTGAACAAACAAGTAGCTCTTACCTGAGGAATCGGCTATCCCATGGAACAACTTCTGAGAAAGATTCTGCAACATTACTAGGGGTCCGCCAAAACATACAATTACTTGCCATGTTCCAGTTAAAGCCTAAACTATCGAGTTGGCATTTCTTTTTAAAAGTGTATAAAGAAGCGGTAATGGGCCAAATCCTCAAGCCACTGTAAATCAACACGATTTGCTTGCCTCCGCTGGAACACCCGCTCTCTATTTCAGTTCAGGAGCTAACACACAGTATCTTAATATGCATTTAGGTTAATATTTGCACTTTGCAGGGCTAGGTAGATTGCACGGCTGGCACATATCAGACTAAATGTCACTTCCGAAAGCTAAGGGACCGAACCGGAAGCTGCCATTCAGAGGGACTACCTGACAACATGTGGAACCTCTCCGGAAAAGCCTTCCCACCTCAAGCAACTCCTTTTGATTAATCTTTCACATAGACAATACACGTTATATACACCGACACACCCCCCCGGCCTTTGCCTCCACAGATCCTGTGGTTGGCTAATTAAAGGAGGAGGTGTAACTATCAATCTAATCTGGCTTGTTCCCAAATTTACCATAATTTCCACACTTGAGAGGCTGGTGAAATGAAACAGCACTACTACACTTTCCCATTCATCAGCCGGAAGCAGAACAACTCCGAGAACCGGGCGAAAAATAATTAGGATGCGGGATCAGGTGTTGCGCGCGTGCATCTGTGCCTGTACAGGGGCACGCAGGCACATGAGCATTCACGGGAGGCAGCAGCAGTAGCACGGGGGCAGATGAGCACCACCAGTCATTTGACCTCGACAGGTGAATGCTTGCAGATGTACTCACAGCACACTTATTAGAAGAGGCCCAAATGCCCGAGAAAACTGCCGTCAGATTACGCCGGAAACAACAACGGCTTTTTAAACAACTACAGCCGCCAGAACGGTACCGGCGGCAGCACTGCAGGAGCTGCTCAGGAACCGCTGGGGCAACCCCAGCGCACCGGGTGCTCAGCGCGTGGCCCTGACCCCACCGCATGGCATGTCACCCTTGGGCAGGAAGCTTGACATTTTCTGGAAGCACCGGTGTCATTTCACGGGCTTTGCCGTCGCTTTGCGCTTGTGGGGTAACACTGTAGAGTTTTTCAGAAAGTGTTCGAGCAACTTTGGTACCTTTTCCATTCAGGCACACTGGGAGTGAGCTGTGGGGCTGCTGCCAGGGGCTCTGCTCAGCACAGCATGGCTGGAGCTGGCCCAGGACCTCCTTCGAAAGACAGACTGGTCAGACACACAGCTATCCTGAATCATCAAGGATAATCCTATGTTCAAGTTCCTACGTTCCAGTTCAAGTTCAAGTTCCTACGTTCCAATTGGTGCCCGTTACCTCTTGTCCTGGATCATCAAAGATGATCCAGGACAAGAGGTAACGGGTACAAACTGGAACCTAGGAACTTCTATCAAAGCATGAGGAGGAACTTCTTTACTTTGAGGGTGGCAGAGCGCTGGAACAGACTGCCGAGGGAGGCGGTAGAGTCTCCGACCCCAGAAACATTCAAAACCCACCTGGAGGTCATCCTGTGCAACCTGCTGTAGGTGACCCTGCTCTGGCAGGGGGGTTGGGCTGGATGATCTCCAGAGGTCCTTTCCAACCCTAACCAATCTGTGATTCTGTGATCAGAGCTGTTCTTCGAAATCTGTTCCTAGGAAATCGCTGCGAGAAGGAGGATGCACCTGAGGAGCAGGCCTAAGATGGAGGATTGAACAAACAAGTAGCTCTTACCTGAGGAATCGGCTATCCCATGGAACAACTTCTGAGAAAGATTCTGCAACATTACTAGGGGTCCGCCAAAACATACAATTACTTGCCATGTTCCAGTTAAAGCCTAAACTATCGAGTTGGCATTTCTGTTTAAAAGTGTATAAAGAAGCGGTAATGGGCCAAATCCTCAAGCCACTGTAAATCAACACGATTTGCTTGCCTCCGCTGGAACACCCGCTCTCTATTTCAGTTCAGGAGCTAACACACAGTATCTTAATATGCATTTATGTTAATATTTGCACTTTGCAGGGCTAGGTAGATTGCACGGCTGGCACATATCAGACTAAATGTCACTTCCGAAAGCTAAGGGACCGAACCGGAAGCTGCCATTCAGAGGGACTACCTGACAACATGTGGAACCTCTCCGGAAAAGCCTTCCCACCTCAAGCAACTCCTTTTGATTAATCTTTCACATAGACAATACACGTTATATACACCGACACACCCCCCCGGCCTTTGCCTCCACAGATCCTGTGGTAGCTAATTAAAGGAGGAGGTGTAACTATCAATCTAATCTGGCTTGTTCTCAAATTTACCATAATTTCCACACTTGAGAGGCTGGTGAAATGAAACAGCACTACTACACTTTCCCATTCATCAGCCGGAAGCAGAACAACTCCGAGAACCGGGCGAAAAATAATTAGGATGCGGGATCAGGTGTTGCGCGCGTGCATCTGTGCCTGTACAGGGGCACGCAGGCACATGAGCATTCACGGGAGGCAGCAGCAGTAGCACGGGGGCAGATGAGCACCACCAGTCATTTGACCTCGACAGGTGAATGCTTGCAGATGTACTCACAGCACACTTATTAGAAGAGGCCCAAATGCCCGAGAAAACTGCCGTCAGATTACGCCGGAAACAACAACGGCTTTTTAAACAACTACAGCCGCCAGAACGGTACCGGCGGCAGCACTGCAGGAGCTGCTCAGGAACCGCTGGGGCAACCCCAGCGCACCGGGTGCTCAGCGCGTGGCCCTGACCCCACCGCATGGCATGTCACCCTTGGGCAGGAAGCTTGACATTTTCTGGAAGCACCGGTGTCATTTCACGGGCTTTGCCGTCGCTTTGCGCTTGTGGGGTAACACTATAGAGTTTTTCAGAAAGTGTTGGAGCAACTTTGGTACCTTTTCCATTCAGGCACACTGGGAGTGAGGTGTGGGGCTGCTGCCAGGGGCTCTGCTCAGCACAGCATGGCTGGAGCTGGTCCAGGACCTCCTTCGAAAGACAGACTGGTCAGACACACAGCTATCCTGAATCATCAAGGATAATCCTATGTTCAAGTTCCTACGTTCCAGTTCAAGTTCAAGTTCCTACGTTCCAATTGGTGCCCGTTACCTCTTGTCCTGGATCATCAAAGATGATCCAGGACAAGAGGTAACGGGTACAAACTGGAACCTAGGAACTTCTATCAAAGCATGAGGAGGAACTTCTTTACTTTGAGGGTGGCAGAGCGCTGGAACAGGCTGCCCAGGGAGGCGGTAGAGTCTCCCACCCCAGAGACATTCAAAACCCGCCCGGAGGTCATCCTGTGCAACCTGCTGTAGGTGACCCTGCTCTGGCAGGGGGGTTGGGCTGGATGATCTCCAGAGGTCCTTTCCAACCCTAACCAATCTGTGATTCTGTGATCAGAGCTGTTCTTCGAAATCTGTTCCTAGGAAATCGCTGCGAGAAGGAGGATGCACCTGAGGAGCAGGCCTAAGATGGAGGATTGAACAAACAAGTAGCTCTTACCTGAGGAATCGGCTATCCCATGGAACAACTTCTGAGAAAGATTCTGCAACATTACTAGGGGTCCGCCAAAACATACAATTACTTGCCATGTTCCAGTTAAAGCCTAAACTATCGAGTTGGCATTTCTGTTTAAAAGTGTATAAAGAAGCGGTAATGGGCCAAATCCTCAAGCCACTGTAAATCAACACGATTTGCTTGCCTCCGCTGGAACACCCGCTCTCTATTTCAGTTCAGGAGATAACACACAGTATCTTAATATGCATTTAGGTTAATATTTGCACTTTGCAGGGCTAGGTAGATTGCACGGCTGGCACATATCAGACTAAATGTCACTTCCGAAAGCTAAGGGACCGAACCGGAAGCTGCCATTCAGAGGGACTACCTGACAACATGTGGAACCTCTCCGGAAAAGCCTTCCCACCTCAAGCAACTCCTTTTGATTAATCTTTCACATAGACAATACACGTTATATACACCGACACACCCCCCCGGCCTTTGCCTCCACAGATCCTGTGGTAGCTAATTAAAGGAGGAGGTGTAACTATCAATCTAATCTGGCTTGTTCTCAAATTTACCATAATTTCCACACTTGAGAGGCTGGTGAAATGAAACAGCACTACTACACTTTCCCATTCATCAGCCGGAAGCAGAACAACTCCGAGAACCGGGCGAAAAATAATTAGGATGCGGGATCAGGTGTTGCGCGCGTGCATCTGTGCCTGTACAGGGGCACGCAGGCACATGAGCATTCACGGGAGGCAGCAGCAGTAGCACGGGGGGAGATGAGCACCACCAGTCATTTGACCTCGACAGGTGAATGCTTGCAGATGTACTCACAGCACACTTATTAGAAGAGGCCCAAATGCCCGAGAAAACTGCCGTCAGATTACGCCGGAAACAACAACGGCTTTTTAAACAACTACAGCCGCCAGAACGGTACCGGCGGCAGCACTGCAGGAGCTGCTCAGGAACCGCTGGGGCAACCCCAGCGCACCGGGTGCTCAGCGCGTGGCCCTGACCCCACCGCATGGCATGTCACCCTTGGGCAGGAAGCTTGACATTTTCTGGAAGCACCGGTGTCATTTCACGGGCTTTGCCGTCGCTTTGCGCTTGTGGGGTAACACTATAGAGTTTTTCAGAAAGTGTTGGAGCAACTTTGGTACCTTTTCCATTCAGGCACACTGGGAGTGAGCTGTGGGGCTGCTGCCAGGGGCTCTGCTCAGCACAGCATGGCTGGAGCTGGTCCAGGACCTCCTTCGAAAGACAGACTGGTCAGACACACAGCTATCCTGAATCATCAAGGATAATCCTATGTTCAAGCTCCTACGTTCCAGTTCAAGTTCAAGTTCCTACGTTCCAATTGGTGCCCGTTACCTCTTGTCCTGGATCATCAAAGATGATCCAGGACAAGAGGTAACGGGTACAAACTGGAACCTAGGAACTTCTATCAAAGCATGAGGAGGAACTTCTTTACTTTGAGGGTGGCAGAGCGCTGGAACAGGCTGCCCAGGGAGGCGGTAGAGTCTCCGACCCCAGAAACATTCAAAACCCGCCTGGAGGTCATCCTGTGCAACCTGCTGTAGGTGACCCTGCTCTGGCAGGGGGGTTGGACTAGATGATCTCCAGAGGTCCTTTCCAACCCTAACCAATCTGTGATTCTGTGATCAGAGCTGTTCTTCGAAATCTGTTCCTAGGAAATCGCTGCGAGAAGGAGGATGCACCTGAGGAGCAGGCCTAAGATGGAGGATTGAACAAACAAGTAGCTCTTACCTGAGGAATCGGCTATCCCATGGAACAACTTCTGAGAAAGATTCTGCAACATTACTAGGGGTCCGCCAAAACATACAATTACTTGCCATGTTCCAGTTAAAGCCTAAACTATCGAGTTGCCATTTCTTTTTAAAAGTGTATAAAGAAGCGGTAATGGGCCAAATCCTCAAGCCACTGTAAATCAACACGATTTGCTTGCCTCCGCTGGAACACCCGCTCTCTATTTCAGTTCAGGAGCTAACACAAAGTATCTTAATATGCATTTAGGTTAATATTTGCACTTTGCGGGGCTAGGTAGATTGCACGGCTGGCACATATCAGACTAAATGTCACTTCCGAAAGCTAAGGGACCGAACCGGAAGCTGCCATTCAGAGGGACTACCTGACAACATGTGGAACCTCTCCGGAAAAGCCTTCCCACCTCAAGCAACTCCTTTTGATTAATCTTTCACATAGACAATACACGTTATATACACCGACACACCCCCCCGGCCTTTGCCTCCACAGATCCTGTGGTAGCTAATTAAAGGAGGAGGTGTAACTATCAATCTAATCTGGCTTGTTCTCAAATTTACCATAATTTCCACACTTGAGAGGCTGGTGAAATGAAACAGCACTACTACACTTTCCCATTCATCAGCCGGAAGCAGAACAACTCCGAGAACCGGGCGAAAAATAATTAGGATGCGGGATCAGGTGTTGCGCGCGTGCATCTGTGCCTGTACAGGGGCACGCAGGCACATGAGCATTCACGGGAGGCAGCAGCAGTAGCACGGGGGGAGATGAGCACCACCAGTCATTTGACCTCGACAGGTGAATGCTTGCAGATGTACTCACAGCACACTTATTAGAAGAGGCCCAAATGCCCGAGAAAACTGCCGTCAGATTACGCCGGAAACAACAACGGCTTTTTAAACAACTACAGCCGCCAGAACGGTACCGGCGGCAGCACTGCAGGAGCTGCTCAGGAACCGCTGGGGCAACCCCAGCGCACCGGGTGCTCAGCGCGTGGCCCTGACCCCACCGCATGGCATGTCACCCTTGGGCAGGAAGCTTGACATTTTCTGGAAGCACCGGTGTCATTTCACGGGCTTTGCCGTCGCTTTGGGCTTGTGGGGTAACACTATAGAGTTTTTCAGAAAGTGTTGGAGCAACTTTGGTACCTTTTCCATTCAGGCACACTGGGAGTGAGCTGTGGGGCTGCTGCCAGGGGCTCTGCTCAGCACAGCATGGCTGGAGCTGGTCCAGGACCTCCTTCGAAAGACAGACTGGTCAGACACACAGCTATCCTGAATCATCAAGGATAATCCTATGTTCAAGCTCCTACGTTCCAGTTCAAGTTCAAGTTCCTACGTTCCAATTGGTGCCCGTTACCTCTTGTCCTGGATCATCAAAGATGATCCAGGACAAGAGGTAACGGGTACAAACTGGAACCTAGGAACTTCTATCAAAGCATGAGGAGGAACTTCTTTACTTTGAGGGTGGCAGAGCGCTGGAACAGGCTGCCCAGGGAGGCGGTAGAGTCTCCGACCCCAGAAACATTCAAAACCCGCCTGGAGGTCATCCTGTGCAACCTGCTGTAGGTGACCCTGCTCTGGCAGGGGGGTTGGGCTGGATGATCTCCAGAGGTCCTTTCCAACCCTAACCAATCTGTGATTCTGTGATCAGAGCTGTTCTTCGAAATCTGTTCCTAGGAAATCGCTGCGAGAAGGAGGATGCACCTGAGGAGCAGGCCTAAGATGGAGGATTGAACAAACAAGTAGCTCTTACCTGAGGAATCGGCTATCCCATGGAACAACTTCTGAGAAAGATTCTGCAACATTACTAGGGGTCCGCCAAAACATACAATTACTTGCCATGTTCCAGTTAAAGCCTAAACTATCGAGTTGGCATTTCTTTTTAAAAGTGTATAAAGAAGCGGTAATGGGCCAAATCCTCAAGCCACTGTAAATCAACACGATTTGCTTGCCTCCGCTGGAACACCCGCTCTCTATTGCAGTTCAGGAGCTAACACAAAGTATCTTAATATGCATTTAGGTTAATATTTGCACTTTGCGGGGCTAGGTAGATTGCACGGCTGGCACATATCAGACTAAATGTCACTTCCGAAAGCTAAGGGACCGAACCGGAAGCTGCCATTCAGAGGGACTACCTGACAACATGTGGAACCTCTCCGGAAAAGCCTTCCCACCTCAAGCAACTCCTTTTGATTAATCTTTCACATAGACAATACACGTTATATACACCGACACACCCCCCCGGCCTTTGCCTCCACAGATCCTGTGGTAGCTAATTAAAGGAGGAGGTGTAACTATCAATCTAATCTGGCTTGTTCTCAAATTTACCATAATTTCCACACTTGAGAGGCTGGTGAAATGAAACAGCACTACTACACTTTCCCATTCATCAGCCGGAAGCAGAACAACTCCGAGAACCGGGCGAAAAATAATTAGGATGCGGGATCAGGTGTTGCGCGCGTGCATCTGTGCCTGTACAGGGGCACGCAGGCACATGAGCATTCACGGGAGGCAGCAGCAGTAGCACGGGGGGAGATGAGCACCACCAGTCATTTGACCTCGACAGGTGAATGCTTGCAGATGTACTCACAGCACACTTATTAGAAGAGGCCCAAATGCCCGAGAAAACTGCCGTCAGATTACGCCGGAAACAACAACGGCTTTTTAAACAACTACAGCCGCCAGAACGGTACCGGCGGCAGCACTGCAGGAGCTGCTCAGGAACCGCTGGGGCAACCCCAGCGCACCGGGTGCTCAGCGCGTGGCCCTGACCCCACCGCATGGCATGTCACCCTTGGGCAGGAAGCTTGACATTTTCTGGAAGCACCGGTGTCATTTCACGGGCTTTGCCGTCGCTTTGGGCTTGTGGGGTAACACTATAGAGTTTTTCAGAAAGTGTTGGAGCAACTTTGGTACCTTTTCCATTCAGGCACACTGGGAGTGAGCTGTGGGGCTGCTGCCAGGGGCTCTGCTCAGCACAGCATGGCTGGAGCTGGTCCAGGACCTCCTTCGAAAGACAGACTGGTCAGACACACAGCTATCCTGAATCATCAAGGATAATCCTATGTTCAAGCTCCTACGTTCCAGTTCAAGTTCAAGTTCCTACGTTCCAATTGGTGCCCGTTACCTCTTGTCCTGGATCATCAAAGATGATCCAGGACAAGAGGTAACGGGTACAAACTGGAACCTAGGAACTTCTATCAAAGCATGAGGAGGAACTTCTTTACTTTGAGGGTGGCAGAGCGCTGGAACAGGCTGCCCAGGGAGGTGGTAGAGTCTCCGACCCCAGAAACATTCAAAACCCGCCTGGAGGTCATCCTGTGCAACCTGCTGTAGGTGACCCTGCTCTGGCAGGGGGGTTGGGCTGGATGATCTCCAGAGGTCCTTTCCAACCCTAACCAATCTGTGATTCTGTGATCAGAGCTGTTCTTCGAAATCTGTTCCTAGGAAATCGCTGCGAGAAGGAGGATGCACCTGAGGAGCAGGCCTAAGATGGAGGATTGAACAAACAAGTAGCTCTTACCTGAGGAATCGGCTATCCCATGGAACAACTTCTGAGAAAGATTCTGCAACATTACTAGGGGTCCGCCAAAACATACAATTACTTGCCATGTTCCAGTTAAAGCCTAAACTATCGAGTTGCCATTTCTTTTTAAAAGTGTATAAAGAAGCGGTAATGGGCCAAATCCTCAAGCCACTGTAAATCAACACGATTTGCTTGCCTCCGCTGGAACACCCGCTCTCTATTTCAGTTCAGGAGCTAACACAAAGTATCTTAATATGCATTTAGGTTAATATTTGCACTTTGCGGGGCTAGGTAGATTGCACGGCTGGCACATATCAGACTAAATGTCACTTCCGAAAGCTAAGGGACCGAACCGGAAGCTGCCATTCAGAGGGACTACCTGACAACATGTGGAACCTCTCCGGAAAAGCCTTCCCACCTCAAGCAACTCCTTTTGATTAATCTTTCACATAGACAATACACGTTACTATTTTAAAAAGCTGAATTTTTAAGGACAGAATACCTTAACGAACAGAGGAAAATGTGAACCAATTAGCATCTTCAAGCACTCTGAGACGCAGGGAGAGAAGGCCTACATAGAGTAGCCAGGCCCCTTCAGAGACCACAGCTGTAGCCCCTCTCTGCAATGTTGCCTCCTGGCAGCTAGACCGGGTCCAACCCCAGGACCCAGACACACTGCCAGTCACTCCAGAGTGTCATTAAGATGCACGGCACCACGGCGCAATTCAAATCAATGTTTCTTTCCTGCACGTTGCAGCGTGCGAGGTAGCAAAGGTTGACGTGAAAAGTGGGAGAGCTGCCCAGTAACCGTGAGGTTTTGTATCATGCGAACTTACAAAATGGTCTGGAATAAAGAATCTGTGCAGTATTGCCTTTCACACGGTGTCTAATCTCGCACCGCTAGACAACTTCAACTACGAGTATCTGGGAGAACTCGAGATGGTTTCACAAAGACTTGTCATCCTCCTTCACCAGATCACTCTCTGGAAGGCGTGAGGGAGGGGGAGTTGAAATACATCATATTAGAATGAATAGAAATGGTAATGATCGGGCTCTTCCACAACACTTCCGCTCTAAGTAATCAGTTAATTAACCCTGAATCGAGCGGGCTTGCTGGTCAGGAATACAGCAGTTGGATTGACAACAGCTTCCAGACTCCTGCTTCTCAAGGACAAGATTCGGTAACACTTATTGATGTTAAACATTAGCTTACCCTGTGAGCACCCTCCAGAAATCAAGAGGGATTGTGCTACGTGAGGAAGACTGGCAGAACCTCAAACCAATTTACAAGACAAGAAAGAACAGACAAGAAAGAACCTCCAGCAATCTCGCCATGGTAAAATCGTATGCCCCCCCACCGAGACGCCCCCCGGCCTTTGCCTCCAGAGATCCTGTGGTTGGCTAATTAAAGGAGGAGGTGTAACTATCAATCTAATCTGGCTTGTTCTCAAATTTACCATAATTTCCACACTTGAGAGGCTGGTGAAATGAAACAGCACTACTACACTTTCCCATTCATCAGCCGGAAGCAGAACAACTCCGAGAACCGGGCGAAAAATAATTAGGATGCGGGATCAGGTGTTGCGCGCGTGCATCTGTGCCTGTACAGGGGCACGCAGGCACATGAGCATTCACGGGAGGCAGCAGCAGTAGCACGGGGGGAGATGAGCACCACCAGTCATTTGACCTCGACAGGTGAATGCTTGCAGATGTACTCACAGCACACTTATTAGAAGAGGCCCAAATGCCCGAGAAAACTGCCGTCAGATTACGCCGGAAACAACAACAACTTTTTAAACAACTACAGCCGCCAGAACGGTACCGGCGGCAGCACTGCAGGAGCTGCTCAGGAACCGCTGGGGCAACCCCAGCGCACCGGGTGCTCAGCGCGTGGCCCTGACCCCACCGCATGGCATGTCACCCTTGGGCAGGAAGCTTGGCATTTTCTGGAAGCACCGGTGTCATTTCACGGGCTTTGCCGTCGCTTTGCGCTTGTGGGGTAACACTATAGAGTTTTTCAGAAAGTGTTGGAGCAACTTTGGTACCTTTTCCATTCAGGCACACTGGGAGTGAGCTGTGGGGCTGCTGCCAGGGGCTCTGCTCAGCACAGCATGGCTGGAGCTGGCCCAGGACCTCCTTCGAAAGACAGACTGGTCAGACACACAGCTATCCTGAATCATCAAGGATAATCCTATGTTCAAGTTCCTACGTTCCAGTTCAAGTTCAAGTTCCTACGTTCCAATTGGTGCCCGTTACCTCTTGTCCTGGATCATCAAAGATGATCCAGGACAAGAGGTAACGGGTACAAACTGGAACCTAGGAACTTCTATCAAAGCATGAGGAGGAACTTCTTTACTTTGAGGGTGGCAGAGCGCTGGAACAGGCTGCCCAGGGAGGCAGTAGAGTCTCCGACCCCAGAGACATTCAAAACCCGCCTGGAGGTCATCCTGTGCAACCTGCTGTAAGTGACCCTGCTCTGTCAGGGGGGTTGGACTGGATGATCTCCAGAGCTCCTTTCCAACCCTAACCAATCTGTGATTCTGTGATCAGAGCTGTTCTTTGAAATCTGTTCCTAGGAAATCGCTGCGAGAAGGAGGATGCACCTGAGGAGCAGGCCTAAGATGGAGGATTGAACAAACAAGTAGCTCGTACCTGAGGAATCGGCTATCCCATGGAACAACTTCTGAGAAAGATTCTGCAACATTACTAGGGGTCCGCCAAAACATACAATTACTTGCCATGTTCCAGTTAAAGCCTAAACTATCGAGTTTGCATTTCTTTTTAAAAGTGTATAAAGAAGCGGTAATGGGCCAAATCCTCAAGCCACTGTAAATCAACACGATTTGCTTGCCTCCGCTGGAACACCCGCTCTCTATTTCAGTTCAGGAGCTAACACACAGTATCTTAATATGCATTTATGTTAATATTTGCACTTTGCAGGGCTAGGTAGATTGCACGGCTGGCACATATCAGACTAAATGTCACTTCCGAAAGCTAAGGGACCGAACCGGAAGCTGCCATTCAGAGGGACTACCTGACAACATGTGGAACCTCTCCGGAAAAGCCTTCCCACCTCAAGCAACTCCTTTTGATTAATCTTTCACATAGACAATACACCTTATATACACCGACACACCCCCCCGGCCTTTGCCTCCACAGATCTTGTGGTTGGCTAGTTAAAGGAGGAGGTGTAACTATCAATCTAATCTCGCTCGTTCTCAAATTTACCATAATTTCCACACTTGAGAGGCTGGTGAAATGAAACAGCACTACTACACTTTCCCATTCATCAGCCGGAAGCAGAACAACTCCGAGAACCGGGCGAAAAATAATTAGGATGCGGGATCAGGTGTTGCGCGCGTGCATCTGTGCCTGTACAGGGGCACGCAGGCACATGAGCATTCACGGGAGGCAGCAGCAGTAGCACGGGGGGAGATGAGCACCACCAGTCATTTGACCTCGACAGGTGAATGCTTGCAGATGTACTCACAGCACACTTATTAGAAGAGGCCCAAATGCCCGAGAAAACTGCCGTCAGATTACGCCGGAAACAACAACGGCTTTTTAAACAACTACAGCCGCCAGAACGGTACCGGCGGCAGCACTGCAGGAGCTTCTCAGGAACCGCTGGGGCAACCCCAGCGCACCGGGTGCTCAGCGTTTGGCCCTGACCCCACCGCATGGCATGTCACCCTTGGGCAGGAAGCTTGGCATTTTCTGGAAGCACCGGTGTCATTTCACGGGCTTTGCCGTCGCTTTGCGCTTGTGGGGTAACACTATAGAGTTTTTCAGAAAGTGTTGGAGCAACTTTGGTACCTTTTCCATTCAGGCACACTGGGAGTGAGCTGTGGGGCTGCTGTCAGGGGCTCTGCTCAGCACAGCATGGCTGGAGCTGGCCCAGGACCTCCTTCGAAAGACAGACTGGTCAGACACACAGCTATCCTGAATCATCAAGGATAATCCTATGTTCAAGTTCCTACGTTCCAGTTCAAGTTCAAGTTCCTACGTTCCAATTGGTGCCCGTTACCTCTTGTCCTGGATCATCAAAGATGATCCAGGACAAGAGGTAACGGGTACAAACTGGAACCTAGGAACTTCTATCAAAGCATGAGGAGGAACTTCTTTACTTTGAGGGTGGCAGAGCGCTGGAACAGGCTGCCCAGGGAGGCAGTAGAGTCTCCGACCCCAGAGACATTCAAAACCCGCCTGGAGGTCATCCTGTGACACCTGCTGTAGGTGACCCTGCTCTGGCAGGGGGTTGGACTGGATGATCTCCAGAGCTCCTTTCCAACCCTAACCAATCTGTGATTCTGTGATCAGAGCTGTTCTTTGAAATCTGTTCCTAGGAAATCGCTGCGAGAAGGAGTATGCACCTGAGGAGCAGGCCTAAGATGGAGGATTGAACAAACAAGTAGCTCTTACCTGAGGAATCGGCTATCCCATGGAACAACTTCTGAGAAAGATTCTGCAACATTACTAGGGGTCCACCAAAACATACAATTACTTGCCATGTTCCAGTTAAAGCCTAAACTATCGAGTTGGCATTTCTTTTTAAAAGTGTATAAAGAAGCGGTAATGGGCCAAATCCTCAAGCCACTGTAAATCAACACGATTTGCTTGCCTCTGCTGGAACACCCGCTCTCTATTTCAGTTCAGGAGCTAACACACAGTATCTTAATATGCATTTAGGTTAATATTTGCACTTTGCAGGGCTAGGTAGATTGCACGGCTGGCACATATCAGACTAAATGTCACTTCCGAAAGCTAAGGGACCGAACCGGAAGCTGCCATTCAGAGGGACTACCTGACAACATGTGGAACCTCTCCGGAAAAGCCTTCCCACCTCAAGCAACTCCTTTTGATTAATCTTTCACATAGACAATACACCTTATATACACCGACACACCCCCCCGGCCTTTGCCTCCACAGATCCTGTGGTTGGCTAATTAAAGGAGGAGGTGTAACTATCAATCTAATCTCGCTCGTTCTCAAATTTACCATAATTTCCACACTTGAGAGGCTGGTGAAATGAAACAGCACCACTACACTTTCCCATTCATCAGCCGGAAGCAGAACAACTCCGAGAACCGGGCGAAAAATAATTAGGATGCGGGATCAGGTGTTGCGCGCGTGCATCTGTGCCTGTACAGGGGCACGCAGGCACATGAGCATTCACGGGAGGCAGCAGCAGTAGCACGGGGGCAGATGAGCACCACCAGTCATTTGACCTCGACAGCTGAATGCTTGCAGATGTACTCACAGCACACTTATTAGAAGAGGCCCAAATGCCCGAGAAAACTGCCGTCAGATTACGCCGGAAACAACAACGGCTTTTTAAACAACTACAGCCGCCAGAACGGTACCGGCGGCAGCACTGCAGGAGCTGCTCAGGAACCGCTGGGGCAACCCCAGCGCACCAGGTGCTCAGCGCGTGGCCCTGACCCCACCGCATGGCATGTCACCCTTGGGCAGGAAGCTTGACATTTTCTGGAAGCACCGGTGTCATTTCACGGGCTTTGCCGTCGCTTTGCGCTTGTGGGGTAACACTATAGAGTTTTTCAGAAAGTGTTGGAGCAACTTTGGTACCTTTTCCATTCAGGCACACTGGGAGTGAGCTGTGGGGCTGCTGCCAGGGGCTCTGCTCAACACGGCATGGCTGGAGCTGGCCCAGGACCTCCTTCGAAAGACAGACTGGTCAGACACACAGCTATCCTGAATCATCAAGGATAATCCTATGTTCAAGTTCAAGTTCCTACCTTCCAGTTCAAGTTCAAGTTCCTACGTTCCAATTGGTGCCCGTTACCTCTTGTCCTGGATCATCAAAGATGATTTTTGATGATCCAGGACAAGAGGTAACGGGTACAAACTGGAACCTAGGAACTTCTATCAAAGCATGAGGAGGAACTTCTTTACTTTGAGGGTGGCAGAGCGCTGGAACAGGCTGCCCAGGGAGGCGGTAGAGTCTCCCACCCCAGAGACATTCAAAACCCGCCTGGAGGTCATCCTGTGCAACCTGCTGTAGGTGACCCTGCTCTGGCAGGGGGGTTGGACTACATGATCTCCAGAGCTCCTTTCCAACCTTAACCAATCTGTGATTCTGTGATCAGAGCTGTTCTTCGAAATCTGTTCCTAGGAAATCGCTGCGAGGAGGATGCACCTGAGGAGCAGGCCTAAGATGGAGGATTGAACAAACAAGTAGCTCTTACCTGAGGAATCGGCTATCCCATGGAACAACTTCTGAGAAAGATTCTGCAACATTACTAGGGGTCCGCCAAAACATACAATTACTTGCCATGTTCCAGTTAAAGCCTAAACTATCGAGTTTGCATTTCTTTTTAAAAGTGTATAAAGAAGCGGTAAAGGGCCAAATCCTCAAGCCACTGTAAATCAACACGATTTGCTTGCCTCCGCTGGAACACCCGCTCTCTATTGCAGTTCAGGAGCTAACACACAGTATCTTAATATGCATTTAGGTTAATATTTGCACTTTGCAGGGCTAGGTAGATTGCACGGCTGGCACATATCAAACTAAATGTCACTTCCGAAAGCTAAGGGACCGAACCGGAAGCTGCCATTCAGAGGGACTACCTGACAACATGTGGAACCTCTCCGGAAAAGCCTTCCCACCTCAAGCAACTCCTTTTGATTAATCTTTCACATAGACAATACACCTTATATACACCGACACACCCCCCCGGCCTTTGCCTCCACAGATCCTGTGGTTGGCTAATTAAAGGAGGAGGTGTAACTATCAATCTAATCTGGCTTGTTCTCAAATTTACCATAATTTCCACACTTGAGAAGCTGGTGAAATGAAACAGCACTACTACACTTTCCCATTCATCAGCCGGAAGCAGAACAACTCCGAGAACCGGGCGAAAAATAATTAGGATGCGGGATCAGGTGTTGCGCGCGTGCATCTGTGCCTGTACAGGGGCACGCAGGCACATGAGCATTCACGGGAGGCAGCAGCAGTAGCACGGGGGCAGATGAGCACCACCAGTCATTTGACCTCGACAGGTGAATGCTTGCAGATGTACTCACAGCACACTTATTAGAAGAGGCCCAAATGCCCGAGAAAACTGCCATCAGATTACGCCGGAAACAACAACGGCTTTTTAAACAACTACAGCCGCCAGAACGGTACCGGCGGCAGCACTGCAGGAGCTGCTCAGGAACCGCTGGGGCAACCCCAGCGCACCGGGTGCTCAGCGCGTGGCCCTGACCCCACCGCATGGCATGTCACCCTTGGGCAGGAAGCTTGACATTTTCTGGAAGCACCGGTGTCATTTCACGGGCTTTGCCGTCGCTTTGCGCTTGTGGGGTAACACTATAGAGTTTTTCAGAAAGTGTTGGAGCAACTTTGGTACCTTTTCCATTCAGGCACACTGGGAGTGAGCTGTGGGGCTGCTGCCAGGGGCTCTGCTCAGCACAGCATGGCTGGAGCTGGTCCAGGACCTCCTTCGAAAGACAGACTGGTCAGACACACAGCTATCCTGAATCATCAAGGATAATCCTATGTTCAAGTTCAAGTTCCTACGTTCCAGTTGAAGTTCAAGTTCCTACGTTCCAATTGGTGCCCGTTACCTCTTGTCCTGGATCATCAAAGATGATCCAGGACAAGAGGTAACGGGTACAAACTGGAACCTAGGAACTTCTATCAAAGCATGAGGAGGAACTTCTTTACTTTGAGGGTGGCAGAGCGCTGGAACAGGCTGCCCAGGGAGGCGGTAGAGTCTCCGACCCCAGAAACATTCAAAACCCGCCTGGAGGTCATCCTGTGCAACCTGCTGTAGGTGACCCTGCTCTGGCAGGGGGGTTGGGCTGGATGATCTCCAGAGCTCCTTTCCAACCCTAACCAATCTGTGATTCTGTGATCAGAGCTGTTCTTCGAAATCTGTTCCTAGGAAATCGCTGCGAGAAGGAGGATGCACCTGAGGAGCAGGCCTAAGATAGAGGATTGAACAAACAAGTAGCTCTTACCTGAGGAATCGGCTATCCCACGTAACAACTTCTGAGAAAGATTCTGCAACATTACTAGGGGTCCGCCAAAACATACAATTACTTGCCATGTTCCAGTTAAAGCCTAAACTATCGAGTTGGCATTTCTTTTTAAAAGTGTATAAAGAAGCGGTAATGGGCCAAATCCTCAAGCCACTCTAAATCAACACGATTTGCTTGCCTCCGCTGGAACACCCGCTCTCTATTGCAGTTCAGGAGCTAACACACAGTATCTTAATATGCATTTAGGTTAATATTTGCACTTTGCAGGGCTAGGTAGATTGCACGGCTGGCACATATCAGACTAAATGTCACTTCCGAAAGCTAAGGGACCGAACCGGAAGCTGCCATTCAGAGGGACTACCTGACAACATGTGGAACCTCTCCGGAAAAGCCTTCCCACCTCAAGCAACTCCTTTTGATTAATCTTTCACATAGACAATACACGTTATATACACCGACACACCCCCCCGGCCTTTGCCTCCACAGATCCTGTGGTTGGCTAATTAAAGGAGGAGGTGTAACTATCAATCTAATCTGGCTTGTTCCCAAATTTACCATAATTTCCACACTTGAGAGGCTGGTGAAATGAAACAGCACTACTACACTTTCCCATTCATCAGCCGGAAGCAGAACAACTCCGAGAACCGGGCGAAAAATAATTAGGATGCGGGATCAGGTGTTGCGCGCGTGCATCTGTGCCTGTACAGGGGCACGCAGGCACATGAGCATTCACGGGAGGCAGCAGCAGTAGCACGGGGGGAGATGAGCACCACCAGTCATTTGACCTCGACAGGTGAATGCTTGCAGATGTACTCACAGCACACTTATTCGAAGAGGCCCAAATGCCCGAGAAAACTGCCGTCAGATTACGCCGGAAACAACAACGGCTTTTTAAACAACTACAGCCGCCAGAACGGTACCGGCGGCAGCACTGCAGGAGCTGCTCAGGAACCGCTGGGGCAACCCCAGCGCACCGGGTGCTCAGCGCGTGGCCCTGACCCCACCGCATGGCATGTCACCCTTGGGCAGGAAGCTTGACATTTTCTGGAAGCACCGGTGTCATTTCACGGGCTTTGCCGTCGCTTTGCGCTTGTGGGGTAACACTGTAGAGTTTTTCAGAAAGTGTTGGAGCAACTTTGGTACCTTTTCCATTCAGGCACACTGGGAGTGAGGTGTGGGGCTGCTGCCAGGGGCTCTGCTCAGCACAGCATGGCTGGAGCTGGCCCAGGACCTCCTTCGAAAGACAGACTGGTCAGACACACAGCTATCCTGAATCATCAAGGATAATCCTATGTTCAAGTTCCTACGTTCCAGTTCAAGTTCAAGTTCCTACGTTCCAATTGGTGCCCGTTACCTCTTGGCCTGGATCATCAAAGATGATCCAGGACAAGAGGTAACGGGTACAAACTGGAACGTAGGAACTTCTATCAAAGCATGAGGAGGAACTTCTTTACTTTGAGGGTGGCAGAGCGCTGGAACAGGCTGCCCAGGGAGGCGGTAGAGTCTCCCACTCCAGAGACATTCAAAACCCGCCTGGAGGTCATCCTGTGCAACCTGCTGTAGGTGACCCTGCTCTGGCAGGGGGTTTGGGCTGGATGATCTCCAGAGGTCCTTTCCAACCCTAACCAATCTGTGATTCTGTGATCAGAGCGGTTCTTCGAAATCTGTTCCTAGGAAATCGCTGCGAGAAGGAGGATGCACCTGAGGAGCAGGCCTAAGATGGAGGATTGAACAAACAAGTAGCTCTTACCTGAGGAATCGGCTATCCCATGGAACAACTTCTGAGAAAGATTCTGCAACATTACTAGGGGTCCGCCAAAACATACAATTACTTGCCATGTTCCAGTTAAAGCCTAAACTATCGAGTTGGCATTTCTTTTTAAAAGTGTATAAAGAAGCGGTAATGGGCCAAATCCGCAAGCCACTGTAAATCAACACGATTTGCTTGCCTCCGCTGGAACACCCGCTCTCTATTTCAGTTCAGGAGCTAACACAAAGTATCTTAATATGCATTTAGGTTAATATTTGCACTTTGCGGGGCTAGGTAGATTGCACGGCTGGCACATATCAGACTAAATGTCACTTCCGAAAGCTAAGGGACCGAACCGGAAGCTGCCATTCAGAGGGACTACCTGACAACATGTGGAACCTCTCCGGAAAAGCCTTCCCACCTCAAGCAACTCCTTTTGATTAATCTTTCACATAGACAATACACGTTATATACACCGACACACCCCCCCGGCCTTTGCCTCCACAGATCCTGTGGTTGGCTAATTAAAGGAGGAGGTGTAACTATCAATCTAATCTGGCTTGTTCCCAAATTTACCATAATTTCCACACTTGAGAGGCTGGTGAAATGAAACAGCACTACTACACTTTCCCATTCATCAGCCGGAAGCAGAACAACTCCGAGAACCGGGCGAAAAATAATTAGGATGCGGGATCAGGTGTTGCGCGCGTGCATCTGTGCCTGTACAGGGGCACGCAGGCACATGAGCATTCACGGGAGGCAGCAGCAGTAGCACGGGGGGAGATGAGCACCACCAGTCATTTGACCTCGACAGGTGAATGCTTGCAGATGTACTCACAGCACACTTATTCGAAGAGGCCCAAATGCCCGAGAAAACTGCCGTCAGATTACGCCGGAAACAACAACGGCTTTTTAAACAACTACAGCCGCCAGAACGGTACCGGCGGCAGCACTGCAGGAGCTGCTCAGGAACCGCTGGGGCAACCCCAGCGCACCGGGTGCTCAGCGCGTGGCCCTGACCCCACCGCATGGCATGTCACCCTTGGGCAGGAAGCTTGACATTTTCTGGAAGCACCGGTGTCATTTCACGGGCTTTGCCGTCGCTTTGCGCTTGTGGGGTAACACTGTAGAGTTTTTCAGAAAGTGTTGGAGCAACTTTGGTACCTTTTCCATTCAGGCACACTGGGAGTGAGGTGTGGGGCTGCTGCCAGGGGCTCTGCTCAGCACAGCATGGCTGGAGCTGGCCCAGGACCTCCTTCGAAAGACAGACTGGTCAGACACACAGCTATCCTGAATCATCAAGGATAATCCTATGTTCAAGTTCCTACGTTCCAGTTCAAGTTCAAGTTCCTACGTTCCAATTGGTGCCCGTTACCTCTTGGCCTGGATCATCAAAGATGATCCAGGACAAGAGGTAACGGGTACAAACTGGAACGTAGGAACTTCTATCAAAGCATGAGGAGGAACTTCTTTACTTTGAGGGTGGCAGAGCGCTGGAACAGGCTGCCCAGGGAGGCGGTAGAGTCTCCCACTCCAGAGACATTCAAAACCCGCCTGGAGGTCATCCTGTGCAACCTGCTGTAGGTGACCCTGCTCTGGCAGGGGGTTTGGGCTGGATGATCTCCAGAGGTCCTTTCCAACCCTAACCAATCTGTGATTCTGTGATCAGAGCGGTTCTTCGAAATCTGTTCCTAGGAAATCGCTGCGAGAAGGAGGATGCACCTGAGGAGCAGGCCTAAGATGGAGGATTGAACAAACAAGTAGCTCTTACCTGAGGAATCGGCTATCCCATGGAACAACTTCTGAGAAAGATTCTGCAACATTACTAGGGGTCCGCCAAAACATACAATTACTTGCCATGTTCCAGTTAAAGCCTAAACTATCGAGTTGGCATTTCTTTTTAAAAGTGTATAAAGAAGCGGTAATGGGCCAAATCCGCAAGCCACTGTAAATCAACACGATTTGCTTGCCTCCGCTGGAACACCCGCTCTCTATTGCAGTTCAGGAGCTAACACACAGTATCTTAATATGCATTTAGGTTAATATTTGCACTTTGCAGGGCTAGGTAGATTGCACGGCTGGCACATATCAGACTAAATGTCACTTCCGAAAGCTAAGGGACCGAACCGGAAGCTGCCATTCAGAGGGACTACCTGACAACTTGTGGAACCTCTCCGGAAAAGCCTTCCCACCTCAAGCAACTCCTTTTGATTCATCTTTCACATAGACAATACACGTTATATACACCGACACACCCCCCCGGCCTTTGCCTCCACAGATCCTGTGGTTGGCTAATTAAAGGAGGAGGTGTAACTATCAATCTAATCTGGCTTGTTCTCAAATTTACCATAATTTCCACACTTGAGAGGCTGGTGAAATGAAACAGCACTACTACACTTTCCCATTCATCAGCCGGAAGCAGAACAACTCCGAGAACCGGGCGAAAAATAATTAGGATGCGGGATCAGGTGTTGCGCGCGTGCATCTGTGCCTGTACAGGGGCACGCAGGCACATGAGCATTCACGGGAGGCAGCAGCAGTAGCACGGGGGCAGATGAGCACCACCAGTCATTTGACCTCGACAGGTGAATGCTTGCAGATGTACTCACAGCACACTTATTAGAAGAGGCCCAAATGCCCGAGAAAACTGCCGTCAGATTACGCCGGAAACAACAACGGCTTTTTAAACAACTACAGCCGCCAGAACGGTACCGGCGGCAGCACTGCAGGAGCTGCTCAGGAACCGCTGGGGCAACCCCAGCGCACCGGGTGCTCAGCGCGTGGCCCTGACCCCACCGCATGGCATGTCACCCTTGGGCAGGAAGCTTGACATTTTCTGGAAGCACCGGTGTCATTTCACGGGCTTTGCTGTCGCTTTGCGCTTGTGGGGTAACACTATAGAGTTTTTCAGAAAGTGTTGGAGCAACTTTGGTACCTTTTCCATTCAGGCACACTGGGAGTGAGGTGTGGGGCTGCTGCCAGGGGCTCTGCTCAGCACAGCATGGCTGGAGCTGGTCCAGGACCTCCTTCGAAAGACAGACTGGTCAGACACACAGCTATCCTGAATCATCAAGGATAATCCTATGTTCAAGTTCAAGTTCCTACCTTCCAGTTGAAGTTCAAGTTCCTACGTTCCAATTGGTGCCCGTTACCTCTTGTCCTGGATCATCAAAGATGATCCAGGACAAGAGGTAACGGGTACAAACTGGAACCTAGGAACTTCTATCAAAGCATGAGGAGGAACTTCTTTACTTTGAGGGTGGCAGAGCGCTGGAACAGGCTGCCCAGGGAGGCGGTAGAGTCTCCGACCCCAGAAACATTCAAAACCCGCCTGGAGGTCATCCTGTGCAACCTGCTGTAGGTGACCCTGCTCTGGCAGGGGGGTTGGGCTGGATGATCTCCAGAGGTCCTTTCCAACCCTAACCAATCTGTGATTCTGTGATCAGAGCTGTTCTTCGAAATCTGTTCCTAGGAAATCGCTGTGAGAAGGAGGATGCACCTGAGGAGCAGGCCTAAGATGGAGGATTGAACAAACAAGTAGCTCTTACCTGAGGAATCGGCTATCCCATGGAACAACTTCTGAGAAAGATTCTGCAACATTACTAGGGGTCCGCCAAAACATACAATTACTTGCCATGTTCCAGTTAAAGCCTAAACTATCGAGTTGGCATTTCTTTTTAAAAGTGTATAAAGAAGCGGTAATGGGCCAAATCCTCAAGCCACTGTAAATCAACACGATTTGCTTGCCTCCGCTGGAACACCCGCTCTCTATTTCAGTTCAGGAGCTAACACACAGTATCTTAATATGCATTTAGGTTAATATTTGCACTTTGCAGGGCTAGGTAGATTGCACGGCTGGCACATATCAGACTAAATGTCACTTCCGAAAGCTAAGGGACCGAACCGGAAGCTGCCATTCAGAGGGACTACCTGACAACATGTGGAACCTCTCCGGAAAAGCCTTCCCACCTCAAGCAACTCCTTTTGATTAATCTTTCACATAGACAATACACGTTATATACACCGACACACCCCCCCGGCCTTTGCCTCCACAGATCCTGTGGTTGGCTAATTAAAGGAGGAGGTGTAACTATCAATCTAATCTGGCTTGTTCTCAAATTTACCATAATTTCCACACTTGAGAGGCTGGTGAAATGAAACAGCACTACTACACTTTCCCATTCATCAGCCGGAAGCAGAACAACTCCGAGAACCGGGCGAAAAATAATTAGGATGCGGGATCAGGTGTTGCGCGCGTGCATCTGTGCCTGTACAGGGGCACGCAGGCACATGAGCATTCACGGGAGGCAGCAGCAGTAGCACGGGGGCAGATGAGCACCACCAGTCATTTGACCTCGACAGGTGAATGCTTGCAGATGTACTCACAGCACACTTATTAGAAGAGGCCCAAATGCCCGAGAAAACTGCCGTCAGATTACGCCGGAAACAACAACGGCTTTTTAAACAACTACAGCCGCCAGAACGGTACCGGCGGCAGCACTGCAGGAGCTGCTCAGGAACCGCTGGGGCAACCCCAGCGCACCGGGTGCTCAGCGCGTGGCCCTGACCCCACCGCATGGCATGTCACCCTTGGGCAGGAAGCTTGACATTTTCTGGAAGCACCGGTGTCATTTCACGGGCTTTGCCGTCGCTTTGCGCTTGTGGGGTAACACTATAGAGTTTTTCGGAAAGTGTTGGAGCAACTTTGGTACCTTTTCCATTCAGGCACACTGGGAGTGAGCTGTGGGGCTGCTGCCAGGGGCTCTGCTCAGCACAGCATGGCTGGAGCTGGCCCAGGACCTCCTTCGAAAGACAGACTGGTCAGACACACAGCTATCCTGAATCATCAAGGATAATCCTATATTCAAACTCCTACGTTCCAGTTCAAGTTCAAGTTCCTACGTTCCAATTGGTGCCCGTTACCTCTTGTCCTGGATCATCAAAGATGATCCAGGACAAGAGGTAACGGGTGCTAACTGGAACCTAGGAACTTCTATCAAAGCATGAGGAGGAACTTCTTTCCTTTGAGGGTGGCAGAGCCCTGGAACAGGCTGCCCAGCGAGGCGGTAGAGTCTCCCACCCCAGAGACATTCAAAACCCGCCTGGAGGTCATCCTGTGCAACCTGCTGTAGGTGACCCTGCTCTGGCAGGGGGGTTGCACTACATGATCTCCAGAGCTCCTTTCTAACCCTAACCAATCTGTGATTCTGTGATCAGAGCTGTTCTTCGAAATCTGTTCCTAGGAAATCGCTGCGAGAAGAAGGATGCACCTGAGGAGCAGGCCTAAGATGGAGGATTGAACAAACAAGTAGCTCTTACCTGAGGAATCGGCTATCCCATGGAACAACTTCTGAGAAAGATTCTGCAACATTACTAGGGGTCCGCCAAAACATACAATTACTTGCCATGTTCCAGTTAAAGCAAACTATCGAGTTGGCATTTCTTTTTAAAAGTGTATAAAGAAGCGGTAATGGGCCAAATCCTCAAGCCACTGTAAATCAACACGATTTGCTTGCCTCCGCTGGAACACCCGCTCTCTATTTCAGTTCAGGAGCTAACACACAGTATCTTAATATGCATTTAGGTTAATATTTGCACTTTGCAGGGCTAGGTAGATTGCACGGCTGGCACATATCAGACTAAATGTCACTTCCGAAAGCTAAGGGACCGAACCGGAAGCTGCCATTCAGAGGGACTACCTGACAACATGTGGAACCTCTCCGGAAAAGCCTTCCCACCTCAAGCAACTCCTTTTGATTCATCTTTCACATAGACAATACACGTTATATACACCGACACACCCCCCCGGCCTTTGCCTCCACAGATCCTGTGGTTGGCTAATTAAAGGAGGAGGTGTAACTATCAATCTAATCTGGCTTGTTCTCAAATTTACCATAATTTCCACAATTGAGAGGCTGGTGAAATGAAACAGCACTACTACACTTTCCCATTCATCAGCCGGAAGCAGAACAACTCCGAGAACCGGGCGAAAAATAATTAGGATGCGGGATCAGGTGTTGCGCGCGTGCATCTGTGCCTGTACAGGGGCACGCAGGCACATGAGCATTCACGGGAGGCAGCAGCAGTAGCACGGGGGCAGATGAGCACCACCAGTCATTTGACCTCGACAGGTGAATGCTTGCAGATGTACTCACAGCACACTTATTAGAAGAGGCCCAAATGCCCGAGAAAACTGCCGTCAGATTACGCCGGAAACAACAACGGCTTTTTAAACAACTACAGCCGCCAGAACGGTACCGGCGGCAGCACTGCAGGAGCTGCTCAGGAACCGCTGGGGCAACCACAACGCACCGGGTGCTCAGCGCGTGGCCCTGACCCCACCGCATGGCATGTCACCCTTCGGCAGGAAGCTTGACATTTTCTGGAAGCACCGGTGTCATTTCACGGGCTTTGCCGTCGCTTTGCGCTTGTGGGGTAACACTATAGAGTTTTTCAGAAAGTGTTGGAGCAACTTTGGTACCTTTTCCATTCAGGCACACTGGGAGTGAGCTGTGGGGCTGCTGCCAGGGGCTCTGCTCAGCACAGCATGGCTGGAGCTGGCCCAGGACCTCCTTCGAAAGACAGACTGGTCAGACACACAGCTATCCTGAATCATCAAGGATAATCCTATGTTCAAGTTCAAGTTCCTACCTTCCAGTTCAAGTTCAAGTTCCTACCTTCCAATTGGTGCCCGTTACCTCTTGTCCTGGATCATCAAAGATGATCCAGGACAAGAGGTAACGGGTACAAACTGGAACCTAGGAACTTCTATCAAAGCATGAGGAGGAACTTCTTTACTTTGAGGGTGGCAGAGCCCTGGAACAGGCTGCCCAGCGAGGCGGTAGAGTCTCCCACCCCAGAAACATTCAAAACCCGCCTGGAGGTCATCCTGTGCAACCTGCTGTAGGTGACCCTGCTCTGGCAGGGGGGTTGGACTGGATGATCTCCAGAGCTCCTTTCCAACCCTAACCAATCTGTGATTCTGTGATCAGAGCTGTTCTTCGAAATCTGTTCCTAGGAAATCGCTGCGAGAAGGAGGATGCACCTGAGGAGCAGGCCTAAGATGGAGGATTGAACAAACAAGTAGCTCTTACCTGAGGAATCGGCTATCCCATGGAACAACTTCTGAGAAAGATTCTGCAACATTACTAGGGGTCCGCCAAAACATACAATTACTTGCCATGTTCCAGTTAAAGCCTAAACTATCGAGTTGGCATTTCTTTTTAAAAGTGTATAAAGAAGCGGTAATGGGCCAAATCCTCAAGCCACTGTAAATCAACACGATTTGCTTGCCTCCGCTGGAACACCCTCTCTCTATTTCAGTTCAGGAGCTAACACACAGTATCTTAATATGCATTTAGGTTAATATTTGCACTTTGCAGGGCTAGGTAGATTGCACGGCTGGCACATATCAGACTAAATGTCACTTCCGAAAGCTAAGGGACCGAACCGGAAGCTGCCATTCAGAGGGACTACCTGACAACATGTGGAACCTCTCCGGAAAAGCCTTCCCACCTCAAGCAACTCCTCTTGATTCATCTTTCACATAGACAATACACCTTATATACACCGACACACCCCCCCGGCCTTTGCCTCCACAGATCCTGTGGTTGGCTAATTAAAGGAGGAGGTGTAACTATCAATCTAATCTGGCTTGTTCTCAAATTTACCATAATTTCCACAATTGAGAGGCTGGTGAAATGAAACAGCACTACTACACTTTCCCATTCATCAGCCGGAAGCAGAACAACTCCGAGAACCGGGCGAAAAATAATTAGGATGCGGGATCAGGTGTTGCGCGCGTGCATCTGTGCCTGTACAGGGGCACGCAGGCACATGAGCATTCACGGGAGGCAGCAGCAGTAGCACGGGGGCAGATGAGCACCACCAGTCATTTGACCTCGACAGGTGAATGCTTGCAGATGTACTCACAGCACACTTATTAGAAGAGGCCCAAATGCCCGAGAAAACTGCCGTCAGATTACGCCGGAAACAACAACGGCTTTTTAAACAAATACAGCCGCTAGAACGGTACCGGCGGCAGCACTGCAGGAGCTGCTCAGGAACCGCTGGGGCAACCCCAGCGCACCGGGTGCTCAGCGCGTGGCCCTGACCCCACCGCATGGCATGTCACCCTTGGGCAGGAAGCTTGACATTTTCTGGAAGCACCGGTGTCATTTCACGGGCTTTGCCGTCGCTTTGCGCTTGTGGGGTAACACTATAGAGTTTTTCAGAAAGTGTTGGAGCAACTTTGGTACCTTTTCCATTCAGGCACACTGGGAGTGAGCTGTGGGGCTGCTGCCAGGGGCTCTGCTCAGCACAGCATGGCTGGAGCTGGCCCAGGACCTCCTTCGAAAGACAGACTGGTCAGACACACAGCTATCCTGAATCATCAAGGATAATCCTATGTTCAAGTTCAAGTTCCTACCTTCCAGTTCAAGTTCAAGTTCCTACGTTCCAATTGGTGCCCGTTACCTCTTGTCCTGGATCATCAAAGATGATCCAGGACAAGAGGTAACGGGTACAAACTGGAACCTAGGAACTTCTATCAAAGCATGAGGAGGAACTTCTTTACTTTGAGGGTGGCAGAGCCCTGGAACAGGCTGCCCAGCGAGGCGGTAGAGTCTCCCACCCCAGAAACATTCAAAACCCGCCTGGAGGTCATCCTGTGCAACCTGCTGTAGGTGACCCTGCTCTGGCAGGGGGGTTGGACTGGATGATCTCCAGAGCTCCTTTCCAACCCTAACCAATCTGTGATTCTGTGATCAGAGCTGTTCTTCGAAATCTGTTCCTAGGAAATCGCTGCGAGAAGGAGGATGCACCTGAGGAGCAGGCCTAAGATGGAGGATTGAACAAACAAGTAGCTCTTACCTGAGGAATCGGCTATCCCATGGAACAACTTCTGAGAAAGATTCTGCAACATTACTAGGGGTCCGCCAAAACATACAATTACTTGCCATGTTCCAGTTAAAGCCTAAACTATCGAGTTGGCATTTCTTTTTAAAAGTGTATAAAGAAGCGGTAATGGGCCAAATCCTCAAGCCACTGTAAATCAACACGATTTGCTTGCCTCCGCTGGAACACCCTCTCTCTATTTCAGTTCAGGAGCTAACACACAGTATCTTAATATGCATTTAGGTTAATATTTGCACTTTGCAGGGCTAGGTAGATTGCACGGCTGGCACATATCAGACTAAATGTCACTTCCGAAAGCTAAGGGACCGAACCGGAAGCTGCCATTCAGAGGGACTACCTGACAACATGTGGAACCTCTCCGGAAAAGCCTTCCCACCTCAAGCAACTCCTCTTGATTCATCTTTCACATAGACAATACACCTTATATACACCGACACACCCCCCCGGCCTTTGCCTCCACAGATCCTGTGGTTGGCTAATTAAAGGAGGAGGTGTAACTATCAATCTAATCTGGCTTGTTCTCAAATTTACCATAATTTCCACACTTGAGAGGCTGGTGAAATGAAACAGCACTACTACACTTTCCCATTCATCAGCCGGAAGCAGAACAACTCCGAGAACCGGGCGAAAAATAATTAGGATGCGGGATCAGGTGTTGCGCGCGTGCATCTGTGCCTGTACAGGGGCACGCAGGCACATGAGCATTCACGGGAGGCAGCAGCAGTAGCACGGGGGCAGATGAGCACCACCAGTCATTTGACCTCGACAGGTGAATGCTTGCAGATGTACTCACAGCACACTTATTAGAAGAGGCCCAAATGCCCGAGAAAACTGCCGTCAGATTACGCCGGAAACAACAACGGCTTTTTAAACAAATACAGCCGCTAGAACGGTACCGGCGGCAGCACTGCAGGAGCTGCTCAGGAACCGCTGGGGCAACCCCAGCGCACCGGGTGCTCAGCGCGTGGCCCTGACCCCACCGCATGGCATGTCACCCTTGGGCAGGAAGCTTGACATTTTCTGGAAGCACCGGTGTCATTTCACGGGCTTTGCCGTCGCTTTGCGCTTGTGGGGTAACACTATAGAGTTTTTCAGAAAGTGTTGGAGCAACTTTGGTACCTTTTCCATTCAGGCACACTGGGAGTGAGCTGTGGGGCTGCTGCCAGGGGCTCTGCTCAGCACAGCATGGCTGGAGCTGGCCCAGGACCTCCTTCGAAAGACAGACTGGTCAGACACACAGCTATCCTGAATCATCAAGGATAATCCTATGTTCAAGTTCCTACCTTCCAGTTCAAGTTCAAGTTCCTACGTTCCAATTGGTGCCCGTTACCTCTTGTCCTGGATCATCAAAGATGATCCAGGACAAGAGGTAACGGGTACAAACTGGAACCTAGGAACTTCTATCAAAGCATGAGGAGGAACTTCTTTACTTTGAGGGTGGCAGAGCGCTGGAACAGGCTGCCCAGGGAGGCGGTAGAGTCTCCCACCCCAGAGACATTCAAAACCCGCCTGGAGGTCATCCTGTGCAACCTGCTGTAGGTGACTCTGCTCTGGCAGGGGGGTTGGACTGGATGATCTCCAGAGCTCCTTTCCAACCCTAACCAATCTGTGATTCTGTGATCAGAGCTGTTCTTCGAAATCTGTTCCTAGGAAATCACTGCGAGAAGGAGGATGCACCTGAGGAGCAGGCCTAAGATGGAGGATTGAACAAACAAGTAGCTCTTACCTGAGGAATCGGCTATCCCATGGAACAACTTCTGAGAAAGATTCTGCAACATTACTAGGGGTCCGCCAAAACATACAATTACTTGCCATGTTCCAGTTAAAGCCTAAACTATCAAGTTGGCATTTCTTTTTAAAAGTGTATAAAGAAGCGGTAATGGGCCAAATCCTCAAGCCACTGTAAATCAACACGATTTGCTTGCCTCCGCTGGAACACCCGCTCTCTATTGCAGTTCAGGAGCTAACACACAGTATCTTAATATGCATTTAGGTTAATATTTGCACTTTGCAGGGCTAGGTAGATTGCACGGCTGGCACATATCAGACTAAATGTCACTTCCGAAAGCTAAGGGACCGAACCGGAAGCTGCCATTCAGAGGGACTACCTGACAACATGTGGAACCTCTCCGGAAAAGCCTTCCCACCTCAAGCAACTCCTTTTGATTCATCTTTCACATAGACAATACACGTTATATACACCGACACACCCCCCCGGCCTTTGCCTCCACAGATCCTGTGGTTGGCTAATTAAAGGAGGAGGTGTAACTATCAATCTAATCTGGCTTGTTCTCAAATTTACCATAATTTCCACACTTGAGAGGCTGGTGAAATGAAACAGCACCACTACACTTTCCCATTCATCAGCCGGAAGCAGAACAACTCCGAGAACCGGGCGAAAAATAATTAGGATGCGGGATCAGGTGTTGCGCATGTGCATCTGTGCCTGTACAGGGGCACGCAGGCACATGAGCATTCACGGGAGGCAGCAGCAGTAGCACGGGGGCAGATGAGCACCACCAGTCATTTGACCTCGACAGGTGAATGCTTGCAGATGTACTCACAGCACACTTATTAGAAGAGGCCCAAATGCCCGAGAAAACTGCCGTCAGATTACGCCGGAAACAACAACGGCTTTTTAAACAACTACAGCCGCCAGAACGGTACCGGCGGCAGCACTGCAGGAGCTGCTCAGGAACCGCTGGGGCAACTCCAGCGCACCGGGTGCTCAGCACGTGGCCCTGACCCCACCGCATGGCATGTCACCCTTGGGCAGGAAGCTTGACATTTTCTGGAAGCACCGGTGTCATTTCACGGGCTCTGCCGTCGCTTTGCGCTTGTGGGGTAACACTATAGAGTTTTTCAGAAAGTGTTGGAGCAACTTTGGTACCTTTTCCATTCAGGCACACTGGGAGTGAGCTGTGGGGCTGCTGCCAGGGGCTCTGCTCAGCACAGCATGGCTGGAGCTGGCCCAGGACCTCCTTCGAAAGACAGACTGGTCAGACACACAGCTATCCTGAATCATCAAGGATAATCCTATGTTCAAGTTCAAGTTCCTACCTTCCAGTTCAAGTTCAAGTTCCTACCTTCCAATTGGTGCCCGTTACCTCTTGTCCTGGATCATCAAAGATGATCCAGGACAAGAGGTAACGGGTACCAACTGGAACGTAGGAACTTCTATCAAAGCATGAGGAGGAACTTCTTTACTTTGAGGGTGGCAGAGCACTGGAACAGGCTGCTAAGGGAGGCAGTAGAGTCTCCCACCCCAGAGACATTCAAAACCCGCCTGGAGGTCATCCTGTGCAACCTGCTGTAGGTGACCCTGCTCTGGCAGGGGGTTGGACTGGATGATCTCCAGAGCTCCTTTCCAACCCTAACCAATCTGTGATTCTGTGATCAGAGCTGTTCTTCGAAATCTGTTCCTAGGAAATCGCTGCGAGAAGGAGGATGCACCTGAGGAGCAGGCCTAAGATGGAGGATTGAACAAACAAGTAGCTCTTACCTGAGGAATCGGCTATCCCATGGAACAACTTCTGAGAAAGATTCTGCAACATTACTAGGGGTCCGCCAAAACATACAATTACTTGCCATGTTCCAGTTAAAGCCTAAACTATCGAGTTGGCATTTCTTTTTAGAAGTGTATAAAGAAGCGGTAATGGGTCAAATCCGCAAGCCACTCTAAATCAACACGATTTGCTTGCCTCCGCTGGAACACCCGCTCTCTATTGCAGTTCAGGAGCTAACACACAGTATCTTAATATGCATTTAGGTTAATATTTGCACTTTGCAGGGCTAGGTAGATTGCACGGCTGGCACATATCAGACTAAATGTCACTTCCGAAAGCTAAGGGACCGAACCGGAAGCTGCCATTCAGAGGGACTACCTGACAACATGTGGAACCTCTCCGGAAAAGCCTTCCCACCTCAAGCAACTCCTTTTGATTAATCTTTCACATAGACAATACACGTTATATACACCGACACACCCCCCCGGCCTTTGCCTCCACGGATCCTGTGGTTGGCTAATTAAAGGAGGAGGTGTAACTATCAATCTAATCTGGCTTGTTCTCAAATTTACCATAATTTCCACACTTGAGAGGCTGGTGAAATGAAACAGCACTACTACACTTTCCCATTCATCAGCCGGAAGCAGAACAACTCCGAGAACCGGGCGAAAAATAATTAGGATGCGGGATCAGGTGTTGCGCGCGTGCATCTGTGCCTGTACAGGGGCACGCAGGCACATGAGCATTCACGGGAGGCAGCAGCAGTAGCACGGGGGCAGATGAGCACCACCAGTCATTTGACCTCGACAGGTGAATGCTTGCAGATGTACTCACAGCACACTTATTAGAAGAGGCCCAAATGCCCGAGAAAACTGCCGTCAGATTACGCCGGAAACAACGGCTTTTTAAACAACTACAGCCGCCAGAACGGTACCGGCGGCAGCACTGCAGGAGCTGCTCAGGAACCGCTGGGGCAACTCCAGCGCACCGGGTGCTCAGCGCGTGGCCCTGACCCCACCGCATGGCATGTCACCCTTGGGCAGGAAGCTTGACATTTTCTGGAAGCACCGGTGTCATTTCACGGGCTTTGCCGTCGCTTTGCGCTTGTGGGGTAACACTATAGAGTTTTTCAGAAAGTGTTGGAGCAACTTTGGTACCTTTTCCATTCAGGCACACTAGGAGTGAGCTGTGGGGCTGCTGCCAGGGGCTCTGCTCAGCACAGCATGGCTGGAGCTGGCCCAGGACCTCCTTCGAAAGACAGACTGGTCAGACACACAGCTATCCTGAATCATCAAGGATAATCCTATGTTCAAGTTCAAGTTCCTACCTTCCAGTTCAAGTTCAAGTTCCTACGTTCCAATTGGTGCCCGTTACCTCTTGTCCTGGATCATCAAAGATGATCCAGGACAAGAGGTAACGGGTACCAACTGGAACGTAGGAACTTCTATCAAAGCATGAGGAGGAACTTCTTTACTCTGAGGGTGGCAGAGCGCTGGAACAGGCTGCCCAGGGAGGCAGTAGAGTCTCCCACCCCAGAGACATTCAAAACCCGCCTGGAGGTCATCCTGTGCAACCTGCTGTAGGTGACCCTGCTCTGGCAGGGGGTTGGACTGGATGATCTCCAGAGCTCCTTTCCAACCCTAACCAATCTGTGATTCTGTGATCAGAGCTGTTCTTCGAAATCTGTTCCTAGGAAATCGCTGCGAGAAGGAGGATGCACCTGAGGAGCAGGCCTAAGATGGAGGATTGAACAAACAAGTAGCTCTTACCTGAGGAATCGGCTATCCCATGGAACAACTTCTGAGAAAGATTCTGCAACATTACTAGGGGTCCGCCAAAACATACAATTACTTGCCATGTTCCAGTTAAAGCCTAAACTATCGAGTTGGCATTTCTTTTTAAAAGTGTATAAAGAAGCGGTAATGGGCCAAATCCTCAAGCCACTCTAAATCAACACGATTTGCTTGCCTCCGCTGGAACACCCGCTCTCTATTTCAGTTCAGGAGCTAACACACAGTATCTTAATATGCATTTATGTTAATATTTGCACTTTGCGGGGCTAGGTAGATTGCACGGCTGGCACATATCAGACTAAATGTCACTTCCGAAAGCTAAGGGACCGAACCGGAAGCTGCCATTCAGAGGGACTACCTGACAACATGTGGAACCTCTCCGGAAAAGCCTTCCCACCTCAAGCAACTCCTTTTGATTAATCCTTCACATAGACAATACACCTTATATACACCGACACACCCCCCCGGCCTTTGCCTCCACAGATCCTGTGGTTGGCTAATTAAAGGAGGAGGTGTAACTATCAATCTAATCTGGCTTGTTCTCAAATTTACCATAATTTCCACACTTGAGAGGCTGGTGAAATGAAACAGCACTACTACACTTTCCCATTCATCAGCCGGAAGCAGAACAACTCAGAGAACCGGGCGAAAAATAATTAGGATGCGGGATCAGGTGTTGCGCGCGTGCATCTGTGCCTGTACAGGGGCACGCAGGCACACGAGCATTCAGGGGAGGCAGCAGCAGTAGCACGGGGGCAGATGAGCACCACCAGTCATTTGACCTCGACAGGTGAATGCTTGCAGATGTACTCACAGCACACTTATTAGAAGAGGCCCAAATGCCCGAGAAAACTGCCGTCAGATTACGCCGGAAACAACAACGGCTTTTTAAACAACTACAGCCGCCAGAACGGTACCGGCGGCAGCACTGCAGGAGCTGCTCAGGAACCGCTGGGGCAACCCCAGCGCACCGGGTGCTCAGCGCGTGGCCCTGACCCCACCGCATGGCATGTCACCCTTGGGCAGGAAGCTTGACATTTTCTGGAAGCACCGGTGTCATTTCACGGGCTTTGCCGTCGCTTTGCGCTTGTGGGGTAACACTATAGAGTTTTTCAGAAAGTGTTGGAGCAACTTTGGTACCTTTTCCATTCAGGCACACTGGGAGTGAGCTGTGGGGCTGCTGCCAGGGGCTCTGCTCAGCACAGCATGGCTGGAGCTGGCCCAGGACCTCCTTCGAAAGACAGACTGGTCAGACACACAGCTATCCTGAATCATCAAGGATAATCCTATGTTCAAGTTCAAGTTCCTACCTTCCAGTTCAAGTTCAAGTTCCTACGTTCCAATTGGTGCCCGTTACCTCTTGTTCTGGATCATCAAAGATGATCCAGGACAAGAGGTAACGGGTGCTAACTGGAACCTAGGAACTTCTATCAAAGCATGAGGAGGAACTTCTTTACTTTGAGGGTGGCAGAGCGCTGGAACAGGCTGCCCAGGGAGGCGGTAGAGTCTCCCACCCCAGAGACATTCATAACCCGCCTGGAGGTCATCCTGTGCAACCTGCTGTAGGTGACCCTGCTCTGGCAGGGGGTTGGACTGGATGATCTCCAGAGCTCCTTTCCAACCCTAACCAATCTGTGATTCTGTGATCAGAGCTGTTCTTCGAAATCTGTTCCTAGGAAATCGCTGCGAGAAGGAGGATGCACCTGAGGAGCAGGCCTAAGATGGAGGATTGAACAAACAAGTAGCTCTTACCTGAGGAATCGGCTATCCCATGGAACAACTTCTGAGAAAGATTCTGCAACATTACTAGGGGTCCGCCAAAACATAGAATTACTTGCCATGTTCCAGTTAAAGCCTAAACTATCGAGTTGGCATTTCTTTTTAAAAGTGTATAAAGAAGCGGTAATGGGCCAAATCCTCAAGCCACTCTAAATCAACACGATTTGCTTGCCTCCGCTGGAACACCCGCTCTCTATTTCAGTTCAGGAGCTAACACACAGTATCTTAATATGCATTTAGGTTAATATTTGCACTTTGCAGGGCTAGGTAGATTGCACGGCTGGCACATATCAGACTAAATGTCACTTCCGAAAGCTAAGGGACCGAACCGGAAGCTGCCATTCAGAGGGACTACCTGACAACATGTGGAACCTCTCCGGAAAAGCCTTCCCACCTCAAGCAACTCCTTTTGATTAATCCTTCACATAGACAATACACGTTATATACACCGACACACCCCCCCGGCCTTTGCCTCCACAGATCCTGTGGTTGGCTAATTAAAGGAGGAGGTGTAACTATCAATCTAATCTGGCTTGTTCTCAAATTTACCATAATTTCCACACTTGAGAGGCTGGTGAAATGAAACAGCACTACTACACTTTCCCATTCATCAGCCGGAAGCAGAACAACTCAGAGAACCGGGCGAAAAATAATTAGGATGCGGGATCAGGTGTTGCGCGCGTGCATCTGTGCCTGTACAGGGGCACGCAGGCACATGAGCATTCACGGGAGGCAGCAGCAGTAGCACGGGGGCAGATGAGCACCACCAGTCATTTGACCTCGACAGGTGAATGCTTGCAGATGTACTCACAGCACACTTATTAGAAGAGGCCCAAATGCCCGAGAAAACTGCCGTCAGATTACGCCGGAAACAACAACGGCTTTTTAAACAACTACAGCCACCAGAACGGTACCGGCAGCAGCACTGCAGGAGCTGCTCAGGAACCGCTGGGGCAACTCCAGCGCACCGGGTGCTCAGCACGTGGCCCTGACCCCACCGCATGGCATGTCACCCTTGGGCAGGAAGCTTGACATTTTCTGGAAGCACCGGTGTCATTTCACGGGCTTTGCCGTCGCTTTGCGCTTGTGGGGTAACACTATAGAGTTTTTCAGAAAGTGTTGGAGCAACTTTGGTACCTTTTCCATTCAGGCACACTGGGAGTGAGCTGTGGGGCTGCTGCCAGGGGCTCTGCTCAGCACAGCATGGCTGGAGCTGGCCCAGGACCTCCTTCGAAAGACAGACTGGTCAGACACACAGCTATCCTGAATCATCAAGGATAATCCTATGTTCAAGTTCAAGTTCCTACCTTCCAGTTCAAGTTCAAGTTCCTACGTTCCAATTGGTGCCCGTTACCTCTTGTCCTGGATCATCAAAGATGATCCAGGACAAGAGGTAACGGGTACAAACTGGAACGTAGGAACTTCTATCAAAGCATGAGGAGGAACTTCTTTACTTTGAGGGTGGCAGAGCGCTGGAACAGGCTGCCCAGGGAGGCGGTAGAGTCTCCGACCCCAGAGACATTCAAAACCCGCCTGGAGGTCATCCTGCGCAACCTGCTGTAGGTGACCCTGCTCTGGCAGGGGGTTGGACTGGATGATCTCCAGAGCTCCTTTCCAACCCTAACCAATCTGTGATTCTGTGATCAGAGCTGTTCTTCGAAATCTGTTCCTAGGAAATCGCTGCGAGAAGGAGGATGCACCTGAGGAGCAGGCCTAAGATGGAGGATTGAACAAACAAGTAGCTCTTACCTGAGGAATCGGCTATCCCATGGAACAACTTCTGAGAAAGATTCTGCAACATTACTAGGGGTCCGCCAAAACATACAATTACTTGCCATGTTCCAGTTAAAGCCTAAACTATCGAGTTGGCATTTCTTTTTAAAAGTGTATAAAGAAGCGGTAATGGGCCAAATCCTCAAGCCACTCTAAATCAACACGATTTGCTTGCCTCCGCTGGAACACCCGCTCTCTATTTCAGTTCAGGAGCTAACACACAGTATCTTAATATGCATTTATGTTAATATTTGCACTTTGCAGGGCTAGGTAGATTGCACGGCTGGCACATATCAGACTAAATGTCACTTCCGAAAGCTAAGGGACCGAACCGGAAGCTGCCATTCAGAGGGACTACCTGACAACATGTGGAACCTCTCCGGAAAAGCCTTCCCACCTCAAGCAACTCCTTTTGATTAATCCTTCACATAGACAATACACCTTATATACACCGACACACCCCCCCGGCCTTTGCCTCCACAGATCCTGTGGTTGGCTAATTAAAGGAGGAGGTGTAACTATCAATCTAATCTCGCTTGTTCTCAAATTTACCATAATTTCCACACTTGAGAGGCTGGTGAAATGAAACAGCACTACTACACTTTCCAATTCATCAGCCGGAAGCAGAACAACTCAGAGAACCGGGCGAAAAATAATTAGGATGCGGGATCAGGTGTTGCGCGCGTGCATCTGTGCCTGTACAGGGGCACGCAGGCACACGAGCATTCAGGGGAGGCAGCAGCAGTAGCACGGGGGCAGATGAGCACCACCAGTCATTTGACCTCGACAGCTGAATGCTTGCAGATGTACTCACAGCACACTTATTAGAAGAGGCCCAAATGCCCGAGAAAACTGCCGTCAGATTACGCCGGAAACAACAACGGCTTTTTAAACAACTACAGCCGCCAGAACGGTACCGGCGGCAGCACTGCAGGAGCTGCTCAGGAACCGCTGGGGCAACCCCAGCGCACCGGGTGCTCAGCGCGTGGCCCTGACCCCACCGCATGGCATGTCACCCTTGGGCAGGAAGCTTGACATTTTCTGGAAGCACCGGTGTCATTTCACGGGCTTTGCCGTCGCTTTGCGCTTGTGGGGTAACACTATAGAGTTTTTCAGAAAGTGTTGGAGCAACTTTGGTACCTTTTCCATTCAGGCACACTGGGAGTGAGGTGTGGGGCTGCTGCCAGGGGCTCTGCTCAGCACAGCATGGCTGGAGCTGGCCCAGGACCTCCTTCGAAAGACAGACTGGTCAGACACACAGCTATCCTGAATCATCAAGGATAATCCTATGTTCAAGTTCAAGTTCCTACCTTCCAGTTCAAGTTCAAGTTCCTACGTTCCAATTGGTGCCCGTTACCTCTTGTTCTGGATCATCAAAGATGATCCAGGACAAGAGGTAACGGGTACAAACTGGAACCTAGGAACTTCTATCAAAGCATGAGGAGGAACTTCTTTACTTTGAGGGTGGCAGAGCGCTGGAACAGGCTGCCCAGGGAGGCGGTAGAGTCTCCCACCCCAGAGACATTCATAACCCGCCTGGAGGTCATCCTGTGCAACCTGCTGTAGGTGACCCTGCTCTGGCAGGGGGTTGGACTGGATGATCTCCAGAGCTCCTTTCCAACCCTAACCAATCTGTGATTCTGTGATCAGAGCTGTTCTTCGAAATCTGTTCCTAGGAAATCGCTGCGAGAAGGAGGATGCACCTGAGGAGCAGGCCTAAGATGGAGGATTGAACAAACAAGTAGCTCTTACCTGAGGAATCGGCTATCCCATGGAACAACTTCTGAGAAAGATTCTGCAACATTACTAGGGGTCCGCCAAAACATAGAATTACTTGCTATGTTCCAGTTAAATCCTAAACTATCGAGTTGGCATTTCTTTTTAAAAGTGTATAAAGAAGCGGTAATGGGCCAAATCCTCAAGCCACTGTAAATCAACACGATTTGCTTGCCTCCGCTGGAACACCCGCTCTCTATTTCAGTTCAGGAGCTAACACACAGTATCTTAATATGCATTTAGGTTAATATTTGCACTTTGCAGGGCTAGGTAGATTGCACGGCTGGCACATATCAGACTAAATGTCACTTCCGAAAGCTAAGGGACCGAACCGGAAGCTGCCATTCAGAGGGACTACCTGACAACATGTGGAACCTCTCCGGAAAAGCCTTCCCACCTCAAGCAACTCCTTTTGATTAATCCTTCACATAGACAATACACGTTATATACACCGACACACCCCCCCGGCCTTTGCCTCCACAGATCCTGTGGTTGGCTAATTAAAGGAGGAGGTGTAACTATCAATCTAATCTGGCTTGTTCTCAAATTTACCATAATTTCCACACTTGAGAGGCTGGTGAAATGAAACAGCACTACTACACTTTCCCATTCATCAGCCGGAAGCAGAACAACTCAGAGAACCGGGCGAAAAATAATTAGGATGCGGGATCAGGTGTTGCGCGCGTGCATCTGTGCCTGTACAGGGGCACGCAGGCACACGAGCATTCACGGGAGGCAGCAGCAGTAGCACGGGGGGAGATGAGCACCACCAGTCATTTGACCTCGACAGGTGAATGCTTGCAGATGTACTCACAGCACACTTATTAGAAGAGGCCCAAATGCCCGAGAAAACTGCCGTCAGATTACGCCGGAAACAACAACGGCTTTTTAAACAACTACAGCCACCAGAACGGTACCGGCGGCAGGACTGCAGGAGCTGCTCAGGAACCGCTGGGGCAACCCCAGCGCACCGGGTGCTCAGCGCGTGGCCCTGACCCCACCGCATGGCATGTCACCCTTGGGCAGGAAGCTTGACATTTTCTGGAAGCACCGGTGTCATTTCACGGGCTTTGCCGTCGCTTTGCGCTTGTGGGGTAACACTATAGAGTTTTTCAGAAAGTGTTGGAGCAACTTTGGTACCTTTTCCATTCAGGCACACTGGGAGTGAGGTGTGGGGCTGCTGCCAGGGGCTCTGCTCAGCACAGCATGGCTGGAGCTGGCCCAGGACCTCCTTCGAAAGACAGACTGGTCAGACACACAGCTATCCTGAATCATCAAGGATAATCCTATGTTCAAGTTCCTACGTTCCAGTTCAAGTTCAAGTTCCTACGTTCCAATTGGTGCCCGTTACCTCTTGTCCTGGATCATCAAAGATGATCCAGGACAAGAGGTAACGGGTACAAACTGGAACCTAGGAACTTCTATCAAAGCATGAGGAGGAACTTCTTTACTTTGAGGGTGGCAGAGCACTGGAACAGGCTGCCCAGGGAGGCGGTAGAGTCTCCGACCCCAGAAACATTCAAAACCCGCCTGGAGGTCATCCTGTGCAACCTGCTGTAGGTGACCCTGCTCTGGCAGGGGGTTGGACTGGATGATCTCCAGAGCTCCTTTCCAACCCTAACCAATCTGTGATTCTGTGATCAGAGCTGTTCTTCGAAATCTGTTCCTAGGAAATCGCTGCGAGAAGGAGGATGCACCTGAGGAGCAGGCCTAAGATGGAGGATTGAACAAACAAGTAGCTCTTACCTGAGGAATCGGCTATCCCACGGAACAACTTCTGAGAAAGATTCTGCAACATTACTAGGGGTCCGCCAAAACATACAATTACTTGCCATGTTCCAGTTAAAGCCTAAACTATCGAGTTGGCATTTCTTTTTAAAAGTGTATAAAGAAGCGGTAATGGGCCAAATCCTCAAGCCACTGTAAATCAACACGATTTGCTTGCCTCCGCTGGAACACCCGCTCTCTATTTCAGTTCAGGAGCTAACACACAGTATCTTAATATGCATTTATGTTAATATTTGCACTTTGCAGGGCTAGGTAGATTGCACGGCTGGCACATATCAGACTAAATGTCACTTCCGAAAGCTAAGGGACCGAACTGGAAGCTGCCATTCAGAGGGACTACCTGACAACATGTGGAACCTCTCCGGAAAAGCCTTCCCACCTCAAGCAACTCCTTTTGATTAATCTTTCACATAGACAATACACGTTATATACACCGACACACCCCCCCGGCCTTTGCCTCCACAGATCCTGTGGTTGGCTAATTAAAGGAGGAGGTGTAACTATCAATCTAATCTGGCTTGTTCCCAAATTTACCATAATTTCCACACTTGAGAGGCTGGTGAAATGAAACAGCACTACTACACTTTCCCATTCATCAGCCGGAAGCAGAACAACTCCGAGAACCGGGCGAAAAATAATTAGGATGCGGGATCAGGTGTTGCGCGCGTGCATCTGTGCCTGTACAGGGGCACGCAGGCACATGAGCATTCACGGGAGGCAGCAGCAGTAGCACGGGGGCAGATGAGCACCACCAGTCATTTGACCTCGACAGGTGAATGCTTGCAGATGTACTCACAGCACACTTATTCGAAGAGGCCCAAATGCCCGAGAAAACTGCCGTCAGATTACGCCGGAAACAACAACGGCTATTTAAACAACTACAGCCGCTAGAACGGTACCGGCGGCAGCACTGCAGGAGCTGCTCAGGAACCGCTGGGGCAACCCCAGCGCACCGGGTGCTCAGCGCGTGGCCCTGACCCCACCGCATGGCATGTCACCCTTGGGCAGGAAGCTTGACATTTTCTGGAAGCACCGGTGTCATTTCACGGGCTTTGCCGTCGCTTTGCGCTTGTGGGGTAACACTATAGAGTTTTTCAGAAAGTGTTGGAGCAACTTTGGTACCTTTTCCATTCAGGCACACTGGGAGTGAGCTGTGGGGCTGCTGCCAGGGGCTCTGCTCAGCACAGCATGGCTGGAGCTGGCCCAGGACCTCCTTCGAAAGACAGACTGGTCAGACACACAGCTATCCTGAATCATCAAGGATAATCCTATGTTCAAGTTCCTACGTTCCAGTTCAAGTTCAAGTTCCTACGTTCCAATTGGTGCCCGTTACCTCTTGTCCTGGATCATCAAAGATGATCCAGGACAAGAGGTAACGGGTACAAACTGGAACCTAGGAACTTCTATCAAAGCATGAGGAGGAACTTCTTTACTTTGAGGGTGGCAGAGCGCTGGAACAGGCTGCCCAGGGAGGCGGTAGAGTCTCCGACCCCAGAAACATTCAAAACCCGCCTGGAGGTCATCCTGTGCAACCTGCTGTAGGTGACCCTGCTCTGGCAGGGGGTTGGACTGGATGATCTCCAGAGGTCCTTTCCAACCCTAACCAATCTGTGATTCTGTGATCAGAGCTGTTCTTCGAAATCTGTTCCTAGGAAATCGCTGCGAGAAGGAGGATGCACCTGAGGAGCAGGCCTAAGATGGAGGATTGAACAAACAAGTAGCTCTTACCTGAGGAATCGGCTATCCCACGGAACAACTTCTGAGAAAGATTCTGCAACATTACTAGGGGTCCGCCAAAACATACAATTACTTGCCATGTTCCAGTTAAAGCCTAAACTATCGAGTTGGCATTTCTTTTTAAAAGTGTATAAAGAAGCGGTAATGGGCCAAATCCTCAAGCCACTGTAAATCAACACGATTTGCTTGCCTCCGCTGGAACACCCGCTCTCTATTGCAGTTCAGGAGCTAACACACAGTATCTTAATATGCATTTAGGTTAATATTTGCACTTTGCAGGGCTAGGTAGATTGCACGGCTGGCACATATCAGACTAAATGTCACTTCCGAAAGCTAAGGGACCGAACCGGAAGCTGCCATTCAGAGGGACTACCTGACAACATGTGGAACCTCTCCGGAAAAGCCTTCCCACCTCAAGCAACTCCTTTTGATTAATCTTTCACATAGACAATACACGTTATATACACCGACACCCCCCCCCGGCCTTTGCCTCCACAGATCCTGTGGTTGGCTAATTAAAGGAGGAGGTGTAACTATCAATCTAATCTGGCTTGTTCCCAAATTTACCATAATTTCCACACTTGAGAGGCTGGTGAAATGAAACAGCACTACTACACTTTCCCATTCATCAGCCGGAAGCAGAACAACTCCGAGAACCGGGCGAAAAATAATTAGGATGCAGGATCAGGTGTTGCGCGCGTGCATCTGTGCCTGTACAGGGGCACGCAGGCACATGAGCATTCACGGGAGGCAGCAGCAGTAGCACGGGGGCAGATGAGCACCACCAGTCATTTGACCTCGACAGGTGAATGCTTGCAGATGTACTCACAGCACACTTATTCGAAGAGGCCCAAATGCCCGAGAAAACTGCCGTCAGATTACGCCGGAAACAACAACGGCTTTTTAAACAACTACAGCCGCTAGAACGGTACCGGCGGCAGCACTGCAGGAGCTGCTCAGGAACCGCTGGGGCAACCCCAGCGCACCGGGTGCTCAGCGCGTGGCCCTGACCCCACCGCATGGCATGTCACCCTTGGGCAGGAAGCTTGACATTTTCTGGAAGCACCGGTGTCATTTCACGGGCTTTGCCGTCGCTTTGCGCTTGTGGGGTAACACTATAGAGTTTTTCAGAAAGTGTTGGAGCAACTTTGGTACCTTTTCCATTCAGGCACACTGGGAGTGAGGTGTGGGGCTGCTGCCAGGGGCTCTGCTCAGCACAGCATGGCTGGAGCTGGCCCAGGACCTCCTTCGAAAGACAGACTGGTCAGACACACAGCTATCCTGAATCATCAAGGATAATCCTATGTTCAAGTTCCTACGTTCCAGTTCAAGTTCAAGTTCCTACGTTCCAATTGGTGCCCGTTACCTCTTGTCCTGGATCATCAATGATGATCCAGGACAAGAGGTAACGGGTACAAAGTGGAACGTAGGAACTTCTATCAAAGCATGAGGAGGAACTTCTTTACTTTGAGGGTGGCAGAGCGCTGGAACAGGCTGCCCAGGGAGGCGGTAGAGTCTCCCACCGCAGAAACATTCAAAACCCGCCTGGAGGTCATCCTGTGAAACCTGCTGTAGGTGACCCTGCTCTGGCAGGGGGTTGGACTGGATGATCTCCAGAGCTCCTTTCCAACCCTAACCAATCTGTGATTCTGTGATCAGAGCTGTTCTTCGAAATCTCTTCCTAGGAAATCGCTGCGAGAAGGAGGATGCACCTGAGGAGCAGGCCTAAGATGGAGGATTGAACAAACAAGTAGCTCTTACCTGAGGAATCGGCTATCCCACGGAACAACTTCTGAGAAAGATTCTGCAACATTACTAGGGGTCCGCCAAAACATACAATTACTTGCCATGTTCCAGTTAAAGCCTAAACTATCGAGTTGGCATTTCTTTTTAAAAGTGTATAAAGAAGCGGTAATGGGCCAAATCCGCAAGCCACTGTAAATCAACACGATTTGCTTGCCTTCGCTGGAACACCCGCTCTCTATTGCAGTTCAGGAGCTAACACACAGTATCTTAATATGCATTTAGGTTAATATTTGCACTTTGCAGGGCTAGGTAGATTGCACGGCTGGCACATATCAGACTAAATGTCACTTCCGAAAGCTAAGGGACCGAACCGGAAGCTGCCATTCAGAGGGACTACCTGACAACATGTGGAACCTCTCCGGAAAAGCCTTCCCACCTCAAGCAACTCCTTTTGATTAATCTTTCACATAGACAATACACGTTATATACACCGACACACCCCCCCGGCCTTTGCCTCCACAGATCCTGTGGTTGGCTAATTAAAGGAGGAGGTGTAACTATCAATCTAATCTGGCTTGTTCCCAAATTTACCATAATTTCCACACTTGAGAGGCTGGTGAAATGAAACAGCACTACTACACTTTCCCATTCATCAGCCGGAAGCAGAACAACTCAGAGAACCGGGCGAAAAATAATTAGGATGCGGGATCAGGTGTTGCGCGCGTGCATCTGTGCCTGTACAGGGGCACGCAGGCACATGAGCATTCACGGGAGGCAGCAGCAGTAGCACGGGGGCAGATGAGCACCACCAGTCATTTGACCTCGACAGGTGAATGCTTGCAGATGTACTCACAGCACACTTATTCGAAGAGGCCCAAATGCCCGAGAAAACTGCCGTCAGATTACGCCGGAAACAACAACGGCTTTTTAAACAACTACAGCCGCCAGAACGGTACCGGCGGCAGCACTGCAGGAGCTGCTCAGGAACCGCTGGGGCAACCCCAGCGCACCGGGTGCTCAGCGCGTGGCCCTGACCCCACCGCATGGCATGTCACCCTTGGGCAGGAAGCTTGACATTTTCTGGAAGCACCGGTGTCATTTCACGGGCTTTGCCGTCGCTTTGCGCTTGTGGGGTAACACTATAGAGTTTTTCAGAAAGTGTTGGAGCAACTTTGGTACCTTTTCCATTCAGGCACACTGGGAGTGAGCTGTGGGGCTGCTGCCAGGGGCTCTGCTCAGCACAGCATGGCTGGAGCTGGCCCAGGACCTCCTTCGAAAGACAGACTGGTCAGACACACAGCTATCCTGAATCATCAAGGATAATCCTATGTTCAAGTTCCTACGTTCCAGTTCAAGTTCAAGTTCCTACGTTCCAATTGGTGCCCGTTACCTCTTGTCCTGGATCATCAAAGATGATCCAGGACAAGAGGAAACGGGTACAAACTGGAACCTAGGAACTTCTATCAAAGCATGAGGAGGAACTTCTTTACTTTGAGGGTGGCAGAGCGCTGGAACAGGCTGCCCAGGGAGGCGGTAGAGTCTCCCACCCCAGAGACATTCATAACCCGCCTGGAGGTCATCCTGTGAAACCTGCTGTAGGTGACCCTGCTCTGGCAGGGGGTTGGACTGGATGATCTCCAGAGCTCCTTTCCAACCCTAACCAATCTGTGATTCTGTGATCAGAGCTGTTCTTCGAAATCTCTTCCTAGGAAATCGCTGCGAGAAGGAGGATGCACCTGAGGAGCAGGCCTAAGATGGAGGATTGAACAAACAAGTAGCTCTTACCTGAGGAATCGGCTATCCCATGGAACAACTTCTGAGAAAGATTCTGCAACATTACTAGGGGTCCGCCAAAACATACAATTACTTGCCATGTTCCAGTTAAAGCCTAAACTATCGAGTTGGCATTTCTTTTTAAAAGTGTATAAAGAAGCGGTAATAGGCCAAATCCGCAAGCCACTCTAAATCAACACGATTTGCTTGCCTCCGCTGGAACACCCGCTCTCTATTTCAGTTCAGGAGCTAACACACAGTATCTTAATATGCATTTAGGTTAATATTTGCACTTTGCAGGGCTAGGTAGATTGCACGGCTGGCACATATCAGACTAAATGTCACTTCCGAAAGCTAAGGGACCGAACCGGAAGCTGCCATTCAGAGGGACTACCTGACAACATGTGGAACCTCTCCGGAAAAGCCTTCCCACCTCAAGCAACTCCTTTTGATTCATCTTTCACATAGACAATACACGTTATATACACCGACACCCCCCCCCGGCCTTTGCCTCCACAGATCCTGTGGTTGGCTAATTAAAGGAGGAGGTGTAACTATCAATCTAATCTGGCTTGTTCTCAAATTTACCATAATTTCCACACTTGAGAGGCTGGTGAAATGAAACAGCACTACTACACTTTCCCATTCATCAGCCGGAAGCAGAACAACTCCGAGAACCGGGCGAAAAATAATTAGGATGCGGGATCAGGTGTTGCGCGCGTGCATCTGTGCCTGTACAGGGGCACGCAGGCACATGAGCATTCACGGGAGGCAGCAGCAGTAGCACGGGGGCAGATGAGCACCACCAGTCATTTGACCTCGACAGGTGAATGCTTGCAGATGTACTCACAGCACACTTATTAGAAGAGGCCCAAATGCCCGAGAAAACTGCCGTCAGATTACGCCGGAAACAACAACGGCTTTTTAAACAACTACAGCCGCCAGAACGGTACCGGCGGCAGCACTGCAGGAGCTGCTCAGGAACCGCTGGGGCAACCCCAGCGCACCGGGTGCTCAGCGCGTGGCCCTGACCCCACCGCATGGCATGTCACCCTTGGGCAGGAAGCTTGACATTTTCTGGAAGCACCGGTGTCATTTCACGGGCTTTACCGTCGCTTTGCGCTTGTGGGGTAACACTGTAGAGTTTTTCAGAAAGTGTTGGAGCAACTTTGGTACCTTTTCCATTCAGGCACACTGGGAGTGAGCTGTGGGGCTGCTGCCAGGGGCTCTGCTCAGCACAGCATGGCTGGAGCTGGCCCAGGACCTCCTTCGAAAGACAGACTGGTCAGACACACAGCTATCCTGAATCATCAAGGATAATCCTATGTTCAAGTTCCTACGTTCCAGTTCAAGTTCAAGTTCATACGTTCCAATTGGTGCCCGTTACCTCTTGTCCTGGATCATCAAAGATGATCCAGGACAAGAGGTAACGGGTACAAACTGGAACCTAGGAACTTCTATCAAAGCATGAGGAGGAACTTCTTTACTTTGAGGGTGGCAGAGCGCTGGAACAGGCTGCCCAGGGAGGCGGTAGAGTCTCCGACCCCAGAAACATTCAAAACCCGCCTGGAGGTCATCCTGTGCAACCTGCTGTAGGTGACCCTGCTCTGGCAGGGGGGTTGGGCTGGATGATCTCCAGAGGTCCTTTCCAACCCTAAGTAATCTGTGATTCTGTGATCAGAGCTGTTCTTCGAAATCTGTTCCTAGGAAATCGCTGCGAGAAGGAGGATGCACCTGAGGAGCAGGCCTAAGATGGAGGATTGAACAAACAAGTAGCTCTTACCTGAGGAATCGGCTATCCCACGGAACAACTTCTGAGAAAGATTCTGCAACATTACTAGGGGTCCGCCAAAACATACAATTACTTGCCATGTTCCAGTTAAAGCCTAAACTATCGAGTTGGCATTTCTTTTTAAAAGTGTATAAAGAAGCGGTAATGGGCCAAATCCTCAAGCCACTGTAAATCAACACGATTTGCTTGCCTCCGCTGGAACACCCGCTCTCTATTTCAGTTCAGGAGCTAACACACAGTATCTTAATATGCATTTAGGTTAATATTTGCACTTTGCAGGGCTATGTAGATTGCACGGCTGGCACATATCAGACTAAATGTCACTTCCGAAAGCTAAGGGACCGAACGGGAAGCTGCCATTCAGAGGGACTACCTGACAACATGTGGAACCTCTCCGGAAAAGCCTTCCCACCTCAAGCAACTCCTTTTGATTAATCTTTCACATAGACAATACACGTTATATACACCGACACACCCCCCCGGCCTTTGCCTCCACAGATCCTGTGGTTGGCTAATTAAAGGAGGAGGTGTAACTATCAATCTAATCTGGCTTGTTCCCAAACTTACCATAATTTCCACACTTCAGAGGCTGGTGAAATGAAACAGCACTACTACACTTTCCCATTCATCAGCCGGAAGCAGAACAACTCCGAGAACCGGGCGAAAAATAATTAGGATGCGGGATCAGGTGTTGCGCGCGTGCATCTGTGCCTGTACAGGGGCACGCAGGCACATGAGCATTCACGGGAGGCAGCAGCAGTAGCACGGGGGCAGATGAGCACCACCAGTCATTTGACCTCGACAGGTGAATGCTTGCAGATGTACTCACAGCACACTTATTAAAAGAGGCCCAAATGCCCGAGAAAACTGCCGTCAGATTACGCCGGAAACAACAACGGCTTTTTAAACAACTACAGCCGCCAGAACGGTACCGGCGGCAGCACTGCAGGAGCTGCTCAGGAACCGCTGGGGCAACCCCAGCGCACCGGGTGCTCAGCGCGTGGCCCTGACCCCACCGCATGGCATGTCACCCTTGGGCAGGAAGCTTGACATTTTCTGGAAGCACCGGTGTCATTTCACGGGCTTTGCCGTCGCTTTGCGCTTGTGGGGTAACACTATAGAGTTTTTCAGAAAGTGTTGGAGCAACTTTGGTACCTTTTCCATTCAGGCACACTGGGAGTGAGCTGTGGGGCTGCTGCCAGGGGCTCTGCTCAGCACAGCATGGCTGGAGCTGGCCCAGGACCTCCTTCGAAAGACAGACTGGTCAGACACACAGCTATCCTGAATCATCAAGGATAATCCTATGTTCAAGTTCAAGTTCCTACCTTCCAGTTCAAGTTCAAGTTCCTACATTCCAAATGGTGCCCGTTACCTCTTGTCCTGGATCATCAAAGATGATCCAGGACAAGAGGTAACGGGTACAAACTGGAACCTAGGAACTTCTATCAAAGCATGAGGAGGAACTTCTTTACTTTGAGGGTGGCAGAGCGCTGGAACAGGCTGCCCAGGGAGGCGGTAGAGTCTCCCACCCCAGAGACATTCAAAACCCGCCTGGAGGTCATCCTGTGCAACCTGCTGTAGGTGACCCTGCTCTGGCAGGGGGGTTGGACTGGATGATCTCCAGAGCTCCTTTCCAACCCTAACCAATCTGTGATTCTGTGATCAGAGCTGTTCTTCGAAATCTGTTCCTAGGAAATCGCTGCGAGAAGGAGGATGCACCTGAGGAGCAGGCCTAAGATGGAGGATTGAACAAACAAGTAGCTCTTACCTGAGGAATCGGCTATCCCACGGAACAACTTCTGAGAAAGATTCTGCAACATTACTAGGGGTCCGCCAAAACATACAATTACTTGCCATGTTCCAGTTAAAGCCTAAACTATCGAGTTGGCATTTCTTTTTAAAAGTGTATAAAGAAGCGGTAATGGGCCAAATCCTCAAGCCACTGTAAATCAACACGATTTGCTTGCCTCCGCTGGAACACCCGCTCTCTATTTCAGTTCAGGAGCTAACACACAGTATCTTAATATGCATTTATGTTAATATTTGCACTTTGCAGGGCTAGGTAGATTGCACGGCTGGCACATATCAGACTAAATGTCACTTCCGAAAGCTAAGGGACCGAACCGGAAGCTGCCATTCAGAGGGACTACCTGACAACATGTGGAACCTCTCCGGAAAAGCCTTCCCACCTCAAGCAACTCCTTTTGATTAATCTTTCACATAGACAATACACCTTATATACACCGACACACCCCCCCGGCCTTTGCCTCCACAGATCCTGTGGTTGGCTAATTAAAGGAGGAGGTGTAACTATCAATCTAATCTGGCTTGTTCTCAAATTTACCATAATTTCCACACTTGAGAGGCTGGTGAAATGAAACAGCACTACTACACTTTCCCATTCATCAGCCGGAAGCAGAACAACTCCGAGAACCGGGCGAAAAATAATTAGGATGCGGGATCAGGTGTTGCGCGCGTGCTTTTTTGCCTGTACAGGGGCACGCAGGCACATGAGCATTCACGGGAGGCAGCAGCAGTAGCACGGGGGGAGATGAGCACCACCAGTCATTTGACCTCGACAGGTGAATGCTTGCAGATGTACTCACAGCACACTTATTCGAAGAGGCCCAAATGCCCGAGAAAACTGCCGTCAGATTACGCCGGAAACAACAACGGCTTTTTAAACAACTACAGCCGCCAGAACGGTACCGGCGGCAGCACTGCAGGAGCTGCTCAGGAACCGCTGGGGCAACCCCAGCGCACCGGGTGCTCAGCGCGTGGCCCTGACCCCACCGCATGGCATGTCACCCTTGGGCAGGAAGCTTGACATTTTCTGGAAGCACCGGTGTCATTTCACGGGCTTTGCCATCGCTTTGCGCTTGTGGGGTAACACTATAGAGTTTTTCAGAAAGTGTTGGAGCAACTTTGGTACCTTTTCCATTCAGGCACACTGGGAGTGAGCTGTGGGGCTGCTGCCAGGGGCTCTGCTCAGCACAGCATGGCTGGAGCTGGCCCAGGACCTCCTTCGAAAGACAGACTGGTCAGACACACAGCTATCCTGAATCATCAAGGATAATCCTATGTTCAAGTTAAAGTTCCTACCTTCCAGTTCAAGTTCAAGTTCCTACGTTCCAATTGGTGCCCGTTACCTCTTGTCCTGGATCATCAAAGATGATCCAGGACAAGAGGTAACGGGTACAAAGTGGAACCTAGGAACTTCTATCAAAGCATGAGGAGGAACTTCTTTACTTTGAGGGTGGCAGAGCGCTGGAACAGGCTGCCCAGGGAGGCGGTAGAGTCTCTGACCCCAGAAACATTCAAAACCCGCCTGGAGGTCATCCTGTGCAACCTGCTGTAGGTGACCCTGCTCTGGCAGGGGGGTTGGACTGGATGATCTCCAGAGCTCCTTTCCAACCCTAACCAATCTGTGATTCTGTGATCAGAGCTGTTCTTCGAAATCTGTTCCTAGGAAATCGCTGCGAGAAGGAGGATGCACCTGAGGAGCAGGCCTAAGATGGAGGATTGAACAAACAAGTAGCTCTTACCTGAGGAATCGGCTATCCCATGGAACAACTTCTGAGAAAGATTCTGCAACATTACTAGGGGTCCGCCAAAACATACAATTACTTGCCATGTTCCAGTTAAAGCCTAAACTATCGAGTTGGCATTTCTTTTTAAAAGTGTATAAAGAAGCGGTAATGGGCCAAATCCGCAAGCCACTGTAAATCAACACGATTTGCTTGCCTCCGCTGGAACACCCGCTCTCTATTGCAGTTCAGGAGCTAACACACAGTATCTTAATATGCATTTAGGTTAATATTTGCACTTTGCAGGGCTAGGTAGATTGCACGGCTGGCACATATCAGACTAAATGTCACTTCCGAAAGCTAAGGGACCGAACCGGAAGCTGCCATTCAGAGGGACTACCTGACAACATGTGGAACCTCTCCGGAAAAGCCTTCCCACCTCAAGCAACTCCTCTTGATTCATCTTTCACATAGACAATACACCTTATATACACCGACACACCCCCCCGGCCTTTGCCTCCACAGATCCTGTGGTTGGCTAATTAAAGGAGGAGGTGTAACTATCAATCTAATCTGGCTTGTTCTCAAATTTACCATAATTTCCACACTTGAGAGGCTGGTGAAATGAAACAGCACTACTACACTTTCCCATTCATCAGCCGGAAGCAGAACAACTCAGAGAACCGGGCGAAAAATAATTAAGATGCGGGATCAGGTGTTGCGCGCGTGCATCTGTGCCTGTACAGGGGCACGCAGGCACGTGAGCATTCACAGGAGGCAGCAGCAGTAGCACGGGGGGAGATGAGCACCACCAGTCATTTGACCTCGACAGGTGAATGCTTGCAGATGTACTCACAGCACACTTATTCGAAGAGGCCCAAATGCCCGAGAAAACTGCCGTCAGATTACGCCGGAAACAACAACGGCTTTTTAAACAACTACAGCCGCCAGAACGGTACCGGCGGCAGCACTGCAGGAGCTGCTCAGGAACCGCTGGGGCAACCCCAGCGCACCGGGTGCTCAGCGCGTGGCCCTGACCCCACCGCATGGCATGTCACCCTTGGGCAGGAAGCTTGACGTTTTCTGGAAGCACCGGTGTCATTTCACGGGCTTTGCCGTCGCTTTGCTCTTGTGGGGTAACATTATAGAGTTTTTCAGAAAGTGTTGGAGCAACTTTGGTACCTTTTCCATTCAGGCACACTGGGAGTGAGGTGTGGGGCTGCTGCCAGGGGCTCTGCTCAGCACAGCATGGCTGGAGCTGGTCCAGGACCTCCTTCGAAAGACAGACTGGTCAGACACACAGCTATCCTGAATCATCAAGGATAATCCTATGTTCAAGTTCCTACGTTCCAGTTCAAGTTCAAGTTCCTACGTTCCAATTGGTGCCCGTTACCTCTTGTCCTGGATCATCAAAGATGATCCAGGACAAGAGGTAACGGGTACAAAGTGGAACCTAGGAACTTCTATCAAAGCATGAGGAGGAACTTCTTTACTCTGAGGGTGGCAGAGCGCTGGAACAGGCTGCCCAGGGAGGCGGTAGAGTCTCCGACCCCAGAAACATTCAAAACCCGCCTGGAGGTCATCCTGTGCAACCTGCTGTAGGTGACCCTGCTCTGGCAGGGGGGTTGGGCTGGATGATCTCCAGAGCTCCTTTCCAACCCTAACCAATCTGTGATTCTGTCATCAGAGCTGTTCTTCGAAATCTGTTCCTAGGAAATCGCTGCGAGAAGGAGGATGCACCTGAGGAGCAGGCCTAAGATGGAGGATTGAACAAACAAGTAGCTCTTACCTGAGGAATCGGCTATCCCATGGAACAACTTCTGAGAAAGATTCTGCAACATTACTAGGGGTCCGCCAAAACATACAATTACTTGCCATGTTCCATTTAAAGCCTAAACTATCGAGTTGGCATTTCTTTTTAAAAGTGTATAAAGAAGCGGTAATGGGCCAAATCCTCAAGCCACTCTAAATCAACACGATTTGCTTGCCTCCGCTGGAACACCCGCTCTCTATTGCAGTTCAGGAGCTAACACACAGTATCTTAATATGCATTTAGGTTAATATTTGCACTTTGCAGGGCTAGGTAGATTGCACGGCTGGCACATATCAGACTAAATGTCACTTCCAAAAGCTAAGGGACCGAACCGGAAGCTGCCATTCAGAGGGACTACCTGACAACATGTGGAACCTCTCCGGAAAAGCCTTCCCACCTCAAGCAACTCCTTTTGATTAATCTTTCACATAGACAATACACCTTATATACACCGACACACCCCCCCGGCCTTTGACTCCACAGATCCTGTGGTTGGCTAATTAAAGGAGGAGGTGTAACTATCAATCTAATCTCGCTTGTTCTCAAATTTACCATAATTTCCACACTTGAGAGGCTGGTGAAATGAAACAGCACTACTACACTTTCCCATTCATCAGCCGGAAGCAGAACAACTCCGAGAACCGGGCGAAAAATAATTAGGATGCGGGATCAGGTGTTGCGCGCGTGCATCTGTGCCTGTACAGGGGCACGCAGGCACATGAGCATTCACGGGAGGCAGCAGCAGTAGCACGGGGGCAGATGAGCACCACCAGTCATTTGACCTCGACAGGTGAATGCTTGCAGATGTACTCACAGCACACTTATTAGAAGAGGCCCAAATGCCCGAGAAAACTGCCGTCAGATTACGCCGGAAACAACAACGGCTTTTTAAACAACTACAGCCGCCAGAACGGTACCGGCGGCAGCACTGCAGGAGCTGCTCAGGAACCGCTGGGGCAACCCCAGCGCACCGGGTGCTCAGCGCGTGGCCCTGACCCCACCGCATGGCATGTCACCCTTGGGCAGGAAGCTTGACATTTTCTGGAAGCACCGGTGTCATTTCACGGGCTTTGCCGTCGCTTTGCGCTTGTGGGGTAACACTATAGAGTTTTTCAGAAAGTGTTGGAGCAACTTTGGTACCTTTTCCATTCAGGCACACTGGGAGTGAGCTGTGGGGCTGCTGCCAGGGGCTCTGCTCAGCACAGCATGGCTGGAGCTGGCCCAGGACCTCCTTCGAAAGACAGACTGGTCAGACACACAGCTATCCTGAATCATCAAGGATAATCCTATGTTCAAGTTCCTACGTTCCAGTTCAAGTTCAAGTTCCTACGTTCCAATTGGTGCCCGTTACCTCTTGTCCTGGATCATCAAAGATGATCCAGGACAAGAGGTAACGGGTACAAAGTGGAACGTAGGAACTTCTATCAAAGCATGAGGAGGAACTTCTTTACTTTGAGGGTGGCAGAGCGCTGGAACAGGCTGCCCAGGGAGGCGGTAGAGTCTCCCACCCCAGAGACATTCAAAACCCGCCTGGAGGTCATCCTGTGCAACCTGCTGTAGGTGACCCTGCTCTGGCAGGGGGTTGGACTGGATGATCTCCAGAGGTCCTTTCCAACCCTAACCAATCTGTGATTCTGTGATCAGAGCTGTTCTTCGAAATCTGTTCCTAGGAAATCGCTGCGAGAAGGAGGATGCACCTGAGGAGCAGGCCTAAGATGGAGGATTGAACAAACAAGTAGCTCTTACCTGAGGAATAGGCTATCCCACGGAACAACTTCTGAGAAAGATTCTGCAACATTACTAGGGGTCCGCCAAAACATACAATTACTTGCCATGTTCCAGTTAAAGCCTAAACTATCGAGTTGGCATTTCTTTTTAAAAGTGTATAAAGAAGCGGTAATGGGCCAAATCCGCAAGCCACTGTAAATCAACATGATTTGCTTGCCTCCGCTGGAACACCCGCTCTCTATTGCAGTTCAGGAGCTAACACACAGTATCTTAATATGCATTTAGGTTAATATTTGCACTTTGCAGGGCTAGGTAGATTGCACGGCTGGCACATATCAGACTAAATGTCACTTCCGAAAGCTAAGGGACCGAACCGGAAGCTGCCATTCAGAGGGACTACCTGACAACATGTGGAACCTCTCCGGAAAAGCCTTCCCACCTCAAGCAACTCCTTTTGATTAATCTTTCACATAGACAATACATGTTATATACACCGACACACCCCCCCGGCCTTTGCCTCCACAGATCCTGTGGTTGGCTAATTAAAGGAGGAGGTGTAACTATCAATCTAATCTGGCTTGTTCTCAAATTTACCATAATTTCCACACTTGAGAGGCTGGTGAAATGAAACAGCACTACTACACTTTCCCATTCATCAGCCGGAAGCAGAACAACTCAGAGAACCGGGCGAAAAATAATTAGGATGCGGGATCAGGTGTTGCGCGCGTGCTTTTTTGCCTGTACAGGGGCACGCAGGCACATGAGCATTCACGGGAGGCAGCAGCAGTAGCACGGGGGCAGATGAGCACCACCAGTCATTTGACCTCGACAGGTGAATGCTTGCAGATGTACTCACAGCACACTTATTAGAAGAGGCCCAAATGCCCGAGGAAACTGCCGTCAGATTACGCGGGAAACAACAACAACTTTTTAAACAACTACAGCCGCCAGAACGGTACCGGCGGCAGCACTGCAGGAGCTGCTCAGGAACCGCTGGGGCAACCCCAGCGCACCGGGTGCTCAGCGCGTGGCCCTGACCCCACCGCATGGAATGTCACCCTTGGGCAGGAAGCTTGACATTTTCTGGAAGCACCGGTGTCATTTCACGGGCTTTACCGTCGCTTTGCGCTTGTGGGGTAACACTGTAGAGTTTTTCAGAAAGTGTTGGAGCAACTTTGGTACCTTTTCCATTCAGGCACACTGGGAGTGAGGTGTGGGGCTGCTGCCAGGGGCTCTGCTCAGCACAGCATGGCTGGAGCTGGCCCAGGACCTCCTTCGAAAGACAGACTGGTCAGACACACAGCTATCCTGAATCATCAAGGATAATCCTATGTTCAAGTTCCTACGTTCCAGTTCAAGTTCAAGTTCCTACGTTCCAATTGGTGCCCGTTACCTCTTGTCCTGGATCATCAAAGATGATCCAGGACAAGAGGTAACGGGTACAAACTGGAACCTAGGAACTTCTATCAAAGCATGAGGAGGAACTTCTTTACTTTGAGGGTGGCAGAGCGCTGGAACAGGCTGCCCAGGGAGGCAGTAGAGTCTCCCACCCCAGAGACATTCAAAACCCGCCTGGAGGTCATCCTGTGCAACCTGCTGTAGGTGACCCTGCTCTGGCAGGGGGGTTGGACTGGATGATCTCCAGAGCTCCTTTCCAACCCTAACCAATCTGTGATTCTGTGATCAGAGCTGTTCTTCGAAATCTGTTCCTAGGAAATCGCTGCGAGAAGGAGGATGCACCTGAGGAGCAGGCCTAAGATGGAGGATTGAACAAACAAGTAGCTCTTACCTGAGGAATCGGCTATCCCATGGAACAACTTCTGAGAAAGATTCTGCAACATTACTAGGGGTCCGCCAAAACATACAATTACTTGCCATGTTCCAGTTAAAGCCTAAACTATCGAGTTGGCATTTCTTTTTAAAAGTGTATAAAGAAGCGGTAATGGGCCAAATCCTCAAGCCACTCTAAATCAACACGATTTGCTTGCCTCCGCTGGAACACCCGCTCTCTATTTCAGTTCAGGAGCTAACACACAGTATCTTAATATGCATTTAGGTTAATATTTGCACTTTGCAGGGCTATGTAGATTGCACGGCTGGCACATATCAGACTAAATGTCACTTCCGAAAGCTAAGGGACCGAACCGGAAGCTGCCATTCAGAGGGACTACCTGACAACATGTGGAACCTCTCCGGAAAAGCCTTCCCACCTCAAGCAACTCCTTTTGATTAATCTTTCACATAGACAATACACCTTATATACACCGACACACCCCCCCGGCCTTTGCCTCCACAGATCCTGTGGTTGGCTAATTAAAGGAGGAGGTGTAACTATCAATCTAATCTGGCTTGTTCTCAAATTTACCATAATTTCCACACTTGAGAGGCTGGTGAAATGAAACAGCACTACTACACTTTCCCATTCATCAGCCGGAAGCAGAACAACTCAGAGAACCGGGCGAAAAATAATTAGGATGCGGGATCAGGTGTTGCGCGCGTGCATCTGTGCCTGTACAGGGGCACGCAGGCACATGAGCATTCACGGGAGGCAGCAGCAGCAGCACGGGGGCAGATGAGCACCACCAGTCATTTGACCTCGACAGGTGAATGCTTGCAGATGTACTCACAGCACACTTATTAGAAGAGGCCCAAATGCCCGAGAAAACTGCCGTCAGATTACGCCGGAAACAACAACGGCTTTTTAAACAAATACAGCTGCCAGAACGGTACCGGCAGCAGCACTGCAGGAGCTGCTCAGGAATCGCTGGGGAAACCCCAGCGCACCGGGTGCTCAGCGCGTGGCCCTGACCCCACCGCATGGCATGTCACCCTTGGGCAGGAAGCTTGACATTTTCTGGAAGCACCGGTGTCATTTCACGGGCTTTGCCGTCGCTTTGCGCTTGTGGGGTAACACTATAGAGTTTTTCAGAAAGTGTTGGAGCAACTTTGGTACCTTTTCCATTCAGGCACACTGGGAGTGAGGTGTGGGGCTGCTGCCAGGGGCTCTGCTCAGCACAGCATGGCTGGAGCTGGCCCAGGACCTCCTTCGAAAGACAGACTGGTCAGACACACAGCTATCCTGAATCATCAAGGATAATCCTATGTTCAAGTTCAAGTTCCTACCTTCCAGTTCAAGTTCAAGTTCCTACGTTCCAATAGGTGCCCGTTACCTCTTGTCCTGGATCATCAAAGATGATCCAGGACAAGAGGTAACGGGTACAAACTGGAACCTAGGAACTTCTATCAAAGCATGAGGAGGAACTTCTTTACTTTGAGGGTGGCAGAGCGCTGGAACAGGCTGCCCAGGGAGGCGGTAGAGTCTCCCACCCCAGAAACATTCAAAACCAGCCTGGAAGTCATTCTGTGCAACCTGCTGTAGGTGACCCTGCTCTGGCAGGGGGGTTGGGCTGGATGATCTCCAGAGCTCCTTTCCAACCCTAACCAATCTGTGATTCTGTGATCAGAGCTGTTCTTCGAAATCTGTTCCTAGGAAATCGCTGTGAGAAGGAGGATGCACCTGAGGAGCAGGCCTAAGATGGAGGATTGAACAAACAAGTAGCTCTTACCTGAGGAATCGGCTATCCCATGGAACAACTTCAGAGAAAGATTCTGCAACATTACTAGGGGTCCGCCAAAACATACAATTACTTGCCATGTTCCATTTAAAGCCTAAACTATCGAGTTGGCATTTCTTTTTAAAAGTGTATAAAGAAGCGGTAATGGGCCAAATCCTCAAGCCACTGTAAATCAACACGATTTGCTTGCCTCCGCTGGAACACCCGCTCTCTATTTCAGTTCAGGAGCTAACACACAGTATCTTAATATGCATTTAGGTTAATACTTGCACTTTGCAGGGCTAGGTAGATTGCACGGCTGGCACATATCAGACTAAATGTCACTTCCGAAAGCTAAGGGACCGAACCGGAAGCTGCCATTCAGAGGGACTACCTGACAACATGTGGAACCTCTCCGGAAAAGCCTTCCCACCTCAAGCAACTCCTTTTGATTCATCTTTCACATAGACAATACACGTTATATACACCGACACACCCCCCCGGCCTTTGCCTCCACAGACCATACGGTTGGCTAATTAAAGGAGGAGGTGTAACTATCAATCTAATCTGGCTTGTTCTCAAATTTACCATAATTTCCACACTTGAGAGGCTGGTGAAATGAAACAGCACTACTACACTTTCCCGTTCATCAGCCGGAAGCAGAACAACTCAGAGAACCGGGCGAAAAATAATTAGGATGCGGGATCAGGTGTTGCGCGCGTGCATCTGTGCCTGTACAGGGGCACGCAGGCACATGAGCATTCACAGGAGGCAGCAGCAGTAGCACGGGGGGAGATGAGCACCACCAGTCATTTGACCTCGACAGGTGAATGCTTGCAGATGTACTCACAGCACACTTATTAGAAGAGGCCCAAATGCCCGAGAAAACTGCGGTCAGATTACGCCGGAAACAACAACGGCTTTTTAAACAACTACAGCCGCCAGAACGGTACCGGCGGCAGCACTGCAGGAGCTGCTCAGGAACCGCTGGGGCAACCCCAGCGCACCGGGTGCTCAGCGCGTGGCCCTGACCCCACCGCATGGCATGTCACCCTTGGGCAGGAAGCTTGACATTTTCTGGAAGCACCGGTGTCATTTCACGGGCTTTGCCGTCGCTTTGCGCTTGTGGGGTAACACTATAGAGTTTTTCAGAAAGTGTTGGAGCAACTTTGGTACCTTTTCCATTCAGGCACACTGGGAGTGAGCTGTGGGGCTGCTGCCAGGGGCTCTGCTCAGCACAGCATGGCTGGAGCTGGCCCAGGACCTCCTTCGAAAGACAGACTGGTCAGACACACAGCTATCCTGAATCATCAAGGATAATCCTATGTTCAAGTTCAAGTTCCTACCTTCCAGTTCAAGTTCAAGTTCCTACGTTCCAATTGGTGCCCGTTACCTCTTGTCCTGGATCATCAAAGATGATTTTTGATGATCCAGGACAAGAGGTAACGGGTACAAACTGGAACCTAGGAACTTCTATCAAAGCATGAGGAGGAACTTCTTTACTTTGAGGGTGGCAGAGCGCTGGAACAGGCTGCCCAGGGAGGCGGTAGAGTCTCCCACCCCAGAGACATTCAAAACCCGCCTGGAGGTCATCCTGTGCAACCTGCTGTAGGTGACCCTGCTCTGGCAGGGGGGTTGGGCTGGATGATCTCCAGAGCTCCTTTCCAACCCTAACCAATCTGTGATTCTGTGATCAGAGCTGTTCTTCGAAATCTGTTCCTAGGAAATCGCTGCGAGAAGGAGGATGCACCTGAGGAGCAGGCCTAAGATGGAGGATTGAACAAACAAGTAGCTCTTACCTGAGGAATCGGCTATCCCATGGAACAACTTCAGAGAAAGATTCTGCAACATTACTAGGGGTCCGCCAAAACATACAATTACTTGCCATGTTCCAGTTAAAGCCTAAACTATCGAGTTGGCATTTCTTTTTAAAAGTGTATAAAGAAGCGGTAATGGGCCAAATCCTCAAGCCACTGTAAATCAACACGATTTGCTTGCCTCCGCTGGAACACCCGCTCTCTATTTCAGTTCAGGAGCTAACACACAGTATCTTAATATGCATTTATGTTAATACTTGCACTTTGCAGGGCTAGGTAGATTGCACGGCTGGCACATATCAGACTAAATGTCACTTCCGAAAGCTAAGGGACCGAACCGGAAGCTGCCATTCAGAGGGACTACCTGACAACATGTGGAACCTCTCCGGAAAAGCCTTCCCACCTCAAGCAACTCCTTTTGATTCATCTTTCACATAGACAATACACGTTATATACACCGACACACCCCCCCGGCCTTTGCCTCCACAGATCCTGTGGTTGGCTAATTAAAGGAGGAGGTGTAACTATCAATCTAATCTGGCTTGTTCTCAAATTTACCATAATTTCCACACTTGAGAGGCTGGTGAAATGAAACAGCACTACTACACTTTCCCGTTCATCAGCCGGAAGCAGAACAACTCAGAGAACCGGGCGAAAAATAATTAGGATGCGGGATCAGGTGTTGCGCGCGTGCATCTGTGCCTGTACAGGGGCACGCAGGCACATGAGCATTCACAGGAGGCAGCAGCAGTAGCACGGGGGGAGATGAGCACCACCAGTCATTTGACCTCGACAGGTGAATGCTTGCAGATGTACTCACAGCACACTTATTAGAAGAGGCCCAAATGCCCGAGAAAACTGCCGTCAGATTACGCCGGAAACAACAACGGCTTTTTAAACAACTACAGCCGCCAGAACGGTACCGGCGGCAGCACTGCAGGAGCTGCTCAGGAACCGCTGGGGCAACCCCAGCGCACCGGGTGCTCAGCGCGTGGCCCTGACCCCACCACATGGCATGTCACCCTTGGGCAGGAAGCTTGACATTTTCTGGAAGCACCGGTGTCATTTCACGGGCTTTGCCGTCGCTTTGCGCTTGTGGGGTAACACTATAGAGTTTTTCAGAAAGTGTTGGAGCAACTTTGGTACCTTTTCCATTCAGGCACACTGGGAGTGAGCTGTGGGGCTGCTGCCAGGGGCTCTGCTCAGCACAGCATGGCTGGAGCTGGCCCAGGACCTCCTTCGAAAGACAGACTGGTCAGACACACAGCTATCCTGAATCATCAAGGATAATCCTATGTTCAAGTTCAAGTTCCTACCTTCCAGTTCAAGTTCAAGTTCCTACGTTCCAATTGGTGCCCGTTACCTCTTGTCCTGGATCATCAAAGATGATCCAGGACAAGAGGTAACGGGTACAAACTGGAACCTAGGAACTTCTATCAAAGCATGAGGAGGAACTTCTTTACTTTGAGGGTGGCAGAGCGCTGGAACAGGCTGCCCAGGGAGGCGGTAGAGTCTCCCACCCCAGAGACATTCAAAACCCGCCTGGAGGTCATCCTGTGCAACCTGCTGTAGGTGACCCTGCTCTGGCAGGGGGGTTGGACTGCATGATCTCCAGAGCTCCTTTCCAACCCTAACCAATCTGTGATTCTGTGATCAGAGCTGTTTTTCAAAATCTGTTCCTAGGAAATCGCTGCGAGAAGGAGTATGCACCTGAGGAGCAGGCCTAAGATGGAGGATTGAACAAACAAGTAGCTCTTACCTGAGGAATCGGCTATCCCATGGAACAACTTCTGAGAAAGATTCTGCAACATTACTAGGGGTCCGCCAAAACATACAATTACTTGCCATGTTCCAGTTAAAGCCTAAACTATCGAGTTGGCGTTTCTTTTTAAAAGTGTATAAAGAAGCGGTAATGGGCCAAATCCTCAAGCCACTGTAAATCAACACGATTTGCTTGCCTCCGCTGGAACACCCGCTCTCTATTTCAGTTCAGGAGCTAACACACACTATCTTAATATGCATTTAGGTTAATATTTGCACTTTGCAGGGCTAGGTAGATTGCACGGCTGGCACATATCAGACTAAATGTCACTTCCGAAAGCTAAGGGACCGAACCGGAAGCTGCCATTCAGAGGGACTACCTGACAACATGTGGAACCTCTCCGGAAAAGCCTTCCCACCTCAAGCAACTCCTTTTGATTAATCTTTCACATAGACAATACACCTTATATACACCGACACACCCCCCCGGCCTTTGCCTCCACAGATCCTGTGGTTGGCTAATTAAAGGAGGAGGTGTAACTATCAATCTAATCTGGCTTGTTCTCAAATTTACCATAATTTCCACACTTGAGAGGCTGGTGAAATGAAACAGCACTACTACACTTTCCCATTCATCAGCCGGAAGCAGAACAACTCCGAGAACCGGGCGAAAAATAATTAGGATGCGGGATCAGGTGTTGCGCGCGTGCATCTGTGCCTGTACAGGGGCACGCAGGCACATGAGCATTCACGGGAGGCAGCAGCAGTAGCACGGGGGGAGATGAGCACCACCAGTCATTTGACCTCGACAGGTGAATGCTTGCAGATGTACTCACAGCACACTTATTAGAAGAGGCCCAAATGCCCGAGAAAACTGCCGTCAGATTACGCCGGAAACAACAACGGCTTTTTAAACAACTACAGCCGCCAGAACGGTACCGGCGGCAGCACTGCAGGAGCTGCTCAGGAACCGCTGGGGCAACCCCAGCGCACCGGGTGCTCAGCGCGTGGCCCTGACCCCACCGCATGGCATGTCACCCTTGGGCAGGAAGCTTGACATTTTCTGGAAGCACCGGTGTCATTTCACGGGCTTTGCCGTCGCTTTGCGCTTGTGGGGTAACACTATAGAGTTTTTCAGAAAGTGTTGGAGCAACTTTGGTACCTTTTCCATTCAGGCACACTGGGAGTGAGCTGTGGGGCTGCTGCCAGGGGCTCTGCTCAGCACAGCATGGCTGGAGCTGGCCCAGGACCTCCTTCGAAAGACAGACTGGTCAGACACACAGCTATCCTGAATCATCAAGGATAATCCTATGTTCAAGTTCAAGTTCCTACCTTCCAGTTCAAGTTCAAGTTCCTACGTTCCAATTGGTGCCCGTTACCTCTTGTCCTGGATCATCAAAGATGATACAGGACAAGAGGTAACGGGTACAAACTGGAACGTAGGAACTTCTATCAAAGCATGAGGAGGAACTTCTTTACTTTGAGGGTGGCAGAGCGCTGGAACAGGCTGCCCAGGGAGGCGGTAGAGTCTCCCACCCCAGAGACATTCAAAACCCGCCTGGAGGTCATCCTGTGCAACCTGCTGTAGGTGACCCTGCTCTGGCAGGGGGGTTGGACTGGATGATCTCCAGAGCTCCTTTCCAACCCAAAGCAATCTGTGATTCTGTGATCAGAGCTGTTCTTCGAAATCTCTTCCTAGGAAATCGCTGCGAGAAGGAGGATGCACCTGAGGAGCAGGCCTAAGATGGAGGATTGAACAAACAAGTAGCTCTTACCTGAGGAATCGGCTATCCCATGGAACAACTTCTGAGAAAGATTCTGCAACATTACTAGGGGTCCGCCAAAACATACAATTACTTGCCATGTTCCAGTTAAAGCCTAAACTATCGAGTTGGCATTTCTTTTTAAGTGTATAAAGAAGCGGTAATGGGCCAAATCCTCAAGCCACTCTAAATCAACACGATTTGCTTGCCTCCGCTGGAACACCCGCTCTCTATTTCAGTTCAGGAGCTAACACACAGTATCTTAATATGCATTTAGGTTAATATTTGCACTTTGCAGGGCTAGGTAGATTGCACGGCTGGCACATATCAGACTAAATGTCACTTCCGAAAGCTAAGGGACCGAACCGGAAGCTGCCATTCAGAGGGACTACCTGACAACATGTGGAACCTCTCCGGAAAAGCCTTCCCACCTCAAGCAACTCCTTTTGATTAATCTTTCACATAGACAATACACGTTATATACACCGACACACCCCCCCGGCCTTTGCCTCCACAGATCCTGTGGTTGGCTAATTAAAGGAGGAGGTGTAACTATCAATCTAATCTGGCTTGTTCTCAAATTTACCATAATTTCCACACTTGAGAGGCTGGTGAAATGAAACAGCACTACTACACTTTCCCATTCATCAGCCGGAAGCAGAACAACTCCGAGAACCGGGCGAAAAATAATTAGGATGCGGGATCAGGTGTTGCGCGCATGCATCTGTGCCTGTACAGGGGCACGCAGGCACATGAGCATTCACGGGAGGCAGCAGCAGTAGCACGGGGGCAGATGAGCACCACCAGTCATTTGACCTCGACAGGTGAATGCTTGCAGATGTACTCACAGCACACTTATTAGAAGAGGCCCAAATGCCCGAGAAAACTGCTGTCAGATTACGCCGGAAACAACAACGGCTTTTTAAACAACTACAGCCGCCAGAACGGTACTGGCGGCAGCACTGCAGGAGCTGCTCAGGAACCGCTGGGGCAACCCCAGCGCACCGGGTGCTCAGCGCGTGGCCCTGACCCCACCGCATGGCATGTCACCCTTGGGCAGGAAGCTTGACATTTTCTGGAAGCACCGGTGTCATTTCACGGGCTTTGCCGTCGCTTTGCGCTTGTGGGGTAACACTATAGAGTTTTTCAGAAAGTGTTGGAGCAACTTTGGTACCTTTTCCATTCAGGCACACTGGGAGTGAGCTGTGGGGCTGCTGCCAGGGGCTCTGCTCAGCACAGCATGGCTGGAGCTGGCCCAGGACCTCCTTCGAAAGACAGACTGGTCAGACACACAGCTATCCTGAATCTTCAAGGATGACACACAGCTATCCTGAATCATCAAGGATGATCCTATGTTCAAGTTCAAGTTCCTACCTTCCAGTTCAAGTTCAAGTTCCTACGTTCCAATTGGTGCCCGTTACCTCTTGTCCTGGATCATCAAAGATGATACAGGACAAGAGGTAACGGGTACAAACTGGAACCTAGGAACTTCTATCAAAGCATGAGGAGGAACTTCTTTACTTTGAGGGTGGCAGAGCGCTGGAACAGGCTGCCCAGGGAGGCGGTAGAGTCTCCCACCCCAGAGACATTCAAAACCCGCCTGGAGGTCATCCTGTGCAACCTGCTGTAGGTGACCCTGCTCTGGCAGGGGGGTTGGACTGGATGATCTCCAGAGCTCCTTTCCAACCCTAACCAATCTGTGATTCTGTGATCAGAGCTGTTCTTCGAAATCTGTTCCTAGGAAATCACTGCGAGAAGGAGGATGCACCTGAGGAGCAGGCCTAAGATGGAGGATTGAACAAACAAGTAGCTCTTACCTGAGGAATCGGCTATCCCATGGAACAACTTCTGAGAAAGATTCTGCAACATTACTAGGGGTCCGCCAAAACATACAATTACTTGCCATGTTCCAGTTAAAGCCTAAACTATCGAGTTGGCATTTCTTTTTAAAAGTGTATAAAGAAGCGGTAATGGGCCAAATCCTCAAGCCACTGTAAATCAACACGATTTGCTTGCCTCCGCTGGAACACCCGCTCTCTATTTCAGTTCAGGAGCTAACACACAGTATCTTAATATGCATTTAGGTTAATATTTGCACTTTGCAGGGCTAGGTAGATTGCACGGCTGGCACATATCAGACTAAATGTCACTTCCGAAAGCTAAGGGACCGAACCGGAAGCTGCCATTCAGAGGGACTACCTGACAACATGTGGAACCTCTCCGGAAAAGCCTTCCCACCTCAAGCAACTCCTTTTGATTAATCTTTCACATAGACAATACACGTTATATACACCGACACACCCCCCCGGCCTTTGCCTCCACAGATCCTGTGGTTGGCTAATTAAAGGAGGAGGTGTAACTATCAATCTAATCTTGCTTGTTCTCAAATTTACCATAATTTCCACACTTGAGAGGCTGGTGAAATGAAACAGCACTACTACACTTTCCCATTCATCAGCCGGAAGCAGAACAACTCCGAGAACCGGGCGAAAAATAATTAGGATGCGGGATCAGGTGTTGCGCGCGTGCATCTGTGCCTGTACAGGGGCACGCAGGCACATGAGCATTCACGGGAGGCAGCAGCAGTAGCACGGGGGGAGATGAGCACCACCAGTCATTTGACCTCGACAGGTGAATGCTTGCAGATGTACTCACAGCACACTTATTAGAAGAGGCCCAAATGCCCGAGAAAACTGCCGTCAGATTACGCCGGAAACAACAACGGCTTTTTAAACAACTACAGCCGCCAGAACGGTACTGGCGGCAGCACTGCAGGAGCTGCTCAGGAACCGCTGGGGCAACCCCAGCGCACCGGGTGCTCAGCGCGTGGCCCTGACCCCACCGCATGGCATGTCACCCTTGGGCAGGAAGCTTGACATTTTCTGGAAGCACCGGTGTCATTTCACGGGCTTTGCCGTCGCTTTGCGCTTGTGGGGTAACACTATAGAGTTTTTCAGAAAGTGTTGGAGCAACTTTGGTACCTTTTCCATTCAGGCACACTGGGAGTGAGCTGTGGGGCTGCTGCCAGGGGCTCTGCTCAGCACAGCATGGCTGGAGCTGGCCCAGGACCTCCTTCGAAAGACAGACTGGTCAGACACACAGCTATCCTGAATCTTCAAGGATGACACACAGCTATCCTGAATCATCAAGGATGATCCTATGTTCAAGTTCAAGTTCCTACCTTCCAGTTCAAGTTCAAGTTCCTACGTTCCAATTGGTGCCCGTTACCTCTTGTCCTGGATCATCAAAGATGATACAGGACAAGAGGTAACGGGTACAAACTGGAACCTAGGAACTTCTATCAAAGCATGAGGAGGAACTTCTTTACTTTGAGGGTGGCAGAGCGCTGGAACAGGCTGCCCAGGGAGGCGGTAGAGTCTCCCACCCCAGAGACATTCAAAACCCGCCTGGAGGTCATCCTGTGCAACCTGCTGTAGGTGACCCTGCTCTGGCAGGGGGGTTGGACTGGATGATCTCCAGAGCTCCTTTCCAACCCTAACCAATCTGTGATTCTGTGATCAGAGCTGTTCTTCGAAATCTGTTCCTAGGAAATCACTGCGAGAAGGAGGATGCACCTGAGGAGCAGGCCTAAGATGGAGGATTGAACAAACAAGTAGCTCTTACCTGAGGAATCGGCTATCCCATGGAACAACTTCTGAGAAAGATTCTGCAACATTACTAGGGGTCCGCCAAAACATACAATTACTTGCCATGTTCCAGTTAAAGCCTAAACTATCGAGTTGGCATTTCTTTTTAAAAGTGTATAAAGAAGCGGTAATGGGCCAAATCCTCAAGCCACTGTAAATCAACACGATTTGCTTGCCTCCGCTGGAACACCCGCTCTCTATTTCAGTTCAGGAGCTAACACACAGTATCTTAATATGCATTTAGGTTAATATTTGCACTTTGCAGGGCTAGGTAGATTGCACGGCTGGCACATATCAGACTAAATGTCACTTCCGAAAGCTAAGGGACCGAACCGGAAGCTGCCATTCAGAGGGACTACCTGACAACATGTGGAACCTCTCCGGAAAAGCCTTCCCACCTCAAGCAACTCCTTTTGATTAATCTTTCACATAGACAATACACGTTATATACACCGACACACCCCCCCGGCCTTTGCCTCCACAGATCCTGTGGTTGGCTAATTAAAGGAGGAGGTGTAACTATCAATCTAATCTTGCTTGTTCTCAAATTTACCATAATTTCCACACTTGAGAGGCTGGTGAAATGAAACAGCACTACTACACTTTCCCATTCATCAGCCGGAAGCAGAACAACTCCGAGAACCGGGCGAAAAATAATTAGGATGCGGGATCAGGTGTTGCGCGCGTGCATCTGTGCCTGTACAGGGGCACGCAGGCACATGAGCATTCACGGGAGGCAGCAGCAGTAGCACGGGGGGAGATGAGCACCACCAGTCATTTGACCTCGACAGGTGAATGCTTGCAGATGTACTCACAGCACACTTATTAGAAGAGGCCCAAATGCCCGAGAAAACTGCCGTCAGATTACGCCGGAAACAACAACGGCTTTTTAAACAACTACAGCCGCCAGAACGGTACTGGCGGCAGCACTGCAGGAGCTGCTCAGGAACCGCTGGGGCAACCCCAGCGCACCGGGTGCTCAGCGCGTGGCCCTGACCCCACCGCATGGCATGTCACCCTTGGGCAGGAAGCTTGACATTTTCTGGAAGCACCGGTGTCATTTCACGGGCTTTGCCGTCGCTTTGCGCTTGTGGGGTAACACTATAGAGTTTTTCAGAAAGTGTTGGAGCAACTTTGGTACCTTTTCCATTCAGGCACACTGGGAGTGAGCTGTGGGGCTGCTGCCAGGGGCTCTGCTCAGCACAGCATGGCTGGAGCTGGCCCAGGACCTCCTTCGAAAGACAGACTGGTCAGACACACAGCTATCCTGAATCTTCAAGGATGACACACAGCTATCCTGAATCATCAAGGATGATCCTATGTTCAAGTTCAAGTTCCTACCTTCCAGTTCAAGTTCAAGTTCCTACGTTCCAATTGGTGCCCGTTACCTCTTGTCCTGGATCATCAAAGATGATACAGGACAAGAGGTAACGGGTACAAACTGGAACCTAGGAACTTCTATCAAAGCATGAGGAGGAACTTCTTTACTTTGAGGGTGGCAGAGCGCTGGAACAGGCTGCCCAGGGAGGCGGTAGAGTCTCCCACCCCAGAGACATTCAAAACCCGCCTGGAGGTCATCCTGTGCAACCTGCTGTAGGTGACCCTGCTCTGGCAGGGGGGTTGGACTGGATGATCTCCAGAGCTCCTTTCCAACCCTAACCAATCTGTGATTCTGTGATCAGAGCTGTTCTTCGAAATCTGTTCCTAGGAAATCACTGCGAGAAGGAGGATGCACCTGAGGAGCAGGCCTAAGATGGAGGATTGAACAAACAAGTAGCTCTTACCTGAGGAATCGGCTATCCCATGGAACAACTTCTGAGAAAGATTCTGCAACATTACTAGGGGTCCGCCAAAACATACAATTACTTGCCATGTTCCAGTTAAAGCCTAAACTATCGAGTTGGCATTTCTTTTTAAAAGTGTATAAAGAAGCGGTAATGGGCCAAATCCTCAAGCCACTGTAAATCAACACGATTTGCTTGCCTCCGCTGGAACACCCGCTCTCTATTTCAGTTCAGGAGCTAACACACAGTATCTTAATATGCATTTAGGTTAATATTTGCACTTTGCAGGGCTAGGTAGATTGCACGGCTGGCACATATCAGACTAAATGTCACTTCCGAAAGCTAAGGGACCGAACCGGAAGCTGCCATTCAGAGGGACTACCTGACAACATGTGGAACCTCTCCGGAAAAGCCTTCCCACCTCAAGCAACTCCTTTTGATTAATCTTTCACATAGACAATACACGTTATATACACCGACACACCCCCCCGGCCTTTGCCTCCACAGATCCTGTGGTTGGCTAATTAAAGGAGGAGGTGTAACTATCAATCTAATCTTGCTTGTTCTCAAATTTACCATAATTTCCACACTTGAGAGGCTGGTGAAATGAAACAGCACTACTACACTTTCCCATTCATCAGCCGGAAGCAGAACAACTCCGAGAACCGGGCGAAAAATAATTAGGATGCGGGATCAGGTGTTGCGCGCGTGCATCTGTGCCTGTACAGGGGCACGCAGGCACATGAGCATTCACGGGAGGCAGCAGCAGTAGCACGGGGGGAGATGAGCACCACCAGTCATTTGACCTCGACAGGTGAATGCTTGCAGATGTACTCACAGCACACTTATTAGAAGAGGCCCAAATGCCCGAGAAAACTGCCGTCAGATTACGCCGGAAACAACAACGGCTTTTTAAACAACTACAGCCGCCAGAACGGTACCGGCGGCAGCACTGCAGGAGCTGCTCAGGAACCGCTGGGGCAACCCCAGCGCACCGGGTGCTCAGCGCGTGGCCCTGACCCCACCGCATGGCATGTCACCCTTGGGCAGGAAGCTTGACATTTTCTGGAAGCACCGGTGTCATTTCACGGGCTTTGCCGTCGCTTTGCGCTTGTGGGGTAACACTATAGAGTTTTTCAGAAAGTGTTGGAGCAACTTTGGTACCTTTTCCATTCAGGCACACTGGGAGTGAGCTGTGGGGCTGCTGCCAGGGGCTCTGCTCAGCACAGCATGGCTGGAGCTGGCCCAGGACCTCCTTCGAAAGACAGACTGGTCAGACACACAGCTATCCTGAATCATCAAGGATAATCCTATGTTCAAGTTCAAGTTCCTACGTTCCAGTTCAAGTTCAAGTTCCTACGTTCCAATTGGTGCCCGTTACCTCTTGTCCTGGATCATCAAAGATGATCCAGGACAAGAGGTAACGGGTACAAACTGGAACCTAGGAACTTCTATCAAAGCATGAGGAGGAACTTCTTTACTTTGAGGGTGGCAGAGCGCTGGAACAGGCTGCCCAGGGAGGCGGTAGAGTCTCCCACCCCAGAGACATTCAAAACCCGCCTGGAGGTCATCCTGTGCAACCTGCTGTAGGTGACCCTGCTCTGGCAGGGGGTTGGACTGGATGATCTCCAGAGCTCCTTTCCAACCCTAACCAATCTGTGATTCTGTGATCAGAGCTGTTCTTCGAAATCTGTTCCTAGGAAATCGCTGCGAGAAGGAGGATGCACCTGAGGAGCAGGCCTAAGATGGAGGATTGAACAAACAAGTAGCTCTTACCTGAGGAATCGGCTATCCCATGGAACAACTTCAGAGAAAGATTCTGCAACATTACTAGGGGTCCGCCAAAACATACAATTACTTGCCATGTTCCAGTTAAAGCCTAAACTATCGAGTTGGCATTTCTTTTTAAAAGTGTATAAAGAAGCGGTAATGGGCCAAATCCTCAAGCCACTGTAAATCAACAGGATTTGCTTGCCTCCGCTGGAACACCCGCTCTCTATTTCAGTTCAGGAGCTAACACACAGTATCTTAATATGCATTTAGGTTAATATTTGCACTTTGCAGGGCTAGGTAGATTGCACGGCTGGCACATATCAGACTAAATGTCACTTCCGAAAGCTAAGGGACCGAACCGGAAGCTGCCATTCAGAGGGACTACCTGACAACATGTGGAACCTCTCCGGAAAAGCCTTCCCACCTCAAGCAACTCCTTTTGATTAATCTTTCACATAGACAATACACGTTATATACACCGACACACCCCCCCGGCCTTTGCCTCCACAGATCCTGTGGTTGGCTAATTAAAGGAGGAGGTGTAACTATCAATCTAATCTGGCTTGTTCTCAAATTTACCATAATTTCCACACTTGAGAGGCTGGTGAAATGAAACAGCACTACTACACTTTCCCATTCATCAGCCGGAAGCAGAACAACTCAGAGAACCGGGCGAAAAATAATTAGGATGCGGGATCAGGTGTTGCGCGCGTGCATCTGTGCCTGTACAGGGGCACGCAGGCACATGAGCATTCACGGGAGGCAGCAGCAGTAGCACGGGGGCAGATGAGCACCACCAGTCATTTGACCTCGACAGGTGAATGCTTGCAGATGTACTCACAGCACACTTATTAGAAGAGGCCCAAATGCCCGAGAAAACTGCCGTCAGATTACGCCGGAAACAACAACGGCTTTTTAAACAACTACAGCCGCCAGAACGGTACCGGCGGCAGCACTGCAGGAGCTGCTCAGGAACCGCTGGGGCAACCCCAGCGCACCGGGTGCTCAGCGCGTGGCCCTGACCCCACCGCATGGCATGTCACCCTTGGGCAGGAAGCTTGACATTTTCTGGAAGCACCGGTGTCATTTCACGGGCTTTGCCGTCGCTTTGCGCTTGTGGGGTAACACTATAGAGTTTTTCAGAAAGTGTTGGAGCAACTTTGGTACCTTTTCCATTCAGGCACACTGGGAGTGAGCTGTGGGGCTGCTGCCAGGGGCTCTGCTCAGCACAGCATGGCTGGAGCTGGCCCAGGACCTCCTTCGAAAGACAGACTGGTCAGACACACAGCTATCCTGAATCATCAAGGATAATCCTATATTCAAGTTCAAGTTCCTACCTTCCAGTTCAAGTTCAAGTTCCTACGTTCCAATTGGTGCCCGTTACCTCTTGGCCTGGATCATCAAAGATGATCCAGGACAAGAGGTAACGGGTACAAACTGGAACCTAGGAACTTCTATCAAAGCATGAGGAGGAACTTCTTTACTTTGAGGGTGGCAGAGCGCTGGAACAGGCTGCCCAGGGAGGCGGTAGAGTCTCCCACCCCAGAGACATTCAAAACCCGCCTGGAGGTCATCCTGTGCAACCTGCTGTAGGTGACCCTGCTCTGGCAGGGGGTTGGACTGGATGATCTCCAGAGCTCCTTTCCAACCCTAACCAATCTGTGATTCTGTGATCAGAGCTGTTCTTCGAAATCTGTTCCTAGGAAATCGCTGCGAGAAGGAGGATGCACCTGAGGAGCAGGCCTAAGATGGAGGATTGAACAAACAAGTAGCTCTTACCTGAGGAATCGGCTATCCCATGGAACAACTTCTGAGAAAGATTCTGCAACATTACTAGGGGTCCGCCAAAACATACAACTACTTGCCATGTTCCAGTTAAAGCCTAAACTATCGAGTTGGCATTTCTTTTTAAAAGTGTATAAAGAAGCGGTAATGGGCCAAATCCTCAAGCCACTGTAAATCAACACGATTGGCTTGCCTCCGCTGGAACACCCGCTCTCTATTTCAGTTCAGGAGCTAACACACAGTATCTTAATATGCATTTAGGTTAATATTTGCACTTTGCAGGGCTAGGTAGATTGCACGGCTGGCACATATCAGACTAAATGTCACTTCCGAAAGCTAAGGGACCGAACCGGAAGCTGCCATTCAGAGGGACTACCTGACAACATGTGGAACCTCTCCGGAAAAGCCTTCCCACCTCAAGCAACTCCTTTTGATTAATCTTTCACATAGACAATACACGTTATATACACCGACACACCCCCCCGGCCTTTGCCTCCACAGATCCTGTGGTTGGCTAATTAAAGGAGGAGGTGTAACTATCAATCTAATCTGGCTTGTTCTCAAATTTACCATAATTTCCACACTTGAGAGGCTGGTGAAATGAAACAGCACTACTACACTTTCCCATTCATCAGCCGGAAGCAGAACAACTCCGAGAACCGGGCGAAAAATAATTAGGATGCGGGATCAGGTGTTGCGCGCGTGCATCTGTGCCTGTACAGGGGCACGCAGGCACATGAGCATTCACGGGAGGCAGCAGCAGTAGCACGGGGGGAGATGAGCGCCACCAGTCATTTGACCTCGACAGGTGAATGCTTGCAGATGTACTCACAGCACACTTATTAGAAGAGGCCCAAATGCCCGAGAAAACTGCCGTCAGATTACGCCGGAAACAACAACGGCTTTTTAAACAACTACAGCCGCCAGAACGGTACCGGCGGCAGCACTGCAGGAGCTGCTCAGGAACCGCTGGGGCAACCCCAGCGCACCGGGTGCTCAGCGCGTGGCCCTGACCCCACCGCATGGCATGTCACCCTTGGGCAGGAAGCTTGACATTTTCTGGAAGCACCGGTGTCATTTCACGGGCTTTGCCGTCGCTTTGCGCTTGTGGGGTAACACTATAGAGTTTTTCAGAAAGTGTTGGAGCAACTTTGGTACCTTTTCCATTCAGGCACACTGGGAGTGAGCTGTGGGGCTGCTGCCAGGGGCTCTGCTCAGCACAGCATGGCTGGAGCTGGCCCAGGACCTCCTTCGAAAGACAGACTGGTCAGACACACAGCTATCCTGAATCATCAAGGATAATAATATATTCAAGTTCAAGTTCCTACCTTCCAGTTCAAGTTCAAGTTCCTACGTTCCAATTGGTGCCCGTTACCTCTTGTCCTGGATCATCAAAGATGATCCAGGACAAGAGGTAACGGGTACAAACTGGAACCTAGGAACTTCTATCAAAGCATGAGGAGGAACTTCTTTACTTTGAGGGTGGCAGAGCGCTGGAACAGGCTGCCCAGGGAGGCGGTAGAGTCTCCCACCCCAGAGACATTCAAAACCCGCATGGAGGTCATCCTGTGCAACCTGCTGTAGGTGACTCTGCTCTGGCAGGGGGGTTGGACTGGATGATCTCCAGAGCTCCTTTCCAACCCTAACCAATCTGTGATTCTGTGATCAGAGCTGTTCGAAATCTGTTCCTAGGAAATCGCTGCGAGAAGGAGGATGCACCTGAGGAGCAGGCCTAAGATGGAGGATTGAACAAACAAGTAGCTCTTACCTGAGGAATCGGCTATCCCATGGAACAACTTCTGAGAAAGATTCTGCAACATTACTAGGGGTCCGCCAAAACATACAATTACTTGCCATGTTCCAGTTAAAGCCTAAACTATCGAGTTGGCATTTCTTTTTAAAAGTGTATAAAGAAGCGGTAATGGGCCAAATCCTCAAGCCACTGTAAATCAACACGATTTGCTTGCCTCCGCTGGAACACCCGCTCTCTATTGCAGTTCAGGAGCTAACACACAGTATCTTAATATGCATTTATGTTAATATTTGCACTTTGCAGGGCTAGGTAGATTGCACGGCTGGCACATATCAGACTAAATGTCACTTCCGAAAGCTAAGGGACCGAACCGGAAGCTGCCATTCAGAGGGACTACCTGACAACATGTGGAACCTCTCCGGAAAAGCCTTCCCACCTCAAGCAACTCCTTTTGATTAATCTTTCACATAGACAATACACCTTATATACACCGACACACCCCCCCGGCCTTTGCCTCCACAGATCCTGTGGTTGGCTAATTAAAGGAGGAGGTGTAACTATCAATCTAATCTGGCTTGTTCTCAAATTTACCATAATTTCCACACTTGAGAGGCTGGTGAAATGAAACAGCACTACTACACTTTCCCATTCATCAGCCGGAAGCAGAACAACTCCGAGAACCGGGCGAAAAATAATTAGGATGCGGGATCAGGTGTTGCGCGCGTGCATCTGTGCCTGTACAGGGGCACGCAGGCACATGAGCATTCACGGGAGGCAGCAGCAGTAGCACGGGGGCAGATGAGCACCACCAGTCATTTGACCTCGACAGGTGAATGCTTGCAGATGTACTCACAGCACACTTATTAGAAGAGGCCCAAATGCCCGAGAAAACTGCCGTCAGATTACGCCGGAAACAACAACGGCTTTTTAAACAACTACAGCCGCCAGAACGGTACCGGCGGCAGCACTGCAGGAGCTGCTCAGGAACCGCTGGGGCAACTCCAGCGCACCGGGTGCTCAGCACGTGGCCCTGACCCCACCGCATGGCATGTCACCCTTGGGCAGGAAGCTTGACATTTTCTGGAAGCACCGGTGTCATTTCACGGGCTTTGCCGTCGCTTTGCGCTTGTGGGGTAACACTATAGAGTTTTTCAGAAAGTGTTGGAGCAACTTTGGTACCTTTTCCATTCAGGCACACTGGCAGTGAGCTGTGGGGCTGCTGCCAGGGGCTCTGCTCAGCACAGCATGGCTGGAGCTGGCCCAGGACCTCCTTCGAAAGACAGACTGGTCAGACACACAGCTATCCTGAATCATCAAGGATAATCCTATGTTCAAGTTCAAGTTCCTACTTTCCAGTTCAAGTTCAAGTTCCTACGTTCCAATTGGTGCCCGTTACCTCTTGTCCTGGATCATCAAAGATGATCCAGGACAAGAGGTAACGGGTACAAACTGGAACCTAGGAACTTCTATCAAAGCATGAGGAGGAACTTCTTTACTTTGAGGGTGGCAGAGCGCTGGAACAGGCTGCCCAGGGAGGCGGTAGAGTCTCCCACCCCAGAGACATTCAAAACCCGCATGGAGGTCATCCTGTGCAACCTGCTGTAGGTGACCCTGCTCTGGCAGGGGGTTGGACTGGATGATCTCCAGAGCTCCTTTCCAACCCTAACCAATCTGTGATTCTGTGATCAGAGCTGTTCTTCGAAATCTGTTCCTAGGAAATCGCTGCGAGAAGGAGGATGCACCTGAGGAGCAGGCCTAAGATGGAGGATTGAACAAACAAGTAGCTCTTACCTGAGGAATCGGCTATCCCATGGAACAACTTCTGAGAAAGATTCTGCAACATTACTAGGGGTCCGCCAAAACATACAACTACTTGCCATGTTCCAGTTAAAGCCTAAACTATTGAGTTGGCATTTCTTTTTAAAAGTGTATAAAGAAGCGGTAATGGGCCAAATCCTCAAGCCACTCTAAATCAACACGATTGGCTTGCCTCCGCTGGAACACCCGCTCTCTATTTCAGTTCAGGAGCTAACACACAGTATCTTAATATGCATTTAGGTTAATATTTGCACTTTGCAGGGCTAGGTAGATTGCACGGCTGGCACATATCAGACTAAATGTCACTTCCGAAAGCTAAGGGACCGAAACGGAAGCTGCCATTCAGAGGGACTACCTGACAACATGTGGAACCTCTCCGGAAAAGCCTTCCCACCTCAAGCAACTCCTTTTGATTAATCTTTCACATAGACAATACACGTTATATACACCGACACACCCCCCCGGCCTTTGCCTCCACAGATCCTGTGGTTGGCTAATTAAAGGAGGAGGTGTAACTATCAATCTAATCTGGCTTGTTCTCAAATTTACCATAATTTCCACACTTGAGAGGCTGGTGAAATGAAACAGCACTACTACACTTTCCCATTCATCAGCCGGAAGCAGAACAACTCCGAGAACCGGGCGAAAAATAATTAGGATGCGGGATCAGGTGTTGCGCGCGTGCATCTGTGCCTGTACAGGGGCACGCAGGCACATGAGCATTCACGGGAGGCAGCAGCAGTAGCACGGGGGCAGATGAGCACCACCAGTCATTTGACCTCGACAGGTGAATGCTTGCAGATGTACTCACAGCACACTTATTAGAAGAGGCCCAAATGCCCGAGAAAACTGCCGTCAGATTACGCCGGAAACAACAACGGCTTTTTAAACAACTACAGCCGCCAGAACGGTACCGGCGGCAGCACTGCAGGAGCTGCTCAGGAACCGCTGGGGCAACCCCAGCGCACCGGGTGCTCAGCACGTGGCCCTGACCCCACCGCATGGCATGTCACCCTTGGGCAGGAAGCTTGACATTTTCTGGAAGCACCGGTGTCATTTCACGGGCTTTGCCGTCGCTTTGCGCTTGTGGGGTAACACTATAGAGTTTTTCAGAAAGTGTTGGAGCAACTTTGGTACCTTTTCCATTCAGGCACACTGGGAGTGAGCTGTGGGGCTGCTGCCAGGGGCTCTGCTCAGCACAGCATGGCTGGAGCTGGCCCAGGACCTCCTTCGAAAGACAGACTGGTCAGACACACAGCTATCCTTAATCATCAAGGATAATCCTATGTTCAAGTTCAAGTTCCTACCTTCCAGTTCAAGTTCAAGTTCCTACGTTCCAATTGGTGCCCGTTACCTCTTGTCCTGGATCATCAAAGATGATCCAGGACAAGAGGTAACGGGTACAAACTGGAACCTAGGAACTTCTATCAAAGCATGAGGAGGAACTTCTTTACTTTGAGCGTGGCAGAGCGCTGGAACAGGCTGCCCAGGGAGGCGGTAGAGTCTCCCACCCCAGAGACATTCAAAACCCGCATGGAGGTCATCCTGTGCAACCTGCTGTAGGTGACTCTGCTCTGGCAGGGGGGTTGGACTGGATGATCTCCAGAGCTCCTTTCCAACCCTAACCAATCTGTGATTCTGTGATCAGAGCTGTTCTTCGAAATCTGTTCCTAGGAAATCGCTGCGAGAAGGAGGATGCACCTGAGGAGCAGGCCTAAGATGGAGGATTGAACAAACAAGTAGCTCTTACCTGAGGAATCGGCTATCCCATGGAACAACTTCTGAGAAAGATTCTGCAACATTACTAGGGGTCCGCCAAAACATACAATTACTTGCCATGTTCCAGTTAAAGCCTAAACTATCAAGTTGGCATTTCTTTTTAAAAGTGTATAAAGAAGCGGTAATGGGCCAAATCCTCAAGCCACTGTAAATCAACACGATTTGCTTGCCTCTGCTGGAACACCCGCTCTCTATTGCAGTTCAGGAGCTAACACACAGTATCTTAATATGCATTTAGGTTAATATTTGCACTTTGCAGGGCTAGGTAGATTGCACGGCTGGCACATATCAGACTAAATGTCACTTCCGAAAGCTAAGGGACCGAACCGGAAGCTGCCATTCAGAGGGACTACCTGACAACATGTGGAACCTCTCCGGAAAAGCCTTCCCACCTCAAGCAACTCCTTTTGATTAATCTTTCACATAGACAATACACCTTATATACACCGACACACCCCCCCGGCCTTTGCCTCCACAGATCCTGTGGTTGGCTAATTAAAGGAGGAGGTGTAACTATCAATCTAATCTCGCTTGTTCTCAAATTTACCATAATTTCCACACTTGAGAGGCTGGTGAAATGAAACAGCACTGCTACACTTTCCCATTCATCAGCCGGAAGCAGAACAACTCCGAGAACCGGGCGAAAAATAATTAGGATGCGGGATCAGGTGTTGCGCGCGTGCATCTGTGCCTGTACAGGGGCACGCAGGCACATGAGCATTCACGGGAGGCAGCAGCAGTAGCACGGGGGCAGATGAGCACCACCAGTCATTTGACCTCGGCAGGTGAATGCTTGCAGATGTACTCACAGCACACTTATTAGAAGAGGCCCAAATGCCCGAGAAAACTGCCGTCAGATTACGCCGGAAACAACAACGGCTTTTTAAACAACTACAGCCGCCAGAACGGTACCGGCGGCAGCACTGCAGGAGCTGCTCAGGAACCACTGGGGCAACCCCAGCGCACCGGGTGCTCAGCGCGTGGACCTGACCCCACCGCATGGCATGTCACCCTTGGGCAGGAAGCTTGACATTTTCTGGAAGCACCGGTGTCATTTCACAGGCTTTGCCGTCGCTTTGCGCTTGTGGGGTAACACTATAGAGTTTTTCAGAAAGTGTTGGAGCAACTTTGGTACCTTTTCCATTCAGGCACACTGGGAGTGAGCTGTGGGGCTGCTGCCAGGGGCTCTGCTCAGCACAGCATGGCTGGAGCTGGCCCAGGACCTCCTTCGAAAGACAGACTGGTCAGACACACAGCTATCCTGAATCATCAAGGATAATCCTATGTTCAAGTTCAAGTTCCTACCTTCCAGTTCAAGTTCAAGTTCCTACGTTCCAATTGGTGCCCGTTACCTCTTGTCCTGGATCATCAAAGATGATCCAGGACAAGAGGTAACGGGTACCAACTGGAACGTAGGAACTTCTATCAAAGCATGAGGAGGAACTTCTTTACTTTGAGGGTGGCAGAGCGCTGGAACAGGCTGCCCAGGGAGGCGGTAGAGTCTCCCACCCCAGAGACATTCAAAACCCGCATGGAGGTCATCCTGTGCAACCTGCTGTAGGTGACCCTGCTCTGGCAGGGGGTTGGACTGGATGATCTCCAGAGCTCCTTTCCAACCCTAACCAATCTGTGATTCTGTGATCAGAGCTGTTCTTCGAAATCTGTTCCTAGGAAATCGCTGCGAGAAGGAGGATGCACCAGAGGAGCAGGCCTAAGATGGAGGATTGAACAAACAAGTAGCTCTTACCTGAGGAATCGGCTATCCCATGGAACAACTTCTGAGAAAGATTCTGCAACATTACTAGGGGTCCGCCAAAACATACAACTACTTGCCATGTTCCAGTTAAAGCCTAAACTATCGAGTTGGCATTTCTTTTTAAAAGTGTATAAAGAAGCGGTAATGGGCCAAATCCTCAAGCCACTGTAAATCAACACGATTTGCTTGCCTCCGCTGGAACACCCGCTCTCTATTGCAGTTCAGGAGCTAACACACAGTATCTTAATATGCATTTAGGTTAATATTTGCACTTTGCAGGGCTAGGTAGATTGCACGGCTGGCACATATCAGACTAAATGTCACTTCCGAAAGCTAAGGGACCGAACCGGAAGCTGCCATTCAGAGGGACTACCTGACAACATGTGGAACCTCTCCGGAAAAGCCTTCCCACCTCAAGCAACTCCTTTTGATTAATCTTTCACATAGACAATACACGTTACTATTTTAAAAAACTGAATTTTTAAGGACAGAATACCTTAATGAACAGAGGAAAATGTGAACCAATTGGCATCTTCAAGCACTCTGAGACGCAGGGAGAGAAGGCCTACATAGAGTAGCCAGGTCCCTTCAGAGACCACAGCTGTAGCCCCTCTCTGCAATGTTGCCTCCTGGCAGCTAGACCGGGTCCAACCCCAGGACCCAGACACACTGCCAGTCACTCCAGAGTGTCATTAAGATGCACGGCACCACGGCGCAATTCAAATAAATGTTTCTTTCCTGCACGTTGCAGCGGGCTAGGTAGCAAAGGTTGACGTGAAAAGTGGGAGAGCTGCCCAGTAACCGTGAGGTTTTGTATCACGCGAACTTAGAAAATGGTCTGGAATAAAGAATCTGTGCAGTATTGCCTTTCACACGGTGTCTAATCTCGTACCGCTAGACAACTTCAACTACGAGTATCTGGCAGAACTCGAGATGGTTTCACAAAGACTTGTCATCCTCCTTCACCAGATCACTCTCTAGAAGGCGTGAGGGATGGGGAGTTGAAATACATCATATTAGAATGAATAGAAATGGTAATGATCGGGCTCTTCCACAACACTTCCGCTCTAAGTAATCAGTTAATTAACCCTGAATCAAGCGGGCTTGCTGGTCAGGAATACAGCAGTTGGATTGACAACAGCTTCCAGACTCCTGCTTCTCAAGGACAAGATTCGGTAACCCTTATTGATGTTAAACATTAGCTTACCCTGTGAGGAACCTCCAGAAATCAAGAGGGATTGTGCTACGTGAGGAAGACTGGCAGAATCTCATACCAATTTACAAGACAAGAAAGAACAGACAAGAAAGAACCTCCAGCACTCTCGCCATGGTAAACTCGTATGCCCCCCCTCCGACACCCCCCCCCGCCTTTGCCTCCACAGATCCTGTGGTTGGCTAATTAAAGGAGGAGGTGTAACTATCAATCTAATCTCGCTTGTTCTCAAATTTACCATAATTTCCACACTTGAGAGGCTGGTGAAATGAAACAGCACTACTACACTTTCCCATTCATCAGCCGGAAGCAGAACAACTCCGAGAACCGGGCGAAAAATAATTAGGATGCGGGATCAGGTGTTGCGCGCGTGCATCTGTGCCTGTACAGGGGCACGCAGGCACATGAGCATTCACGGGGGGCAGCAGCAGTAGCACGGGGGCAGATGAGCACCACCAGTCATTTGACCTCGACAGGTGAATGCTTGCAGATGTACTCACAGCACACTTATTAGAAGAGGCCCAAATGCCCGAGAAAACTGCCGTCAGATTACGCCGGAAACAACAACGGCTTTTTAAACAACTACAGCCGCCAGAACGGTACCGGCGGCAGCACTGCAGGAGCTGCTCAGGAACCGCTGGGGCAACCCCAGCGCACCGGGTGCTCAGCGCGTGGCCCTGACCCCACCGCATGGCATGTCACCCTTGGGCAGGAAGCTTGACATTTTCTGGAAGCACCGGTGTCATTTCACGGGCTTTGCCGTCGCTTTGCGCTTGTGGGGTAACACTATAGAGTTTTTCAGAAAGTGTTGGAGCAACTTTGGTACCTTTTCCATTCAGGCACACTGGGAGTGAGCTGTGGGGCTGCTGCCAGGGGCTCTGCTCAGCACAGCATGGCTGGAGCTGGCCCAGGACCTCCTTCGAAAGACAGACTGGTCAGACACACAGCTATCCTGAATCATCAAGGATAATCCTATGTTCAAGTTCAAGTTCCTACCTTCCAGTTCAAGTTCAAGTTCCTACGTTCCAATTGGTGCCCGTTACCTCTTGTCCTGGATCATCAAAGATGATCCAGGACAAGAGGTAACGGGTACAAACTGGAACCTAGGAACTTCTATCAAAGCATGAGGAGGAACTTCTTTACTTTGAGGGTGGCAGAGCGCTGGAACAGGCTGCCCAGGGAGGCGGTAGAGTCTCCCACCCCAGAGACATTCATAACCCGCCTGGAGGTCATCCTGTGCAACCTGCTGTAGGTGACCCTGCTCTGGCAGGGGGTTGGACTGGATGATCTCCAGAGCTCCTTTCCAACCCTAACCAATCTGTGATTCTGTGATCAGAGCTGTTCTTCGAAATCTGTTCCTAGGAAATCGCTGCGAGAAGGAGGATGCACCTGAGGAGCAGGCCTAAGATGGAGGATTGAACAAACAAGTAGCTCTTACCTGAGGAATCGGCTATCCCATGGAACAACTTCAGAGAAAGATTCTGCAACATTACTAGGAGTCTGCCAAAACATAGAATTACTTGCCATGTTCCAGTTAAAGCCTAAACTATCGAGTTGGCATTTCTTTTTAAAAGTGTATAAAGAAGCGGTAATGGGCCAAATCCTCAAGCCACTGTAAATCAACACGATTTGCTTGCCTCCGCTGGAACACCCGCTCTCTATTGCAGTTCAGGAGCTAACACACAGTATCTTAATATGCATTTAGGTTAATATTTGCACTTTGCAGGGCTAGGTAGATTGCACGGCTGGCACATATCAGACTAAATGTCACTTCCGAAAGCTAAGGGACCGAACCGGAAGCTGCCATTCAGAGGGACTACCTGACAACATGTGGAACCTCTCCGGAAAAGCCTTCCCACCTCAAGCAACTCCTTTTGATTAATCTTTCACATAGACAATACACGTTATACACACCGACACGCCCCCCCGGCCTTTGCCTCCACAGATCTTGTGGTTGGCTAATTAAAGGAGGAGGTGTAACTATCAATCTAATCTGGCTTGTTCTCAAATTTACCATAATTTCCACACTTGAGAGGCTGGTGAAATGAAACAGCACTACTACACTTTCCCATTCATCAGCCGGAAGCAGAACAACTCAGAGAACCGGGCGAAAAATAATTAGGATGCGGGATCAGGTGTTGCGCCCGTGCATCTGTGCCTGTACAGGGGCACGCAGGCACATGAGCATTCACGGGAGGCAGCAGCAGTAGCACGGGGGCAGATGAGCACCACCAGTCATTTGACCTCGACAGGTGAATGCTTGCAGATGTACTCACAGCACACTTATTAGAAGAGGCCCAAATGCCCGAGAAAACTGCCGTCAGATTACGCCGGAAACAACAACGGCTTTTTAAACAACTACAGCCGCCAGAACGGTACCGGCGGCAGCACTGCAGGAGCTGCTCAGGAACCGCTGGGGCAACCCCAGCGCACCGGGTGCTCAGCGCGTGGCCCTGACCCCACCGCATGGCATGTCACCCTTGGGCAGGAAGCTTGACATTTTCTGGAAGCACCGGTGTCATTTCACGGGCTTTGCCGTCGCTTTGCGCTTGTGGGGTAACACTATAGAGTTTTTCAGAAAGTGTTGGAGCAACTTTGGTACCTTTTCCATTCAGGCACACTGGGAGTGAGCTGTGGGGCTGCTGCCAGGGGCTCTGCTCAGCACAGCATGGCTGGAGCTGGCCCAGGACCTCCTTCGAAAGACAGACTGGTCAGACACACAGCTATCCTGAATCATCAAGGATAATCCTATGTTCAAGTTCAAGTTCCTACCTTCCAGTTCAAGTTCAAGTTCCTACGTTCCAATTGGTGCCCGTTACCTCTTGTCCTGGATCATCAAAGATGATCCAGGACAAGAGGTAACGGGTACAAACTGGAACCTAGGAACTTCTATCAAAGCATGAGGAGGAACTTCTTTACTTTGAGGGTGGCAGAGCGCTGGAACAGGCTGCCCAGGGAGGCGGTAGAGTCTCCCACCCCAGAGACATTCAAAACCCGCCTGGAGGTCATCCTGTGCAACCTGCTGTAGGTGACCCTGCTCTGGCAGGGGGGTTGGACTGGATGATCTCCAGAGCTCCTTTCCAACCCTAACCAATCTGTGATTCTGTGATCAGAGCTGTTCTTCGAAATCTGTTCCTAGGAAATCGCTGCGAGAAGGAGGATGCACCTGAGGAGCAGGCCTAAGATGGAGGATTGAACAAACAAGTAGCTCTTACCTGAGGAATCGGCTATCCCATGGAACAACTTCTGAGAAAGATTCTGCAACATTACTAGGGGTCCGCCAAAACATACAATTACTTGCCATGTTCCAGTTAAAGCCTAAACTATCGAGTTGGCATTTCTTTTTAAAAGTGTATAAAGAAGCGGTAATGGGCCAAATCCTCAAGCCACTCTAAATCAACACGATTTGCTTGCCTCCGCTGGAACACCCGCTCTCTATTTCAGTTCAGGAGCTAACACACAGTATCTTAATATGCATTTAGGTTAATATTTGCACTTTGCAGGGCTAGGTAGATTGCACGGCTGGCACATATCAGACTAAATGTCACTTCCGAAAGCTAAGGGACCGAACCGGAAGCTGCCATTCAGAGGGACTACCTGACAACATGTGGAACCTCTCCGGAAAAGCCTTCCCACCTCAAGCAACTCCTTTTGATTAATCTTTCACATAGACAATACACCTTATATACACCGACACACCCCCCCGGCCTTTGCCTCCACAGATCCTGTGGTTGGCTAATTAAAGGAGGAGGTGTAACTATCAATCTAATCTCGCTTGTTCTCAAATTTACCATAATTTCCACACTTGAGAGGCTGGTGAAATGAAACAGCACTACTACACTTTCCCATTCATCAGCCGGAAGCAGAACAACTCCGAGAACCGGGCGAAAAATAATTAGGATGCGGGATCAGGTGTTGCGCGCGTGCATCTGTGCCTGTACAGGGGCACGCAGGCACATGAGCATTCACGGGAGGCAGCAGCAGTAGCACGGGGGGAGATGAGCACCACCAGTCATTTGACCTCGACAGGTGAATGCTTGCAGATGTACTCACAGCACACTTATTAGAAGAGGCCCAAATGCCCGAGAAAACTGCCGTCAGATTACGCCGGAAACAACAACGGCTTTTTAAACAACTACAGCCGCCAGAACGGTACCGGCGGCAGCACTGCAGGAGCTGCTCAGGAACCGCTGGGGCAACCCCAGCGCACCGGGTGCTCAGCGCGTGGCCCTGACCCCACCGCATGGCATGTCACCCTTGGGCAGGAAGCTTGACATTTTCTGGAAGCACCGGTGTCATTTCACGGGCTTTGCCGTCGCTTTGCGCTTGTGGGGTAACACTATAGAGTTTTTCAGAAAGTGTTGGAGCAACTTTGGTACCTTTTCCATTCAGGCACACTGGGAGTGAGCTGTGGGGCTGCTGCCAGGGGCTCTGCTCAGCACAGCATGGCTGGAGCTGGCCCAGGACCTCCTTCGAAAGACAGACTGGTCAGACACACAGCTATCCTGAATCATCAAGGATAATCCTATGTTCAAGTTCCTACGTTCCAGTTCAAGTTCAAGTTCCTACGTTCCAATTGGTGCCCGTTACCTCTTGTCCAGGATCATCAAAGATGATCCAGGACAAGAGGTAACGGGTACAAACTGGAACGTAGGAACTTCTATCAAAGCATGATAAGGAACTTCTTTACTTTGAGGGTGGCAGAGCGCTGGAACAGGCTGCCCAGGGAGGCGGTAGAGTCTCCCACCCCAGAGACATTCAAAACCCGCCTGGAGGTCATCCTGTGCAACCTGCTGTAGGTGACCCTGCTCTGGCAGGGGGTTGGACTGGATGATCTCCAGAGCTCCTTTCCAACCCTAACCAATCTGTGATTCTGTGATCAGAGCTGTTCTTCGAAATCTGTTCCTAGGAAATCGCTGCGAGAAGGAGGATGCACCTGAGGAGCAGGCCTAAGATGGAGGATTGAACAAACAAGTAGCTCTTACCTGAGGAATCGGCTATCCCATGGAACAACTTCTGAGAAAGATTCTGCAACATTACTAGGAGTCTGCCAAAACATAGAATTACTTGCCATGTTCCAGTTAAAGCCTAAACTATCGAGTTGGCATTTCTTTTTAAAAGTGTATAAAGAAGCGGTAATGGGCCAAATCCTCAAGCCACTGTAAATCAACACGATTTGCTTGCCTCCGCTGGAACACCCGCTCTCTATTGCAGTTCAGGAGCTAACACACAGTATCTTAATATGCATTTAGGTTAATATTTGCACTTTGCAGGGCTAGGTAGATTGCACGGCTGGCACATATCAGACTAAATGTCACTTCCGAAAGCTAAGGGACCGAACCGGAAGCTGCCATTCAGAGGGACTACCTGACAACATGTGGAACCTCTCCGGAAAAGCCTTCCCACCTCAAGCAACTCCTTTTGATTAATCTTTCACATAGACAATACACGTTATACACACCGACACACCCCCCCGGCCTTTGCCTCCACAGATCCTGTGGTTGGCTAATTAAAGGAGGAGGTGTAACTATCAATCTAATCTGGCTTGTTCTCAAATTTACCATAATTTCCACACTTGAGAGGCTGGTGAAATGAAACAGCACTACTACACTTTCCCATTCATCAGCCGGAAGCAGAACAACTCCGAGAACCGGGCGAAAAATAATTAGGATGCGGGATCAGGTGTTGCGCGCGTGCATCTGTGCCTGTACAGGGGCACGCAGGCACATGAGCATTCACGGGAGGCAGCAGCAGTAGCACGGGGGCAGATGAGCACCACCAGTCATTTGACCTCGACAGGTGAATGCTTGCAGATGTACTCACAGCACACTTATTAGAAGAGGCCCAAATGCCCGAGAAAACTGCCGTCAGATTACGCCGGAAACAACAACGGCTTTTTAAACAACTACAGCCGCCAGAACGGTACCGGCGGCAGCACTGCAGGAGCTGCTCAGGAACCGCTGGGGCAACCCCAGCGCACCGGGTGCTCAGCGCGTGGCCCTGACCCCACCGCATGGAATGTCACCCTTGGGCAGGAAGCTTGACATTTTCTGGAAGCACCGGTGTCATTTCACGGGCTTTGCCGTCGCTTTGCGCTTGTGGGGTAACACTATAGAGTTTTTCAGAAAGTGTTGGAGCAACTTTGGTACCTTTTCCATTCAGGCACACTGGGAGTGAGCTGTGGGGCTGCTGCCAGGGGCTCTGCTCAGCACAGCATGGCTGGAGCTGGCCCAGGACCTCCTTCGAAAGACAGACTGGTCAGACACACAGCTATCCTGAATCATCAAGGATAATCCTATGTTCAAGTTCCTACGTTCCAGTTCAAGTTCAAGTTCCTACGTTCCAATTGGTGCCCGTTACCTCTTGTCCAGGATCATCAAAGATGATCCAGGACAAGAGGTAACGGGTACCAACTGGAACGTAGGAACTTCTATCAAAGCATGAGGAGGAACTTCTTTACTTTGAGGGTGGCAGAGCGCTGGAACAGGCTGCCCAGGGAGGCAGTAGAGTCTCCCACCCCAGAGACATTCAAAACCCGCCTGGAGGTCATCCGGTGCAACCTGCTGTAGGTGACCCTGCTCTGGCAGGGGGGTTGGGCTGGATGATCTCCAGAGCTCCTTTCCAACCCTAACCAATCTGTGATTCTGTGATCAGAGCTGTTCTTCGAAATCTGTTCCTAGGAAATCGCTGCGAGAAGGAGGATGCACCTGAGGAGCAGGCCTAAGATGGAGGATTGAACAAACAAGTAGCTCTTACCTGAGGAATCGGCTATCCCATGGAACAACTTCTGAGAAAGATTCTGCAACATTACTAGGGGTCCGCCAAAACATACAATTACTTGCCATGTTCCAGTTAAAGCCTAAACTATCGAGTTGGCATTTCTTTTTAAAAGTGTATAAAGAAGCGGTAATGGGCCAAATCCGCAAGCCACTGTAAATCAACACGATTTGCTTGCCTCCGCTGGAACACCCGCTCTCTATTTCAGTTCAGGAGCTAACACACAGTATCTTAATATGCATTTAAGGTTAATATTTGCACTTTGCAGGGCTAGGTAGATTGCACGGCTGGCACATATCAGACTAAATGTCACTTCCGAAAGCTAAGGGACCGGAAGCTGCCATTCAGAGGGACTACCTGACAACATGTGGAACCTCTCCGGAAAAGCCTTCCCACCTCAAGCAACTCCTTTTGATTAATCTTTCACATAGACAATACACGTTATACACACCGACACACCCCCCCGGCCTTTGCCTCCACAGATCCTGTGGTTGGCTAATTAAAGGAGGAGGTGTAACTATCAATCTAATCTGGCTTGTTCTCAAATTTACCATAATTTCCACACTTGAGAGGCTGGTGAAATGAAACAGCACTACTACACTTTCCCATTCATCAGCCGGAAGCAGAACAACTCAGAGAACCGGGCGAAAAATAATTAGGATGCGGGATCAGGTGTTGCACCCGTGCATCTGTGCCTGTACAGGGGCATGCAGGCACATGAGCATTCACGGGAGGCAGCAGCAGTAGCACGGGGGGAGATGAGCACCACCAGTCATTTGACCTCGACAGGTGAATGCTTGCAGATGTACTCACAGCACACTTATTAGAAGAGGCCCAAATGCCCGAGAAAACTGCCGTCAGATTACGCCGGAAACAACAACGGCTTTTTAAACAACTACAGCCGCCAGAACGGTACCGGCGGCAGCACTGCAGGAGCTGCTCAGGAACCGCTGGGGCAACCCCAGCGCACCGGGTGCTCAGCGCGTGGCCCTGACCCCACCGCATGGCATGTCACCCTTGGGCAGGAAGCTTGACATTTTCTGGAAGCACCGGTGTCATTTCACGGGCTTTGCCGTCGCTTTGCGCTTGTGGGGTAACACTATAGAGTTTTTCAGAAAGTGTTGGAGCAACTTTGGTACCTTTTCCATTCAGGCACACTGGGAGTGAGCTGTGGGGCTGCTGCCAGGGGCTCTGCTCAGCACAGCATGGCTGGAGCTGGCCCAGGACCTCCTTCGAAAGACAGACTGGTCAGACACACAGCTATCCTGAATCATCAAGGATAATCCTATGTTCAAGTTCCTACGTTCCAGTTCAAGTTCAAGTTCCTACGTTCCAGTTGGTACCCGTTACCTCTTGTCCTGGATCATCTTTGATGATCCAGGACAAGAGGTAACGGGCACCAATTGGAACGTAGGAACTTCTATCAAAGCATGAGGAGGAACTTCTTTACTTTGAGGGTGGCAGAGCGCTGGAACAGGCTGCCCAGGGAGGCAGTAGAGTCTCCCACCCCAGAGACATTCAAAACCCGCCTGGAGGTCATCCGGTGCAACCTGCTGTAGGTGACCCTGCTCTGGCAGGGGGGTTGCACTACATGATCTCCAGAGCTCCTTTCCAACCCTAACCAATCTGTGATTCTGTGATCAGAGCTGTTCTTCGAAATCTGTTCCTAGGAAATCGCTGCGAGAAGGAAGATGCACCTGAGGAGCAGGCCTAAGATGGAGGATTGAACAAACAAGTAGCTCTTACCTGAGGAATCGGCTATCCCATGGAACAACTTCTGAGAAAGATTCTGCAACATTACTAGGGGTCCGCCAAAACATACAATTACTTGCCATGTTCCAGTTAAAGCCTAAACTATCGAGTTGGCATTTCTTTTTAAAAGTGTATAAAGAAGCGGTAATGGGCCAAATCCTCAAGCCACTCTAAATCAACACGATTTGCTTGCCTCCGCTGGAACACCCGCTCTCTATTTCAGTTCAGGAGCTAACACACAGTATCTTAATATGCATTTAGGTTAATATTTGCACTTTGCAGGGCTAGGTAGATTGCACGGCTGGCACATATCAGACTAAATGTCACTTCCGAAAGCTAAGGGACCGAACCGGAAGCTGCCATTCAGAGGGACTACCTGACAACATGTGGAACCTCTCCGGAAAAGCCTTCCCAACTCAAGCAACTCCTTTTGATTAATCTTTCACATAGACAATACACGTTATATACACCGACACACCCCCCCGGCCTTTGCCTCCACGGATCCTGTGGTTGGCTAATTAAAGGAGGAGGTGTAACTATCAATCTAATCTGGCTTGTTCTCAAATTTACCATAATTTCCACACTTGAGAGGCTGGTGAAATGAAACAGCACTACTACACTTTCCCATTCATCAGCCGGAAGCAGAACAACTCCGAGAACCGGGCGAAAAATAATTAGGATGCGGGATCAGGTGTTGCGCGCGTGCATCTGTGCCTGTACAGGGGCACGCAGGCACATGAGCATTCACGGGAGGCAGCAGCAGTAGCACGGGGGCAGATGAGCACCACCAGTCATTTGACCTCGACAGGTGAATGCTTGCAGATGTACTCACAGCACACTTATTAGAAGAGGCCCAAATGCCCGAGAAAACTGCCGTCAGATTACGCCGGAAACAACAACGGCTTTTTAAACAACTACAGCCGCCAGAACGGTACCGGCGGCAGCACTGCAGGAGCTGCTCAGGAACCGCTGGGGCAACCCCAGCGCACCGGGTGCTCAGCGCGTGGCCCTGACCCCACCGCATGGCATGTCACCCTTGGGCAGGAAGCTTGACATTTTCTGGAAGCACCGATGTCATTTCACGGGCTTTGCCGTCGCTTTGCGCTTGTGGGGTAACACTATAGAGTTTTTCAGAAAGTGTTGGAGCAACTTTGGTACCTTTTCCATTCAGGCACACTGGGAGTGAGCTGTGGGGCTGCTGCCAGGGGCTCTGCTCAGCACAGCATGGCTGGAGCTGGCCCAGGACCTCCTTCGAAAGACAGACTGGTCAGACACACAGCTATCCTGAATCATCAAGGATAATCCTATGTTCAAGTTCCTACGTTCCAGTTCAAGTTCAAGTTCCTACGTTCCAATTGGTGCCCGTTACCTCTTGTCCTGGATCATCTTTGATGATCCAGGACAAGAGGTAACGGGTACAAACTGGAACCTAGGAACTTCTATCAAAGCATGAGGAGGAACTTCTTTACTTTGAGGGTGGCAGAGCGATGGAACAGGCTGCCCGGGGAGGCGGTAGAGTCTCCCACCCCAGAGACATTCAAAACCCGCCTGGAGGTCATCCTGTGCAACCTGCTGTAGGTGACCCTGCTCTGGCAGGGGGGTTGGGCTGGATGATCTCCAGAGTTCCTTTCCAACCCTAAACAATCTGTGATTCTGTGATCAGAGCTGTTCTTCGAAATCTGTTCCTAGGAAATCGCTGCGAGAAGGAGGATGCACCTGAGGAGCAGGCCTAAGATGGAGGATTGAACAAACAAGTAGCTCTTACCTGAGGAATCGGCTATCCCATGGAACAACTTCTGAGAAAGATTCTTCAACATTACTAGGGGTCCGCCAAAACATACAATTACTTGCCATGTTCCAGTTAAAGCCTAAACTATCGAGTTGGCATTTCTTTTTAAAAGTGTATAAAGAAGCGGTAATGGGCCAAATCCTCAAGCCACTCTAAATCAACACGATTTGCTTGCCTCCGCTGGAACACCCGCTCTCTATTTCAGTTCAGGAGCTAACACACAGTATCTTAATATGCATTTAGGTTAATATTTGCACTTTGCAGGGCTAGGTAGATTGCACGGCTGGCACATATAAGACTAAATGTCACTTCCGAAAGCTAAGGGACCGAACCGGAAGCTGCCATTCAGAGGGACTACCTGACAACATGTGGAACCTCTCCGGAAAAGCCTTCCCACCTCAAGCAACTCCTTTTGATTAATCTTTCACATAGACAATACACGTTATACACACCGACACACCCCCCCGGCCTTTGCCTCCACAGATCCTGTGGTTGGCTAATTAAAGGAGGAGGTGTAACTATCAATCTAATCTGGCTTGTTCTCAAATTTACCATAATTTCCACACTTGAGAGGCTGGTGAAATGAAACAGCACTACTACACTTTCCCATTCATCAGCCGGAAGCAGAACAACTCAGAGAACCGGGCGAAAAATAATTAGGATGCGGGATCAGGTGTTGCGCGCGTGCATCTGTGCCTGTACAGGGGCACGCAGGCACATGAGCATTCACGGGAGGCAGCAGCAGTAGCACGGGGGCAGATGAGCACCACCAGTCTTTTGACCTCGACAGGTGAATGCTTGCAGATGTACTCACAGCACACTTATTAGAAGAGGCCCAAATGCCCGAGAAAACTGCCGTCAGATTACGCCGGAAACAACAACGGCTTTTTAAACAACTACAGCCGCCAGAACGGTACCGGCGGCAGCACTGCAGGAGCTGCTCAGGAACCGCTGGGGCAACCCCAGCGCACCGGGTGCTCAGCGCGTGGCCCTGACCCCACCGCATGGCATGTCACCCTTGGGCAGGAAGCTTGACATTTTCTGGAAGCACCGGTGTCATTTCACGGGCTTTGCCGTCGCTTTGCGCTTGTGGGGTAACACTATAGAGTTTTTCAGAAAGTGTTGGAGCAACTTTGGTACCTTTTCCATTCAGGCACACTGGGAGTGAGCTGTGGGGCTGCTGCCAGGGGCTCTGCTCAGCACAGCATGGCTGGAGCTGGCCCAGGACCTCCTTCGAAAGACAGACTGGTCAGACACACAGCTATCCTGAATCATCAAGGATAATCCTATGTTCAAGTTCCTACGTTCCAGTTCAAGTTCAAGTTCCTACGTTCCAATTGGTGCCCGTTACCTCTTGTCCTGGATCATCAAAGATGATCCAGGACAAGAGGTAACGGGTACAAACTGGAACCTAGGAACTTCTATCAAAGCATGAGGAGGAACTTCTTTACTTTGAGGGTGGCAGAGCGCTGTAACAGGCTGCCCAGGGAGGCGGTAGAGTCTCCCACCCCAGAAACATTCAAAACCCGCCTGGAGGTCATCCTGTGCAACCTGCTGTAGGTGACCCTGCTCTGGCAGGGGGGTTGGGCTGGATGATCTCCAGAGCTCCTTTCCAACACTAACTAATCTGTGATTCTGTGATCAGAGCTGTTCTTCGAAATCTGTTCCTAGGAAATCGCTGCGAGAAGGAGGATGCACCTGAGGAGCAGGCCTAAGATGGAGGATTGAACAAACAAGTAGCTCTTACCTGAGGAATCGGCTATCCCATGGAACAACTTCTGAGAAAGATTCTGCAACATTACTAGGGGTCCGCCAAAACATACAATTACTTGCCATGTTCCAGTTAAAGCCTAAACTATCGAGTTGGCATTTCTTTTTAAAAGTGTATAAAGAAGCGGTAATGGGCCAAATCCTCAAGCCACTGTAAATCAACACGATTTGCTTGCCTCCGCTGGAACACCCGCTCTCTATTTCAGTTCAGGAGCTAACACACAGTATCTTAATATGCATTTAGGTTAATATTTGCACTTTGCAGGGCTAGGTAGATTGCACGGCTGGCACATATAAGACTAAATGTCACTTCCGAAAGCTAAGGGACCGAACCGGAAGCTGCCATTCAGAGGGACTACCTGACAACATGTGGAACCTCTCCGGAAAAGCCTTCCCACCTCAAGCAACTCCTTTTGATTAATCTTTCACATAGACAATACACGTTATACACACCGACACACCCCCCCGGCCTTTGCCTCCACAGATCCTGTGGTTGGCTAATTAAAGGAGGAGGTGTAACTATCAATCTAATCTGGCTTGTTCTCAAATTTACCATAATTTCCACACTTGAGAGGCTGGTGAAATGAAACAGCACTACTACACTTTCCCATTCATCAGCCGGAAGCAGAACAACTCAGAGAACCGGGCGAAAAATAATTAGGATGCGGGATCAGGTGTTGCGCGCGTGCATCTGTGCCTGTACAGGGGCACGCAGGCACATGAGCATTCACGGGAGGCAGCAGCAGTAGCACGGGGGCAGATGAGCACCACCAGTCTTTTGACCTCGACAGGTGAATGCTTGCAGATGTACTCACAGCACACTTATTAGAAGAGGCCCAAATGCCCGAGAAAACTGCCGTCAGATTACGCCGGAAACAACAACGGCTTTTTAAACAACTACAGCCGCCAGAACGGTACCGGCGGCAGCACTGCAGGAGCTGCTCAGGAACCGCTGGGGCAACCCCAGCGCACCGGGTGCTCAGCGCGTGGCCCTGACCCCACCGCATGGCATGTCACCCTTGGGCAGGAAGCTTGACATTTTCTGGAAGCACCGGTGTCATTTCACGGGCTTTGCCGTCGCTTTGCGCTTGTGGGGTAACACTATAGAGTTTTTCAGAAAGTGTTGGAGCAACTTTGGTACCTTTTCCATTCAGGCACACTGGGAGTGAGCTGTGGGGCTGCTGCCAGGGGCTCTGCTCAGCACAGCATGGCTGGAGCTGGCCCAGGACCTCCTTCGAAAGACAGACTGGTCAGACACACAGCTATCCTGAATCATCAAGGATAATCCTATGTTCAAGTTCCTACGTTCCAGTTCAAGTTCAAGTTCCTACGTTCCAATTGGTGCCCGTTACCTCTTGTCCTGGATCATCAAAGATGATCCAGGACAAGAGGTAACGGGTACAAACTGGAACCTAGGAACTTCTATCAAAGCATGAGGAGGAACTTCTTTACTTTGAGGGTGGCAGAGCGCTGGAACAGGCTGCCCAGGGAGGCGGTAGAGTCTCCCACCCCAGAAACATTCAAAACCAGCCTGGAGGTCATCCTGTGCAACCTGCTGTAGGTGACCCTGCTCTGGCAGGGGGGTTGGGCTGGATGATCTCCAGAGGTCCTTTCCAACACTAACTAATCTGTGATTCTGTGATCAGAGCTGTTCTTCGAAATCTGTTCCTAGGAAATCGCTGCGAGAAGGAGGATGCACCTGAGGAGCAGGCCTAAGATGGAGGATTGAACAAACAAGTAGCTCTTACCTGAGGAATCGGCTATCCCATGGAACAACTTCTGAGAAAGATTCTGCAACATTACTAGGGGTCCGCCAAAACATACAATTACTTGCCATGTTCCAGTTAAAGCCTAAACTATCGAGTTGGCGTTTCTTTTTAAAAGTGTATAAAGAAGCGGTAATGGGCCAAATCCTCAAGCCACTGTAAATCAACACGATTTGCTTGCCTCCGCTCGAACACCCGCTCTCTATTTCAGTTCAGGAGCTAACACACAGTATCTTAATATGCATTTAGGTTAATATTTGCACTTTGCAGGGCTAGGTAGATTGCACGGCTGGCACATATCAGACTAAATGTCACTTCCGAAAGCTAAGGGACTGAACCGGAAGCTGCCATTCAGAGGGACTACCTGACAACATGTGGAACCTCTCCGGAAAAGCCTTCCCACCTCAAGCAACTCCTTTTGATTAATCTTTCACATAGACAATACACGTTATACACACCGACACGCCCCCCCGGCCTTTGCCTCTACAAATCCTGTGGTTGGCTAATTAAAGGAGGAGGTGTAACTATCAATCTAATCTGGCTTGTTCTCAAATTTACCATAATTTCCACACTTGAGAGGCTGGTGAAATGAAACAGCACTACTACACTTTCCCATTCATCAGCCGGAAGCAGAACAACTCCGAGAACCGGGCGAAAAATAATTAGGATGCGGGATCAGGTGTTGCGCGCGTGCATCTGTGCCTGTACAGGGGCACGCAGGCACATGAGCATTCACGGGAGGCAGCAGCAGTAGCACGGGGGCAGATGAGCACCACCAGTCATTTGACCTCGACAGGTGAATGCTTGCAGATGTACTCACAGCACACTTATTAGAAGAGGCCCAAATGCCCGAGAAAACTGCCGTCAGATTACGCCGGAAACAACAACGGCTTTTTAAACAACTACAGCCGCCAGAACGGTACCGGCGGCAGCACTGCAGGAGCTGCTCAGGAACCGCTGGGGCAACCCCAGCGCACCGGGTGCTCAGCGCGTGGCCCTGACCCCACCGCATGGCATGTCACCCTTGGGCAGGAAGCTTGACATTTTCTGGAAGCACCGGTGTCATTTCACGGGCTTTGCCGTCGCTTTGCGCTTGTGGGGTAACACTATAGAGTTTTTCAGAAAGTGTTGGAGCAACTTTGGTACCTTTTCCATTCAGGCACACTGGGAGTGAGCTGTGGGGCTGCTGCCAGGGGCTCTGCTCAGCACAGCATGGCTGGAGCTGGCCCAGGACCTCCTTCGAAAGACAGACTGGTCAGACACACAGCTATCCTGAATCATCAAGGATAATCCTATGTTCAAGTTCCTACCTTCCAGTTCAAGTTCAAGTTCCTACGTTCCAATTGGTGCCCGTTACCTCTTGTCCTGGATCATCAAAGATGATCCAGGACAAGAGGTAACGGGTACAAACTGGAACCTAGGAACTTCTATCAAAGCATGAGGAGGAACTTCTTTACTTTGAGGGTGGCAGAGCGCTGGAACAGGCTGCCCAGGGAGGCGGTAGAGTCTCCCACCCCAGAGACATTCAAAACCCGCCTGGAGGTCATCCTGTGCAACCTGCTGTAGGTGACCCTGCTCTGGCAGGGGGGTTGGACTGGATGATCTCCAGAGCTCCTTTCCAACCCTAACCAATCTGTGATTCTGTGATCAGAGCTGTTCTTCGAAATCTGTTCCTAGGAAATCGCTGCGAGAAGGAGGATGCACCTGAGGAGCAGGCCTAAGATGGAGGATTGAACAAAGAAGTAGCTCTTACCTGAGGAATCGGCTATCCCATGGAACAACTTCTGAGAAAGATTCTGCAACATTACTAGGGGTCCGCCAAAACATACAATTACTTGCCATGTTCCAGTTAAAGCCTAAACTATCGAGTTGGCATTTCTTTTTAAAAGTGTATAAAGAAGCGGTAATGGGCCAAATCCTCAAGCCACTGTAAATCAACACGATTTGCTTGCCTCCGCTGGAACACCCGCTCTCTATTTCAGTTCAGGAGCTAACACACAGTATCTTAATATGCATTTAGGTTAATATTTGCACTTTGCAGGGCTAGGTAGATTGCACGGCTGGCACATATCAGACTAAATGTCACTTCCGAAAGCTAAGGGACTGAACCGGAAGCTGCCATTCAGAGGGACTACCTGACAACATGTGGAACCTCTCCGGAAAAGCCTTCCCACCTCAAGCAACTCCTTTTGATTAATCTTTCACATAGACAATACACGTTATACACACCGACACGCCCCCCCGGCCTTTGCCTCTACAAATCCTGTGGTTGGCTAATTAAAGGAGGAGGTGTAACTATCAATCTAATCTCGCTTGTTCTCAAATTTACCATAATTTCCACACTTGAGAGGCTGGTGAATTGAAACAGCACTACTACACTTTCCCATTCATCAGCCGGAAGCAGAACAACTCCGAGAACCGGGCGAAAAATAATTAGGATGCGGGATCAGGTGTTGCGCGCGTGCATCTGTGCCTGTACAGGGGCACGCAGGCACATGAGCATTCACGGGAGGCAGCAGCAGTAGCACGGGGGCAGATGAGCACCACCAGTCATTTGACCTCGACAGGTGAATGCTTGCAGATGTACTCACAGCACACTTATTAGAAGAGGCCCAAATGCCCGAGAAAACTGCCGTCAGATTACGCCGGAAACAACAACGGCTTTTTAAACAACTACAGCCGCCAGAACGGTACCGGCGGCAGCACTGCAGGAGCTGCTCAGGAACCGCTGGGGCAACCCCAGCGCACCGGGTGCTCAGCGCGTGGCCCTGACCCCACCGCATGGCATGTCACCCTTGGGCAGGAAGCTTGACATTTTCTGGAAGCACCGGTGTCATTTCACGGGCTTTGCCGTCGCTTTGCGCTTGTGGGGTAACACTATAGAGTTTTTCAGAAAGTGTTGGAGCAACTTTGGTACCTTTTCCATTCAGGCACACTGGGAGTGAGCTGTGGGGCTGCTGCCAGGGGCTCTGCTCAGCACAGCATGGCTGGAGCTGGTCCAGGACCTCCTTCGAAAGACAGACTGGTCAGACACACAGCTATCCTGAATCATCAAGGATAATCCTATGTTCAAGTTCCTACCTTCCAGTTCAAGTTCAAGTTCCTACGTTCCAATTGGTGCCCGTTACCTCTTGTCCTGGATCATCAAAGATGATCCAGGACAAGAGGTAACGGGTACAAACTGGAACCTAGGAACTTCTATCAAAGCATGAGGAGGAACTTCTTTACTTTGAGGGTGGCAGAGCGCTGGAACAGGCTGCCCAGGGAGGCGGTAGAGTCTCCCACCCCAGAAACATTCAAAACCCGCCTGGAGGTCATCCTGTGCAACCTGCTGTAGGTGACCCTGCTCTGGCAGGGGGGTTGGACTGGATGATCTCCAGAGCTCCTTTCCAACACTAACTAATCTGTGATTCTGTGATCAGAGCTGTTCTTCGAAATCTGTTCCTAGGAAATCGCTGCGAGAAGGAGGATGCACCTGAGGAGCAGGCCTAAGATGGAGGATTGAACAAACAAGTAGCTCTTACCTGAGGAATCGGCTATCCCATGGAACAACTTCTGAGAAAGATTCTGCAACATTACTAGGGGTCCGCCAAAACATACAATTACTTGCCATGTTCCAGTTAAAGCCTAAACTATCGAGTTGGCATTTCTTTTTAAAAGTGTATAAAGAAGCGGTAATGGGCCAAATCCTCAAGCCACTCTAAATCAACACGATTTGCTTGCCTCCGCTGGAACACCCGCTCTCTATTTCAGTTCAGGAGCTAACACACAGTATCTTAATATGCATTTATGTTAATATTTGCACTTTGCAGGGCTAGGTAGATTGCACGGCTGGCACATATCAGACTAAATGTCACTTCCGAAAGCTAAGGGACTGAACCGGAAGCTGCCATTCAGAGGGACTACCTGACAACATGTGGAACCTCTCCGGAAAAGCCTTCCCACCTCAAGCAACTCCTTTTGATTAATCTTTCACATAGACAATACACGTTATACACACCGACACGCCCCCCCGGCCTTTGCCTCTACAAATCCTGTGGTTGGCTAATTAAAGGAGGAGGTGTAACTATCAATCTAATCTCGCTTGTTCTCAAATTTACCATAATTTCCACACTTGAGAGGCTGGTGAATTGAAACAGCACTACTACACTTTCCCATTCATCAGCCGGAAGCAGAACAACTCCGAGAACCGGGCGAAAAATAATTAGGATGCGGGATCAGGTGTTGCGCGCGTGCATCTGTGCCTGTACAGGGGCACGCAGGCACATGAGCATTCACGGGAGGCAGCAGCAGTAGCACGGGGGCAGATGAGCACCACCAGTCATTTGACCTCGACAGGTGAATGCTTGCAGATGTACTCACAGCACACTTATTAGAAGAGGCCCAAATGCCCGAGAAAACTGCCGTCAGATTACGCCGGAAACAACAACGGCTTTTTAAACAACTACAGCCGCCAGAACGGTACCGGCGGCAGCACTGCAGGAGCTGCTCAGGAACCGCTGGGGCAACCCCAGCGCACCGGGTGCTCAGCGCGTGGCCCTGACCCCACCGCATGGCATGTCACCCTTGGGCAGGAAGCTTGACATTTTCTGGAAGCACCGGTGTCATTTCACGGGCTTTGCCGTCGCTTTGCGCTTGTGGGGTAACACTATAGAGTTTTTCAGAAAGTGTTGGAGCAACTTTGGTACCTTTTCCATTCAGGCACACTGGGAGTGAGCTGTGGGGCTGCTGCCAGGGGCTCTGCTCAGCACAGCATGGCTGGAGCTGGTCCAGGACCTCCTTCGAAAGACAGACTGGTCAGACACACAGCTATCCTGAATCATCAAGGATAATCCTATGTTCAAGTTCCTACGTTCCAGTTCAAGTTCAAGTTCCTACGTTCCAATTGGTGCCCGTTACCTCTTGTCCTGGATCATCAAAGATGATCCAGGACAAGAGGTAACGGGTACAAACTGGAACCTAGGAACTTCTATCAAAGCATGAGGAGGAACTTCTTTACTTTGAGGGTGGCAGAGCGCTGGAACAGGCTGCCCAGGGAGGCGGTAGAGTCTCCCACCCCAGAGACATTCAAAACCCGCCTGGAGGTCATCCTGTGCAACCTGCTGTAGGTGACCCTGCTCTGGCAGGGGGGTTGGACTGGATGATCTCCAGAGCTCCTTTCCAACACTAACTAATCTGTGATTCTGTGATCAGAGCTGTTCTTCGAAATCTGTTCCTAGGAAATCGCTGCGAGAAGGAGGATGCACCTGAGGAGCAGGCCTAAGATGGAGGATTGAACAAACAAGTAGCTCTTACCTGAGGAATCGGCTATCCCATGGAACAACTTCTGAGAAAGATTCTGCAACATTACTAGGGGTCCGCCAAAACATACAATTACTTGCCATGTTCCAGTTAAAGCCTAAACTATCGAGTTGGCATTTCTTTTTAAAAGTGTATAAAGAAGCGGTAATGGGCCAAATCCTCAAGCCACTCTAAATCAACACGATTTGCTTGCCTCCGCTGGAACACCCGCTCTCTATTTCAGTTCAGGAGCTAACACACAGTATCTTAATATGCATTTATGTTAATATTTGCACTTTGCAGGGCTAGGTAGATTGCACGGCTGGCACATATCAGACTAAATGTCACTTCCGAAAGCTAAGGGACCGAACCGGAAGCTGCCATTCAGAGGGACTACCTGACAACATGTGGAACCTCTCCGGAAAAGCCTTCCCAACTCAAGCAACTCCTTTTGATTCATCTTTCACATAGACAATACATGTTATATACACCGACACACCCCCCCGGCCTTTGCCTCCACAGATCCTGTGGTTGGCTAATTAAAGGAGGAGGTGTAACTATCAATCTAATCTGGCTTGTTCTCAAATTTACCATAATTTCCACACTTGAGAGGCTGGTGAAATGAAACAGCACTACTACACTTTCCCATTCATCAGCCGGAAGCAGAACAACTCCGAGAACCGGGCGAAAAATAATTAGGATGCGGGATCAGGTGTTGCGCGCGTGCATCTGTGCCTGTACAGGGGCACGCAGGCACATGAGCATTCACGGGAGGCAGCAGCAGTAGCACGGGGGCAGATGAGCACCACCAGTCATTTGACCTCGACAGGTGAATGCTTGCAGATGTACTCACAGCACACTTATTAGAAGAGGCCCAAATGCCCGAGAAAACTGCCGTCAGATTACGCCGGAAACAACAACGGCTTTTTAAACAACTACAGCCGCCAGAACGGTACCGGCGGCAGCACTGCAGGAGCTGCTCAGGAACCGCTGGGGCAACCCCAGCGCACCGGGTGCTCAGCGCGTGGCCCTGACCCCACCGCATGGCATGTCACCCTTGGGCAGGAAGCTTGACATTTTCTGGAAGCACCGGTGTCATTTCACGGGCTTTGCCGTCGCTTTGTGCTTGTGGGGTAACACTATAGAGTTTTTCAGAAAGTGTTGGAGCAACTTTGGTACCTTTTCCATTCAGGCACACTGGGAGTGAGCTGTGGGGCTGCTGCCAGGGGCTCTGCTCAGCACAGCATGGCTGGAGCTGGCCCAGGACCTCCTTCGAAAGACAGACTGGTAAGACACACAGCTATCCTGAATCATCAAGGATAATCCTATGTTCAAGTTCCTACCTTCCAGTTCAAGTTCAAGTTCCTACGTTCCAATTGGTGCCCGTTACCTCTTGTCCTGGATCATCAAAGATGATCCAGGACAAGAGGTAACGGGTACAAACTGGAACCTAGGAACTTCTATCAAAGCATGAGGAGGAACTTCTTTACTTTGAGGGTGGCAGAGCGCTGGAACAGGCTGCCCAGGGAGGCGGTAGAGTCTCCCACCCCAGAGACATTCAAAACCCGCCTGGAGGTCATCCTGTGCAACCTGCTGTAGGTGACCCTGCTCTGGCAGGGGGGTTGGACTGGATGATCTCCAGAGCTCCTTTCCAACCCTAACCAATCTGTGATTCTGTGATCAGAGCTGTTCTTCGAAATCTGTTCCTAGGAAATCGCTGCGAGAAGGAGGATGCACCTGAGGAGCAGGCCTAAGATGGAGGATTGAACAAAGAAGTAGCTCTTACCTGAGGAATCGGCTATCCCATGGAACAACTTCTGAGAAAGATTCTGCAACATTACTAGGGGTCCGCCAAAACATACAATTACTTGCCATGTTCCAGTTAAAGCCTAAACTATCGAGTTGGCATTTCTTTTTAAAAGTGTATAAAGAAGCGGTAATGGGCCAAATCCTCAAGCCACTGTAAATCAACACGATTTGCTTGCCTCCGCTGGAACACCCGCTCTCTATTTCAGTTCAGGAGCTAACACACAGTATCTTAATATGCATTTAGGTTAATATTTGCACTTTGCAGGGCTAGGTAGATTGCACGGCTGGCACATATCAGACTAAATGTCACTTCCGAAAGCTAAGGGACTGAACCGGAAGCTGCCATTCAGAGGGACTACCTGACAACATGTGGAACCTCTCCGGAAAAGCCTTCCCACCTCAAGCAACTCCTTTTGATTAATCTTTCACATAGACAATACACGTTATACACACCGACACGCCCCCCCGGCCTTTGCCTCTACAAATCCTGTGGTTGGCTAATTAAAGGAGGAGGTGTAACTATCAATCTAATCTCGCTTGTTCTCAAATTTACCATAATTTCCACACTTGAGAGGCTGGTGAATTGAAACAGCACTACTACACTTTCCCATTCATCAGCCGGAAGCAGAACAACTCCGAGAACCGGGCGAAAAATAATTAGGATGCGGGATCAGGTGTTGCGCGCGTGCATCTGTGCCTGTACAGGGGCACGCAGGCACATGAGCATTCACGGGAGGCAGCAGCAGTAGCACGGGGGCAGATGAGCACCACCAGTCATTTGACCTCGACAGGTGAATGCTTGCAGATGTACTCACAGCACACTTATTAGAAGAGGCCCAAATGCCCGAGAAAACTGCCGTCAGATTACGCCGGAAACAACAACGGCTTTTTAAACAACTACAGCCGCCAGAACGGTACCGGCGGCAGCACTGCAGGAGCTGCTCAGGAACCGCTGGGGCAACCCCAGCGCACCGGGTGCTCAGCGCGTGGCCCTGACCCCACCGCATGGCATGTCACCCTTGGGCAGGAAGCTTGACATTTTCTGGAAGCACCGGTGTCATTTCACGGGCTTTGCCGTCGCTTTGCGCTTGTGGGGTAACACTATAGAGTTTTTCAGAAAGTGTTGGAGCAACTTTGGTACCTTTTCCATTCAGGCACACTGGGAGTGAGCTGTGGGGCTGCTGCCAGGGGCTCTGCTCAGCACAGCATGGCTGGAGCTGGTCCAGGACCTCCTTCGAAAGACAGACTGGTCAGACACACAGCTATCCTGAATCATCAAGGATAATCCTATGTTCAAGTTCCTACCTTCCAGTTCAAGTTCAAGTTCCTACGTTCCAATTGGTGCCCGTTACCTCTTGTCCTGGATCATCAAAGATGATCCAGGACAAGAGGTAACGGGTACAAACTGGAACGTAGGAACTTCTATCAAAGCATGAGGAGGAACTTCTTTACTTTGAAGGTGGCAGAGCGCTGGAACAGGCTGCCCAGAGAGGCGGTAGAGTCTCCCACCCCAGAAACATTCAAAACCCGCCTGGAGGTCATCCGGTGCAACCTGCTGTAGGTGACCCTGCTCTGGCAGGGGGGTTGGACTACATGATCTCCAGAGTTCCTTTCCAACCCTAAACAATCTGTGATTCTGTGATCAGAGCTGTTCTTCGAAATCTGTTCCTAGGAAATCGCTGCGAGAAGGAGGATGCACCTGAGGAGCAGGCCTAAGATGGAGGATTGAACAAACAAGTAGCTCTTACCTGAGGAATCGGCTATCCCATGGAACAACTTCTGAGAAAGATTCTGCAACATTACTAGGGGTCCGCCAAAACATACAATTACTTGCCATGTTCCAGTTAAAGCCTAAACTATCGAGTTGGCATTTCTTTTTAAAAGTGTATAAAGAAGCGGTAATGGGCCAAATCCTCAAGCCACTCTAAATCAACACGATTTGCTTGCCTCCGCTGGAACACCCGCTCTCTATTTCAGTTCAGGAGCTAACACACAGTATCTTAATATGCATTTAGGTTAATATTTGCACTTTGCAGGGCTAGGTAGATTGCACGGCTGGCACATATAAGACTAAATGTCACTTCCGAAAGCTAAGGGACCGAACCGGAAGCTGCCATTCAGAGGGACTACCTGACAACATGTGGAACCTCTCCGGAAAAGCCTTCCCACCTCAAGCAACTCCTTTTGATTAATCTTTCACATAGACAATACACGTTATACACACCGACACACCCCCCCGGCCTTTGCCTCCACAGATCCTGTGGTTGGCTAATTAAAGGAGGAGGTGTAACTATCAATCTAATCTCGCTTGTTCTCAAATTTACCATAATTTCCACACTTGAGAGGCTGGTGAAATGAAACAGCACTACTACACTTTCCCATTCATCAGCCGGAAGCAGAACAACTCAGAGAACCGGGCGAAAAATAATTAGGATGCGGGATCAGGTGTTGCGCGCGTGCATCTGTGCCTGTACAGGGGCACGCAGGCACATGTGCATTCACGGGAGGCAGCAGCAGTAGCACGGGGGCAGATGAGCACCACCAGTCTTTTGACCTCGACAGGTGAATGCTTGCAGATGTACTCACAGCACACTTATTAGAAGAGGCCCAAATGCCCGAGAAAACTGCCGTCAGATTACGCCGGAAACAACAACGGCTTTTTAAACAACTACAGCCGCCAGAACGGTACCGGCGGCAGCACTGCAGGAGCTGCTCAGGAACCGCTGGGGCAACCCCAGCGCACCGGGTGCTCAGCGCGTGGCCCTGACCCCACCGCATGGCATGTCACCCTTGGGCAGGAAGCTTGACATTTTCTGGAAGCACCGGTGTCATTTCACGGGCTTTGCCGTCGCTTTGCGCTTGTGGGGTAACACTATAGAGTTTTTCAGAAAGTGTTGGAGCAACTTTGGTACCTTTTCCATTCAGGCACACTGGGAGTGAGCTGTGGGGCTGCTGCCAGGGGCTCTGCTCAGCACAGCATGGCTGGAGCTGGCCCAGGACCTCCTTCGAAAGACAGACTGGTCAGACACACAGCTATCCTGAATCATCAAGGATAATCCTATGTTCAAGTTCCTACGTTCCAGTTCAAGTTCAAGTTCCTACGTTCCAATTGGTGCCCGTTACCTCTTGTCCTGGATCATCAAAGATGATCCAGGACAAGAGGTAACGGGTACAAACTGGAACCTAGGAACTTCTATCAAAGCATGAGGAGGAACTTCTTTACTTTGAGGGTGGCAGAGCGCTGTAACAGGCTGCCCAGGGAGGCGGTAGAGTCTCCCACCCCAGAAACATTCAAAACCCGCCTGGAGGTCATCCTGTGCAACCTGCTGTAGGTGACCCTGCTCTGGCAGGGGGGTTGGGCTGGATGATCTCCAGAGTTCCTTTCCAACACTAACTAATCTGTGATTCTGTGATCAGAGCTGTTCTTCGAAATCTGTTCCTAGGAAATCGCTGCGAGAAGGAGGATGCACCTGAGGAGCAGGCCTAAGATGGAGGATTGAACAAACAAGTAGCTCTTACCTGAGGAATCGGCTATCCCATGGAACAACTTCTGAGAAAGATTCTGCAACATTACTAGGGGTCCGCCAAAACATACAATTACTTGCCATGTTCCAGTTAAAGCCTAAACTATCGAGTTGGCGTTTCTTTTTAAAAGTGTATAAAGAAGCGGTAATGGGCCAAATCCTCAAGCCACTGTAAATCAACACGATTTGCTTGCCTCCGCTCGAACACCCGCTCTCTATTTCAGTTCAGGAGCTAACACACAGTATCTTAATATGCATTTAGGTTAATATTTGCACTTTGCAGGGCTAGGTAGATTGCACGGCTGGCACATATCAGACTAAATGTCACTTCCGAAAGCTAAGGGACTGAACCGGAAGCTGCCATTCAGAGGGACTACCTGACAACATGTGGAACCTCTCCGGAAAAGCCTTCCCACCTCAAGCAACTCCTTTTGATTAATCTTTCACATAGACAATACACGTTATACACACCGACACGCCCCCCCGGCATTTGCCTCTACAAATCCTGTGGTTGGCTAATTAAAGGAGGAGGTGTAACTATCAATCTAATCTGGCTTGTTCTCAAATTTACCATAATTTCCACACTTGAGAGGCTGGTGAAATGAAACAGCACTACTACACTTTCCCATTCATCAGCCGGAAGCAGAACAACTCCGAGAACCGGGCGAAAAATAATTAGGATGCGGGATCAGGTGTTGCGCGCGTGCATCTGTGCCTGTACAGGGGCACGCAGGCACATGAGCATTCACGGGAGGCAGCAGCAGTAGCACGGGGGCAGATGAGCACCACCAGTCATTTGACCTCGACAGGTGAATGCTTGCAGATGTACTCACAGCACACTTATTAGAAGAGGCCCAAATGCCCGAGAAAACTGCCGTCAGATTACGCCGGAAACAACAACGGCTTTTTAAACAACTACAGCCGCCAGAACGGTACCGGCGGCAGCACTGCAGGAGCTGCTCAGGAACCGCTGGGGCAACCCCAGCGCACCGGGTGCTCAGCGCGTGGCCCTGACCCCACCGCATGGCATGTCACCCTTGGGCAGGAAGCTTGACATTTTCTGGAAGCACCGGTGTCATTTCACGGGCTTTGCCGTCGCTTTGCGCTTGTGGGGTAACACTATAGAGTTTTTCAGAAAGTGTTGGAGCAACTTTGGTACCTTTTCCATTCAGGCACACTGGGAGTGAGCTGTGGGGCTGCTGCCAGGGGCTCTGCTCAGCACAGCATGGCTGGAGCTGGTCCAGGACCTCCTTCGAAAGACAGACTGGTCAGACACACAGCTATCCTGAATCATCAAGGATAATCCTATGTTCAAGTTCCTACGTTCCAGTTCAAGTTCAAGTTCCTACGTTCCAATTGGTGCCCGTTACCTCTTGTCCTGGATCATCAGCAAAGGTGCCAGCGGGCAAAAGTAATGCTGGTTCTCACTGCCTCCTGGAACCCTTTCAAATGCCCCAGACAATTTGGCCCTCTCTGCTTTCCTGCGGACTCCATCCTCAAAAGCACCTGTTTTCGCTTTCGGCAGCCTCAGGAACAAAAAAGACAAACGTCCAGCTTTTGCTGCCACAGCAAAGGTGCCAGCGGGGAAAAGTAATGCTGGTCCTCATTGCTTCCTGGAACCTCTTCAAAAGCCACAGACAATTTGGCCCTCTCTGCTTTCCTGCGGACTCCATCCTCAAAAGCACCTGTTTTCGCTTTCGGCAACCTCAGGAGCAAAAAAGACAAACGTCCAGCTTTTGCTGCCGCAGCAAAGGTGCCAGCGGGCAAAAGTAATGCTGGTTCTCACTGCCTCCTGGAACTCTTTCAAATGCCCCAGACAATTTGGCCCTCTCTGCTTTCCTGCGGACTCCATCCTCAAAAGCACCTGTTTTCGCTTTCGGCATCCTCAGGAGCAAAAAAGACAAACGTCCAGCTTTTGCTGCCACAGCAGAGGTGCCAGCGGGGAAAAGTAATGCTGGTTCTCACTGCCTCCTGGAACCCTTTCAAATGCCCCAGACAATTTGGCCCTCTCTGCTTTCCTGCGGACTCCATCCTCAAAAGCACCTGTTTTCGCTTTCGGCAGCCTCCAGAGCAAAAAAGACAAACGTCCACCTTTTGCTGCCACAGCAAAGGTGCCAGCGGGGAAAAGTGATGCTGGTCCTCATTGCCTCCTGGAACCCTTTCAAATACCCCAGACTATTTGGCCCTCTCTGCTTTCCTGCGGACTCCATCCTCAAAAGCACCTGTTTTCGCTTTCGGCAGCCTCCGGAGCAAAAAAGACAAACGTCCAGCTTTTGCTGCCACAGCAAAGGTGCCAGCGGGCAAAAGTAATGCTGGTTCTCACTACCTCCTAGAACTCTTTAAAATGCCCCAGACAATTTGGCCCTCTCTGCTTTCCTGCGGACTCCATCCTCAAAAGTACCTCTTTTCGCTTTCGGCAGCCTCCAGAGCAAAAAAGACAAACGTCCAGCTTTTGCTGCCACAGCAAAGGTGCCAGCGGGGAAAAGTAATGCTGGTCCTCATTGCCTCCTGAAACCTCTTCAAAAGCCACAGACAATTTGGCCCTCTCTGCTTTCCTGCGGACTCCATCCTCAAAAGCACCTGTTTTCGCTTTCGGCATCCTCAGGAGCAAAAAAGACAAACGTCCAGCTTTTGCTGCCACAGCAGAGGTGCCAGCGGGGAAAAGTAATGCTGGTTCTCACTGCCTCCTGGAACCCTTTCAAATGCCCCAGACTATTTGGCCCTCTCTGCTTTCCTGCGGACTCCATCCTCAAAAGCACCTGTTTTCGCTTTCGGCAGCCTCCAGAGCAAAAAAGACAAACGTCCAGCTTTTTCTACCACAGCAAAGGTGCCAGCGGGGAAAAGTAATGCTGGTTCTCCCTACCTCCTAGAACTCTTTCAAATGCCCCAGACAATTTGGCCCTCTCTGCTTTCCTGCGGACTCCATCCTCAAAAGCACCTGTTTTCGCTTTCGGCAACCTCCGGAGCAAAAAAGACAAACGTCCAGGTTTTGCTGCCACAGCAAAGGTGCCAGCCGGGAAAAGTAATGCTGGTTCTCACTGCGTCCTGGAACCCTTTCAAATGCCCCAGACAATTTGGCCCTCTCTGCTTTCCTGCGGACTCCATCCTCAAAAGCACCTGTTTTCGCTTTCGGCAGCCTCCGGAGCAAAAACGACAAACGTCCAGCTTTTGCTGCCACAGCAAAGGTGCCAGCGGGGAAAAGTAATGCTGGTTCTCACTGCCTCCTGGAACCTCTTCAAATGCCACAGACAATTTGGCCCTCTCTGCTTTCCTGCGGACTCCATCCTCAAAAGCACCTGTTTTCGCTTTCGGCAGCCTCCGGAGCAAAAAAGACAAACGTCCAGCTTTTGCTGCCGCAGCAAAGGTGCCAGCGGGGAAAAGTAATGCTGGTCCTCATTGCCTCCTGGAACCTCTTCAAATGCCACAGACAATTTGGCCCTCTCTGCTTTCCTGCGGACTCCATCCTCAAAAGCACCTGTTTTCGCTTTCGGCAACCTCAGGAGCAAAAAAGACAAACGTCCACCTTTTGCTGCCACAGCAAAGGTGCCAGCGGGGAAAAGTGATGCTGGTCCTCATTGCCTCCTGGAACCCCTTCAAATGCCACAGACAATTTGGCCCTCTCTGCTTTCCTGCGGACTCCATCCTCAAAAGCACCTGTTTTCGCTTTCGGCAACCTCAGTAACAATAAGACAAACGTCCAGGTTTTCCTGCCACAGCAAAGGTGCCAGCGGGCAAAAGTAATGCTGGTTCTCACTGCCTCCTGGAACCCTTTCAAATGCCACAGACAATTTGGCCCTCTCTGCTTTCCTGCGGACTCCATCCTCAAAAGCACCTGTTTTCGCTTTCGGCAACCTCAGGAGCAAAAAAGACAAACGTCCAGGTTTTGCTGCCACAGCAAAGGTGCCAGCGGGGAAAAGTAATGCTGGTTCTCACTGCCTCCTGGAACCCTTTCAAATGCCACAGACAATTTGGCCCTCTCTACTTTCCTGCGGACTCCATCCTCAAAAGCACCTGTTTTCGCTTTCGGCAGCCTCAGGAGCAAAAAAGACAAACGTCCAGGTTTTGCTGCCACAGCAAAGGTGCCAGCCGGGAAAAGTAATGCTGGTTCTCACTGCGTCCTGGAACCCTTTCAAATGCCCCAGACCATTTGGCCCTCTCTGCTTTCCTGCGGACTCCATCCTCAAAAGCACCTGTTTTCGCTTTCGGCAGCCTCCGGAGCAAAAAAGACAAACGTCCAGCTTTTGCTGCCGCAGCAAAGGTGCCAGCGGGGAAAAGTAATGCTGGTCCTCATTGCCTCCTGGAACCTCTTCAAATGCCACAGACAATTTGGCCCTCTCTGCTTTCCTGCGGACTCCATCCTCAAAAGCACCTGTTTTCGCTTTCGGCAACCTCCGGAGCAAAAAAGACAAACGTCCACCTTTTGCTGCCACAGCAAAGGTGCCAGCGGGGAAAAGTGATGCTGGTCCTCATTGCCTCCTGGAACCCCATCAAATGCCACAGACAATTTGGCCCTCTCTGCTTTCCTGCGGACTCCATCCTCAAAAGCACCTGTTTTCGCTTTCGGCAACCTCAGTAACAATAAAGACAAACGTCCAGGTTTTCCTGCCACAGCAAAGGTGCCAGCGGGGAATGGTAATGCTGGTTCTCACTGCCTCCTGGAACCCTTTCAAATGCCACAGACAATTTGGCCCTCTCTACTTTCCTGCGGACTCCATCCTCAAAAGCACCTGTTTTGCTTTCGGCAACCTCAGGAGCAAAAAAGACAAACGTCCAGCTTTTGCTGCCACAGCAAAGGTGCCAGCGGGCAAAAGTAATGCTGGTTCTCACTGCCTCCTGGAACCCTTTCAAATGCCCCAGACAATTTGGCCCTCTCTGCTTTCCTGCGGACTCCATCCTCAAAAGCACCTCTTTTCGCTTTCGGCAGCCTCCAGAGCAAAAAAGACAAACGTCCAGCTTTTGCTGCCACAGCAAATGTGCCAGCGGGGAAAAGTAATGCTGGTCCTCATTGCTTCCTGGAACCTCTTCAAAAGCCACAGACAATTTGGCCCTCTCTGCTTTCCTGCGGACTCCATCCTCAAAAGCACCTGTTTTCGCTTTCGGCAACCTCAGGAGCAAAAAAGACAAACGTCCAGCTTTTGCTGCCACAGCAAAGGTGCCAGCGGGCAAAAGTAATGCTGGTTCTCACTGCCTCCTGGAACTCTTTCAAATGCCCCAGACAATTTGGCCCTCTCTGCTTTCCTGCGGACTCCATCCTCAAAAGCACCTGTTTTCGCTTTCGGCATCCTCAGGAGCAAAAAAGACAAACGTCCAGCTTTTGCTGCCACAGCAGAGGTGCCAGCGGGGAAAAGTAATGCTGGTTCTCACTGCCTCCTGGAACCCTTTCAAATGCCCCAGACAATTTGGCCCTCTCTGCTTTCCTGCGGACTCCATCCTCAAAAGCACCTGTTTTCGCTTTCGGCAGCCTCCAGAGCAAAAAAGACAAACGTCCACCTTTTGCTGCCACAGCAAAGGTGCCAGCGGGGAAAAGTGATGCTGGTCCTCATTGCCTCCTGGAACCTCTTCAAATACCACAGACAATTTGGCCCTCTCTGCTTTCCTGCGGACTCCATCCTCAAAAGCACCTGTTTTCGCTTTCGGCAACCTCAGTAACAATAAAGACAAACGTCCAGGTTTTCCTGCCACAGCAAAGGTGCCAGCGGGCAAAAGTAATGCTGGTTCTCACTGCCTCCTGGAACCCTTTCAAATGCCCCAGACAATTTGGCCCTCTCTGCTTTCCTGCGGACTCCATCCTCAAAAGCACCTGTTTTCGCTTTCGGCAGCCTCCGGAGCAAAAAAGACAAACGTCCAGCTTTTGCTGCCACACCAAAGGTGCCAGCCGGGAAAAGTAATGCTGGTTCTCACTGCGTCCTGGAACCCTTTCAAATGCCCCAGACTATTTGGCCCTCTCTGCTTTCCTGCGGACTCCATCCTCAAAAGCACCTGTTTTCGCTTTCGGCAGCCTCCAGAGCAAAAAAGACAAACGTCCAGGTTTTGCTGCCACAGCAAAGGTGCCAGCTAGGAAAAGTAATGCTGGTTCTCACTGCGTCCTGGAACCTCTTCAAATGCCCCAGACAATTTGGCCCTCTCTGCTTTCCTGCGGACTCCATCCTCAAAAGTACCTGTTTTCGCTTTCGGCAACCTCAGGAGCAAAAAAGACAAACGTCCAGGTTTTGCGACCACAGCAAAGGTGCCAGCGGGGAAAAGTAATGCTGGTTCTCACTGCCTCCTGGAACCCTTTCAAATGCCACAGACAATTTGGGCCTCTCTACTTTCCTGCGGACTCCATCCTCAAAAGCACCTGTTTTCGCTTTCGGCAGCCTCCGGAGCAAACAAGACAAACGTCCAGGTTTTGCTGCCACAGCAAAGGTGCCAGCCGGGAAAAGTAATGCTGGTTCTCACTGCGTCCTGGAACCCTTTCAAATGCCCCAGACCATTTGGCCCTCTCTGCTTTCCTGCGGACTCCATCCTCAAAAGCACCTGTTTTCGCTTTCGGCAGCCTCCAGAGCAAAAAAGACAAACGTCCAGCTTTTGCTGCCACAGCAAAGGTGCCAGCGGGGAAAAGTGATGCTGGTCCTCATTGCCTCCTGGAACCTCTTCAAATGCCACAGACAATTTGGCCCTCTCTGCTTTCCTGCGGACTCCATCCTCAAAAGCACCTGTTTTCGCTTTCGGCAACCTCAGTAACAATAAAGACAAACGTCCAGGTTTTCCTGCCACAGCAAAGGTGCCAGCGGGCAAAAGTAATGCTGGTTCTCACTGCCTCCTGGAACCCTTTCAAATGCCCCAGACAATTTGGCCCTCTCTGCTTTCCTGCGGACTCCATCCTCAAAAGCACCTGTTTTCGCTTTCGGCAGCCTCCGGAGCAAAAAAGACAAACGTCCAGGTTTTGCTGCCACACCAAAGGTGCCAGCCGGGAAAAGTAATGCTGGTTCTCACTGCGTCGTGGAACCCTTTCAAATGCCCCAGACTATTTGGCCCTCTCTGCTTTCCTGCGGACTCCATCCTCAAAAGCACCTGTTTTCGCTTTCGGCAGCCTCCAGAGCAAAAAAGACAAACGTCCAGGTTTTGCTGCCACAGCAAAGGTGCCAGCTAGGAAAAGTAAAGCTGGTTCTCACTGCGTCCTGGAACCTCTTCAAATGCCCCAGACAATTTGGCCCTCTCTGCTTTCCTGCGGACTCCATCCTCAAAAGTACCTGTTTTCGCTTTCGGCAACCTCAGGAGCAAAAAAGACAAACGTCCAGGTTTTGCGACCACAGCAAAGGTGCCAGCGGGGAAAAGTAATGCTGGTTCTCACTGCCTCCTGGAACCCTTTCAAATGCCACAGACAATTTGGCCCTCTCTACTTTCCTGCGGACTCCATCCTCAAAAGCACCTGTTTTCGCTTTCGGCAGCCTCCGGAGCAAAAAAGACAAACGTCCAGGTTTTGCTGCCACAGCAAAGGTGCCAGCCGGGAAAAGTAATGCTGGTTCTCACTGCGTCCTGGAACCCTTTCAAATGCCCCAGACCATTTGGCCCTCTCTGCTTTCCTGCGGACTCCATCCTCAAAAGCACCTGTTTTCGATTTCGGCAGCCTCCAGAGCAAAAAAGACAAACGTCCAGCTTTTGCTGCCACAGCAAAGGTGCCAGCGGGGAAAAGTAATGCTGGTTCTCACTACCTCCTAGAACTCTTTCAAATGCCCCAGACAATTTGGCCCTCTCTGCTTTCCTGTGGACTCCATCCTCAAAAGCACCTGTTTTCGCTTTCGGCAGCCTCCAGAGCAAAAAAGACAAACGTCCAGCTTTTTCTGCCACAGCAAAGGTGCCAGCGGGGAAAAGTAATGCTGGTTCTCACTACCTCCTAGAACTCTTTCAAATGCCCCAGACAATTTGGCCCTCTCTGCTTTCCTGCGGACTCCATCCTCAAAAGCACCTGTTTTCGCTTTCGGCAACCTCCGGAGCAAAAAAGACAAACGTCCAGCTTTTGCTGCCACAGCAAAGGTGCCAGCCGGGAAAAGTAATGCTGGTTCTCACTGCGTCCTGGAACCCTTTCAAATGCCCCAGACTATTTGGCCCTCTCTGCTTTCCTGCCGACTCCATCCTCAAAAGCACCTGTTTTCGCTTTCGGCAGCCTCCGGAGCAAAAACGACAAACGTCCAGCTTTTGCTGCCACAGCAAAAGTGCCAGCGGGGAAAAGTAATGCTGGTTCTCACTGCCTCCTGGAACCTCTTCAAATGCCCCAGACAATTTGGCCCTCTCTGCTTTCCTGCGGACTCCATCCTCAAAAGCACCTGTTTTCGCTTTCGGCAACCTCAGGAGCAAAAAAGACAAACGTCCAGCTTTTGCTGCCGCAGCAAAGGTGCCAGCGGGGAAAAGTAATGCTGGTCCTCATTGCCTCCTGGAACCTCTTCAAATGCCACAGACAATTTGGCCCTCTCTGCTTTCCTGCGGACTCCATCCTCAAAAGCACCTGTTTTCGCTTTCGGCAGCCTCCAGAGCAAAAAAGACAAACGTCCAGGTTTTGCTGCCACAGCAAAGGTGCCAGCTAGGAAAAGTAATGCTGGTTCTCACTGCGTCCTGGAACCTCTTCAAATGCCCCAGACAATTTGGCCCTCTCTGCTTTCCTGCGGACTCCATCCTCAAAAGCACCTGTTTTCGCTTTCGGCAGCCTCCGGAGCAAAAAAGACAAACGTCCAGCTTTTGCTGCCACAGCAAAGGTGCCAGCCGGGAAAAGTAATGCTGGTTCTCACTGCGTCCTGGAACCCTTTCAAATGCCCCAGACCATTTGGCCCTCTCTGCTTTCCTGCGGACTCCATCCTCAAAAGCACCTCTTTTCGCTTTCGGCAGCCTCCAGAGCAAAAAAGACAAACGTCCAGCTTTTGCTGCCACAGCAAAGGTGCCAGCGGGGAAAAGTAATGCTGGTTCTCACTACCTCCTAGAACTCTTTCAAATGCCCCAGACAATTTGGCCCTCTCTGCTTTCCTGCGGACTCCATCCTCAAAAGCACCTGTTTTCGCTTTCGGCAACCTCCGGAGCAAAAAAGACAAACGTCCAGCTTTTGCTGCCACAGCAAAGGTGCCAGCGGGGAAAAGTAATGCTGGTTCTCACTGCCTCCTGGAACCTCTTCAAATGCCACAGACAATTTGGCCCTCTCTGCTTTCCTGCGGACTCCATCCTCAAAAGTACCTGTTTTCGCTTTCGGCAACCTCAGGAGCAAAAAAGACAAACGTCCAGCTTTTGCTGCCACAGCAAAGGTGCCAGCGGGGAAAAGTTATGCTGGTCCTCATTGCCTCCTGGAACCTCTTCAAAAGCCACAGACAATTTGGCCCTCTCTGCTTTCCTGCGGATTCCATCCTCAAAAGCACCTGTTTTCGCTTTCGGCAACCTCAGGAGCAAAAAAGACAAATGTCCAGCTTTTGCTGCCGCAGCAAAGGTGCCAGCGGGCAAAAGTAATGCTGGTTCTCACTGCCTCCTGGAACTCTTTCAAATGCCCCAGACAATTTGGCCCTCTCTGCTTTCCTGCGGACTCCATCCTCAAAAGCACCTGTTTTCGCTTTCGGCATCCTCAGGAGCAAAAAAGACAAACGTCCAGCTTTTGCTGCCACAGCAGAGGTGCCAGCGGGGAAAAGTAATGCTGGTTCTCACTGCCTCCTAGAACCCTTTCAAATGCCACAGACAATTAGGCCCTCTCTGCTTTCCTGCGGACTGCATCCTCAAAAGCACCTGTTTTCGCTTTCGGCAGGCTCCGGAGCAAAAAAGACAAACGTCCAGCTTTTGCTGCCGCAGCAAAGGTGCCAGCGGGCAAAAGTAATGCTGGTTCTCACTGCCTCCTGGAACTCTTTCAAATGCCACAGACAATTTGGCCCTCTCTGCTTTCCTGCGGACTCCATCCTCAAAAGCACCTGTTTTCGCTTTCGGCAACCTCAGGAGCAAAAAAGACAAACGTCCAGCTTTTGCTGCCACAGCAAAGGTGCCAGCCGGGAAAAGTAATGCTGGTTCTCACTGCGTCCTGGAACCCTTTCAAATGCCCCAGACTATTTGGCCCTCTCTGCTTTCCTGCGGACTCCATCCTCAAAAGCACCTGTTTTCGCTTTCGGCAGCCTCCGGAGCAAAAACGACAAACGTCCAGCTTTTGCTGCCACAGCAAAGGTGCCAGCGGGGAAAAGTAATGCTGGTTCTCACTGCCTCCTGGAACCCTTTCAAATGCCCCAGACAATTTGGCCCTCTCTACTTTCCTGCGGACTCCATCCTCAAAAGCACCTGTTTTCGCTTTCGGCAACCTCAGTAACAATAAAGACAAACGTCCAGGTTTTCCTGCCACAGCAAAGGTGCCAGCGGGGAAAAGTAATGCTGGTTCTCACTGCCTCCTGGAACCCTTTCAAATGCCACAGACAATTTGGCCCTCTCTACTTTCCTGCGGACTCCATCCTCAAAAGCACCTGTTTTCGCTTTCGGCAGCCTCCGGAGCAAAAAAGACAAACGTCCAGGTTTTGCTGCCACAGCAAAGGTGCCAGCGGGCAAAAGTAATGCTGGTTCTCACTGCCTCCTGGAACCCTTTCAAATGCCCCAGACAATTTGGCCCTCTCTGCTTTCCTGCGGACTCCATCCTCAAAAGCACCTGTTTTCGCTTTCGGCAGCCTCCAGAGCAAAAAAGACAAACGTCCAGCTTTTGCTGCCACAGCAAAGGTGCCAGCGGGGAAAAGTAATGCTGGTCCTCATTGCTTCCTGGAACCTCTTCAAAAGCCACAGACAATTTGGCCCTCTCTGCTTTCCTGCGGACTCCATCCTCAAAAGCACCTGTTTTCGCTTTCGGCAACCTCAGGAGCAAAAAAGACAAATGTCCAGCTTTTGCTGCCGCAGCAAAGGTGCCAGCGGGCAAAAGTAATGCTGGTTCTCACTGCCTCCTGGAACTCTTTCAAATGCCCCAGACAATTTGGCCCTCTCTGCTTTCCTGCGGACTCCATCCTCAAAAGCACCTGTTTTCGCTTTCGGCATCCTCAGGAGCAAAAAAGACAAACGTCCAGCTTTTGCTGCCACAGCAGAGGTGCCAGCGGGGAAAAGTAATGCTGGTTCTCACTGCCTCCTGGAACCCTTTCAAATGCCCCAGACAATTTGGCCCTCTCTGCTTTCCTGCGGACTCCATCCTCAAAAGCACCTGTTTTCGCTTTCGGCAGCCTCCAGAGCAAAAAAGACAAACGTCCACCTTTTGCTGCCACAGCAAAGGTGCCAGCGAGGAAAAGTGATGCTGGTCCTCATTGCCTCCTGGAACCTCTTCAAATGCCACAGACAATTTGGCCCTCTCTGCTTTCCTGCGGACTGCATCCTCAAAAGCACCTGTTTTCGCTTTCGGCAACCTCAGTAACAATAAAGACAAACGTCCAGGTTTTCCTGCCACAGCAAAGGTGCCAGCGGGCAAAAGTAATGCTGGTTCTCACTGCCTCCTGGAAACCTTTCAAATGCCCCAGACAATTTGGCCCTCTCTGCTTTCCTGCGGACTCCATCCTCAAAAGCACCTGTTTTCGCTTTCAGCAGCCTCCAGAGCAAAAAAGACAAACGTCCAGGTTTTGCTGCCACAGCAAAGGTGCCAGCTAGGAAAAGTAATGCTGGTTCTCACTGCGTCCTGGAACCTCTTCAAATGCCACAGACAATTTGGCCCTCTCTGCTTTCCTGCGGACTCCATCCTCAAAAGTACCTGTTTTCGCTTTCGGCAACCTCCGGAGCCAAAAAAGACAAACGTCCAGGTTTTGCTGCCACAGCAAAGGTGCCAGCGGGGAAAAGTAATGCTGGTTCTCACTGCCTCCTGGAACCCTTTCAAATGCCACAGACAATTTGGCCCTCTCTACTTTCCTGCGGACTCCATCCTCAAAAGCACCTGTTTTCGCTTTCGGCAGCCTCCGGAGCAAAAAAGACAAACGTCCAGCTTTTGCTGCCACAGCAAAGGTGCCAGCCGGGAAAAGTAATGCTGGTTCTCACTGCGTCCTGGAACCCTTTCAAATGCCCCAGACCATTTGGCCCTCTCTGCTTTCCTGCGGACTCCATCCTCAAAAGCACCTCTTTTCGCTTTCGGCAGCCTCCAGAGCAAAAAAGACAAACGTCCAGCTTTTGCTGCCACAGCAAAGGTGCCAGCGGGGAAAAGTAATGCTGGTTCTCACTACCTCCTAGAACTCTTTCAAATGCCCCAGACAATTTGGCCCTCTCTGCTTTCCTGCGGACTCCATCCTCAAAAGCACCTGTTTTCGCTTTCGGCAACCTCCGGAGCAAAAAAGACAAACGTCCAGCTTTTGCTGCCACAGCAAAGGTGCCAGCGGGGAAAAGTAATGCTGGTTCTCACTGCGTCCTGGAACCCTTTCAAATGCCCCAGACTATTTGGCCCTCTCTGCTTTCCTGCGGACTCCATCCTCAAAAGCACCTGTTTTCGCTTTCGGCAGCCTCAGGAGCAAAAAAGACAAACGTCCAGCTTTTGCTGCCACAGCAAAGGTGCCAGCGGGGAAAAGTGATGCTGGTCCTCATTGCCTCCTGGAACCTCTTCAAATGCCACAGACAATTTGGCCCTCTCTGCTTTCCTGCGGACTCCATCCTCAAAAGCACCTGTTTTCGCTTTCGGCAACCTCAGGAACAATAAAGACAAACGTCCAGGTTTTCCTGCCACAGCAAAGGTGCCAGCGGGCAAAAGTAATGCTGGTTCTCACTGCCTCCTGGAACTCTTTCAAATGCCACAGACAATTTGGCCCTCTCTGCTTTCCTGCGGACTGCATCCTCAAAAGCACCTGTTTTCGCTTTCGGCAGCCTCCGGAGCAAAAAAGACAAACGTCCAGGTTTTGCTGCCACAGCAAAGGTGCCAGCGGGGAAAAGTAATGCTGGTTCTCACTGCCTCCTGGAACTCTTTCAAATGCCCAAGTCAATTTGGCCCTCTCTGCTTTCCTGCGGACTCCATCCTCAAAAGCACCTGTTTTCGCTTTCGGCAGCCTCCGGAGCAAAAAAGACAAACGTCCAGCTTTTGCTGCCACAGCAAAGGTGCCAGCCGGGAAAAGTAATGCTGGTTCTCACTGCCTCCTGGAACCCTTTCAAATGCCGCAGACAATTTGGCCCTCTCTGCTTTCCTGCGGACTCCATCCTCAAAAGCACCTGTTTTCGCTTTCGGCAGCCTCCAGAGCAAAAAAGACAAACGTCCAGCTTTTGCTGCCACAGCAAAGGTGCCAGCAGGGAAAAGTAATGCTAGTTCTCACTACCTCCTGGAACTCTTTCAAATGCCACAGACAATTTGGCCCTCTCTGCTTTCCTGCGGACTCCATCCTCAAAAGCACCTGTTTTCGCTTTCGGCAACCTCCGGAGCAAAAAAGACAAACGTCCAGCTTTTGCTGCCACAGCAAAGGTGCCAGCGGGGAAAAGTAATGCTGGTTCTCACTGCGTCCTGGAACCCTTTCAAATGCCCCAGACTATTTGGCCCTCTCTGCTTTCCTGCGGACACCATCCTCAAAAGCACCTGTTTTCGCTTTCGGCAGCCTCCGGAGCAAAAAAGACAAACGTCCAGCTTTTGCTGCCACAGCAAAGGTGCCAGCCGGGAAAAGTAATGCTGGTTCTCACTGCCTCCTGGAACTCTTTCAAATGCCCCAGACAATTTGGCCCTCTCTGCTTTCCTGCGGACTCCATTCTCAAAAGCACCTGTTTTCGCTTTCGGCAACCTCAGGAGCAAAAAAGACAAACGTCCAGCTTTTGCTGCCACAGCAAAGGTGCCAGCCGGGAAAAGTAATGCTGGTCCTCACTGCCTCCTGGAACCTCTTCAAATGCCACAGACAATTTGGCCCTCTCTGCTTTCCTGCGGACTCCATTCTCAAAAGCACCTGTTTTCGCTTTCGGCAACCTCAGGAGCAAAAAAGACAAACGTCCAGCTTTTGCTGCCACAGCAAAGGTGCCAGCGGGGAAAAGTGATGCTGGTCCTCATTGCCTCCTGGAACCATTTCAAATGCCACAGACAATTTGGCCCTCTCTGCTTTCCTGCGGACTCCATCCTCAAAAGCACCTGTTTTCGCTTTCGGCAACCTCAGGAACAATAAAGACAAACGTCCAGGTTTTCCTGCCACAGCAAAGGTGCCAGCGGGCAAAAGTAATGCTGGTTCTCACTGCCTCCTGGAACCATTTCAAATGCCACAGACCATTTGGCCCTCTCTGCTTTCCTGCGGACTCCATCCTCAAAAGCACCTGTTTTCGCTTTCGGCAACCTCAGGAGCAAAAAAGACAAACGTCCAGCTTTTGCTGCCACAGCAAAGGTGCCAGCGGGGAAAAGTGATGCTGGTCCTCATTGCCTCCTGGAACCATTTCAAATGCCACAGACAATTTGGCCCTCTCTGCTTTCCTGCGGACTCCATCCTCAAAAGCACCTGTTTTCGCTTTCGGCAGCCTCCAGAGCAAAAAAGACAAACGTCCAGCTTTTGCTGCCACAGCAAAGGTGCCAGCGGGGAAAAGTAATGCTGGTTCTCACTGCCTCCTGGAACTCTTTCAAATGCCCCAGACCATTTGGCCCTCTCTGCTTTCCTGCGGACTCCATCCTCAAAAGCACCTGTTTTCGCTTTCGGCAGCCTCAGGAGCAAAAAAGACAAACGTCCAGCTTTTGCTGCCACAGCAGAGGTGCCACCGGGGAAAAGTAATGCTGGTTCTCACTGCCTCCTGGAACTCTTTCAAATGCCACAGACAATTTGGCCCTCTCTGCTTTCCTGCGGACTCCATCCTCAAAAGCACCTGTTTTCGCTTTCGGCAACCTCAGGAGCAAAAAAGACAAACGTCCAGCTTTTGCTGCCACAGCAGAGGTGCCACCGGGGAAAAGTAATGCTGGTTCTCACTGCCTCCTGGAACTCTTTCAAATGCCACAGACAATTTGGCACTCTCTGCTTTCCTGCGGACTCCATCCTCAAAAGCACCTGTTTTCGCTTTCGGCAACCTCAGGAGCAAAAAAGACAAACGTCCAGCTTTTGCTGCCACAGCAAAGGTGCCAGCGGGGAAAAGTGATGCTGGTCCTCATTGCCTCCTGGAACCTCTTCAAATGCCACAGACAATTTGGCCCTCTCTGCTTTCCTGCGGAATCCATCCTCAAAAGCACCTGTTTTCGCTTTCGGCAACCTCAGGAACAATAAAGACAATCGTCCAGGTTTTCCTGCCACAGCAAAGGTGCCAGCGGGCAAAAGTAATGCTGGTTCTCACTGCCTCCTGGAACTCTTTCAAATGCCCCAGACAATTTGGCCCTCTCTGCTTTCCTGCGGACTCCATCCTCAAAAGCACCTGTTTTCGCTTTCGGCAACCTCCGGAGCAAAAAAGACAAACGTCCAGGTTTTGCTGCCACAGCAAAGGTGCCAGCTAGGAAAAGTAATGCTGGTTCTCACTGCCTCCTAGAACTCTTTCAAATGCCCCAGTCAATTTGGCCCTCTCTGCTTTCCTGCGGACTCCATCCTCAAAAGCACCTGTTTTCGCTTTCGGCATCCTCCGGAGCAAAAAAGACAAACGTCCAGCTTTTGCTGCCACAGCAGAGGTGCCAGCGGGGAAAAGTAATGCTGGTTCTCACTGCCTCCTGGAACTCTTTCAAATGCCCCAGACAATTTGGCCCTCTCTGCTTTCCTGCGGACTCCATCCTCAAAAGCACCTGTTTTCGCTTTCGGCAGCCTCCGGAGCAAAAAAGACAAACGTCCAGCTTTTGCTGCCACAGCAAAGGTGCCAGCTAGGAAAAGTAATGCTGGTTCTCACTGCCTCCTGGAACCCTTTCAAATGCCCCAGACAATTTGGCCCTCTCTGCTTTCCTGCCGACTCCATCCTCAAAAGCACCTGTTTTCGCTTTCGGCAGCCTCCAGAGCAAAAAAGACAAACGTCCAGCTTTTGCTGCCACAGCAAAGGTGCCAGCGGGGAAAAGTAATGCTAGTTCTCACTACCTCCTAGAACTCTTTCCAATGCCACAGACAATTTGGCCCTCTCTGCTTTCCTGCGGACTCCATCCTTAAAAGCACCTGTTTTCGCTTTCGGCAACCTCAGGAGCAAAAAAGACAAACGTCCAGCTTTTGCTGCCACAGCAAAGGTGCCAGCTAGGAAAAGTAATGCTGGTTCTCACTGCGTCCTGGAACCTCTTCAAATGCCACAGACAATTTGGCCCTCTCTGCTTTCCTGCGGACTCCATCCTCAAAAGTACCTGTTTTCGCTTTCGGCAACCTCAGGAGCAAAAAAGACAAACGTCCAGCTTTTGCTGCCACAGCAAAGGTGCCAGCGGGCAAAAGTAATGCTGGTTCTCACTGCCTCCTGGAACTCTTTCAAATGCCCCAGACAATTTGGCCCTCTCTGCTTTCCTGCGGACTCCATCCTCAAAAGCACCTGTTTTCGCTTTCGGCATCCTCAGGAGCAAAAAAGACAAACGTCCAGCTTTTGCTGCCACAGCAGAGGTGCCACCGGGGAAAAGTAATGCTGGTTCTCACTGCCTCCTGGAACTCTTTCAAATGCCCCAGACAATTTGGCCCTCTCTGCTTTCCTGCGGACTCCATCCTCAAAAGCACCTGTTTTCGTTTTCGGCAGGCTCCGGAGCAAAAAAGACAAACGTCCAGGTTTTGCTGCCACAGCAACGGTGCCAGCCGGGAAAAGTAATGCTGGTTCTCACTGCCTCCTGGAACTCTTTCAAATGCCACGGACAATTTGGCCCTCTCTGCTTTCCTGCGGACTCCATCCTCAAAAGCACCTGTTTTCGCTTTCGGCATCCTCAGGAGCAAAAAAGACAAACGTCCAGCTTTTGCTGCCACAGCAAAGGTGCCAGCGGGGAAAAGTGATGCTGGTCCTCATTGCCTCCTGGAACCTCTTCAAATGCCCCAGACAATTTGGCCCTCTCTGCTTTCCTGCGGACTCCATCCTCAAAAGCACCTGTTTTCGCTTTCGGCAACCTCAGGAACAATAAAGACAAACGTCCAGGTTTTCCTGCCACAGCAAAGTTGCCAGCGGGCAAAAGTAATGCTGGTTCTCACTGCCTCCTGGAACTCTTTCAAATGCCCCAGTCAATTTGGCCCTCTCTGCTTTCCTGCGGACTCCATCCTCAAAAGCACCTGTTTTCGCTTTCGGCAACCTCCGGACCAAAAAAGACAAACGTCCAGCTTTTGCTGCCACAGCAAAGGTGCCAGCCGGGAAAAGTAATGCTGGTTCTCACTGCCTCCTGGAACCCTTTCAAATGCCACAGACAATTTGGCCCTCTCTGCTTTCCTGCGGACTCCATCCTCAAAAGCACCTGTTTTCGCTTTCGGCAGCCTCCAGAGCAAAAAAGACAAACGTCCAGCTTTTGCTGCCACAGCAAAGGTGCCAGCCGGGAAAAGTAATGCTAGTTCTCACTACCTCCTGGAACTCTTTCAAATGCCACAGACAATTTGGCCCTCTCTGCTTTCCTGCGGACTCCATCCTCAAAAGCACCTGTTTTCGCTTTTGGCAGCCTCCAGAGCAAAAAAGACAAACGTCCAGGTTTTGCTGCCACAGCAAAGGTGCCAGCTAGGAAAAGTAATGCTGGTTCTCACTGCGTCCTGGAACCTCTTCAAATGCCACAGACAATTTGGCCCTCTCTGCTTTCCTGCGGACTCCATCCTCAAAAGTACCTGTTTTCGCTTTCGGCAACCTCAGGAGCAAAAAAGACAAACGTCCAGGTTTTGCTGCCACAGCAAAGGTGCCAGCGGGGAAAAGTTATGCTGGTCCTCATTGCCTCCTGGAACCTCTTCAAATGCCACAGACAATTTGGCCCTCTCTGCTTTCCTGCGGACTGCATCCTCAAAAGCACCTGTTTTCGCTTTCGGCAACCTCAGGAGCAAAAAAGACAAACGTCCAGGTTTTCCTGCCACAGCAAAGGTGCCAGCGGGCAAAAGTAATGCTGGTTCTCACTGCCTCCTGGAACTCTTTCAAATGCCCCAGACCATTTGGCCCTCTCTGCTTTCCTGCAGACTCCATCCTCAAAAGCACCTGTTTTCGCTTTCGGCATCCTCAGGAGCAAAAAAGACAAACGTCCAGCTTTTGCTGCCACAGCAGAGGTGCCACCGGGGAAAAGTAATGCTGGTTCTCACTGCCTCCTGGAACTCTTTCAAATGCCACAGACAATTTGGCCCTCTCTGCTTTCCTGCGGACTGCATCCTCAAAAGCACCTGTTTTCGCTTTCGGCAGCCTCCGGAGCAAAAAAGACAAACGTCCAGCTTTTGCTGCCACAGCAAAGGTGCCAGCGGGGAAAAGTAATGCTGGTCCTCATTGCCTCCTGGAACCTCTTCAAATGCCCCAGACAATTTGGCCCTCTCTGCTTTCCTGCGGACTCCATCCTCAAAAGCACCTGTTTTCGCTTTCGGCAACCTCCGGAGCAAAAAAGACAAACGTCCAGGTTTTGCTGCCACAGCAAAGGTGCCAGCGGGGAAAAGTGATGCTGGTCCTCATTGCCTCCTGGAACCTCTTCAAATGCCACAGACAATTTGGCCCTCTCTGCTTTCCTGCGGACTCCATCCTCAAAAGCACCTGTTTTCGCTTTCGGCAACCTCAGGAACAATAAAGACAAACGTCCAGGTTTTCCTGCCACAGCAAAGGTGCCAGCGGGCAAAAGTAATGCTGGTTCTCACTGCCTCCTGGAACTCTTTCAAATGCCCCAGACAATTTGGCCCTCTCTGCTTTCCTGCGGACTCCATCCTCAAAAGCACCTGTTTTCGCTTTCGGCAGCCTCCGGAGCAAAAAAGACAAACGTCCAGCTTTTGCTGCCACAGCAAAGGTGCCAGCGGAGAAAAGTAATGCTGGTTCTCACTGCCTCCTGGAACTCTTTCAAATGCCCCAGTCAATTTGGCCCTCTCTGCTTTCCTGCGGACTCCATCCTCAAAAGCACCTGTTTTCGTTTTCGGCAGACTCCGGAGCAAAAAAGACAAACGTCCAGCTTTTGCTGCCACAGCAAAGGTGACAGCGGGGAAAAGTAATGCTGGTTCTCACTGCCTCCTGGAACCCTTTCAAATGCCCCAGTCAATTTGGCCCTCTCTGCTTTCCTGCGGACTCCATCCTCAAAAGCACCTGTTTTCGCTTTCGGCAGCCTCAGGAGCAAAAAAGACAAACGTCCAGCTTTTGCTGCCACAGCAAAGGTGCCAGCGGGGAAAAGTAATGCTGGTTCTCACTGCCTCCTGGAACCCTTTCAAATGCCCCAGACAATTTGGCCCTCTCTGCTTTCCTGCAGACTCCATCCTCAAAAGCACCTGTTTTCGCTTTCGGCAACCTCAGGAGCAAAAAAGACAAACGTCCAGCTTTTGCTGCCACAGCAAAGGTGCCATCTAGGAAAAGTAATGCTGGTTCTTACTGCGTCCTGGAACCTCTTCAAATGCCACAGACAATTTGGCCCTCTCTGCTTTCCTGCGGACTCCATCCTCAAAAGTACCTGTTTTCGCTTTCGGCAACCTCAGGAGCAAAAAAGACAAACGTCCAGCTTTTGCTGTTACAGCAAAGGTGCCAGCGGGGAAAAGTAATGCTGGTTCTCACTGCCTCCTGGAACTCTTTCAAATGCCCCAGACAATTTGGCCCTCTCTGCTTTCCTGCCGACTCCATCCTCAAAAGCACCTGTTTTCGCTTTCGGCAGCCTCCAGAGCAAAAAAGACAAACGTCCAGCTTTTGCTGCCACAGCAAAGGTGCCAGCGGGGAAAAGTAATGCTAGTTCTCACTACCTCCTAGAACTCTTTCAAAAGCCACAGACAATTTGGCCCTCTCTGCTTTCCTGCGGACTCCATCCTCAAAAGCACCTGTTTTCGCTTTCAGCAACCTCAGGAGCAAAAAAGACAAACGTCCAGCTTTTGCTGCCACAGCAAAGGTGCCATCTAGGAAAAGTAATGCTGGTTCTTACTGCGTCCTGGAACCTCTTCAAATGCCACAGACAATTTGGCCCTCTCTGCTTTCCTGCGGACTCCATCCTCAAAAGTACCTGTTTTCGCTTTCGGCAACCTCAGGAGCAAAAAAGACAAACGTCCAGCTTTTGCTGTTACAGCAAAGGTGCCAGCGGGGAAAAGTTATGCTGGTCCTCATTGCCTCCTGGAACCTCTTCAAATGCCACAGACAATTTGGCCCTCTCTGCTTTCCTGCGGACTCCATCCTCAAAAGCACCTGTTTTCGCTTTCGGCATCCTCAGGAGCAAAAAAGACAAACGTCCAGCTTTTGCTGCCACAGCAGAGGTGCCAGCGGGGAAAAGTAATGCTGGTTCTCACTGCCTCCTGGAACCCTTTCAAATGCCCCAGACAATTTGGCCCTCTCTGCTTTCCTGCGGACTCCATCCTCAAAAGCACCTGTTTTCGCTTTCGGCAGCCTCCAGAGCAAAAAAGACAAACGTCCAGCTTTTGCTGCCACAGCAAAGGTGCCAGCGGGCAAAAGTAATGCTGGTTCTCACTACCTCCTAGAACTCTTTAAAATGCCCCAGACAATTTGGCCCTCTCTGCTTTCCTGCGGACTCCATCCTCAAAAGCACCTGTTTTCGCTTTCGGCATCCTCCAGAGCAAAAAAGACAAACGTCCAGCTTTTGCTGCCACAGCAAAGGTGCCAGCCGGGAAAAGTAATGCTGGTTCTCACTGCCGCCTGGAACCCTTTCAAATGCCCCAGACAATTTGGCCCTCTCTGCTTTCCTGCGGACTCCATCCTCAAAAGCACCTGTTTTCGCTTTCGGCAGCCTCCAGAGCAAAAAAGACAAACGTCCAGCTTTTGCTGCCACAGCAAAGGTGCCAGCGGGGAAAAGTAATGCTAGTTCTCACTACCTCCTGGAACTCTTTCAAATGCCACAGACAATTTGGCCCTCTCTGCTTTCCTGCGGACTCCATCCTCAAAAGCACCTGTTTTCGTTTTCGGCAGCCTCCGGAGCAAAAAAGACAAACGTCCAGCTTTTGCTGCCACAGCAAAGGTGCCAGCGGGGAAAAGTAATGCTGGTTCTCACTGCCTCCTGGAACCCTTTCAAATGCCCCAGTCAATTTGGCCCTCTCTGCTTTCCTGCGGACTCCATCCTCAAAAGCACCTGTTTTCGCTTTCGGCAGCCTCCGGAGCAAAAAAGACAAACGTCCAGCTTTTGCTGCCACAGCAAAGGTGCCAGCGGGGAAAAGTAATGCTGGTTCTCACTGCCTCCTAGAACTCTTTAAAATGCCACAGACAATTTGGCCCTCTCTGCTTTCCTGCGGACTCCATCCTCAAAAGCACCTGTTTTCGCTTTCGGCAGCCTCCAGAGCAAAAAAGACAAACGTCCAGCTTTTGCTGCCACAGCAAAGGTGCCAGCGGGGAAAAGTAATGCTAGTTCTCACTACCTCCTAGAACTCTTTCAAATGCCACAGACAATTTGGCCCTCTCTGCTTTCCTGCGGACTCCATCCTCAAAAGCACCTGTTTTCGCTTTCGGCAACCTCAGGAGCAAAAAAGACAAACGTCCAGCTTTTGCTGCCACAGCAAAGGTGCCATCTAGGAAAAGTAATGCTGGTTCTTACTGCGTCCTGGAACCTCTTCAAATGCCACAGACAATTTGGCCCTCTCTGCTTTCCTGCGGACTCCATCCTCAAAAGTACCTGTTTTCGCTTTCGGCAACCTCAGGAGCAAAAAAGACAAACGTCCAGCTTTTGCTGTTACAGCAAAGGTGCCAGCGGGGAAAAGTTATGCTGGTCCTCATTGCCTCCTGGAACCTCTTCAAATGCCACAGACAATTTGGCCCTCTCTGCTTTCCTGCGGACTCCATCCTCAAAAGCACCTGTTTTCGCTTTCGGCAACCTCAGGAGCAAAAAAGACAAACGTCCAGGTTTTCCTGCCACAGCAAAGGTGCCAGCGGGCAAAAGTAATGCTGGTTCTCACTGCCTCCTGGAACTCTTTCAAATGCCCCAGACCATTTGGCCCTCTCTGCTTTCCTGCGGACTCCATCCTCAAAAGCACCTGTTTTCGCTTTCGGCATCCTCAGGAGCAAAAAAGACAAACGTCCAGCTTTTGCTGCCACAGCAGAGGTGCCACCGGTGAAAAGTAATGCTGGTTCTCACTGCCTCCTGGAACTCTTTCAAATGCCCCAGACAATTTGGCCCTCTCTGCTTTCCTGCGGACTCCATCCTCAAAAGCACCTGTTTTCGTTTTCGTCAACCTCCGGAGCAAAAAAGACAAACGTCCAGGTTTTGCTGCCACAGCAAAGGTGCCAGCCGGGAAAAGTAATGCTGGTTCTCACTGCCTCCTGGAACTCTTTCAAATGCCCCAGACAATTTGGCCCTCTCTGCTTTCCTGCGGACTCCATCCTCAAAAGCACCTGTTTTCGCTTTCGGCATCCTCAGGAGCAAAAAAGACAAACGTCCAGCTTTTGCTGCCACAGCAGAGGTGCCAGCGGGGAAAAGTAATGCTGGTTCTCACTGCCTCCTGGAACCCTTTCAAATGCCCCAGACAATTTGGCCCTCTCTGCTTTCCTGCGGACTCCATCCTCAAAAGCACCTGTTTTCGCTTTCGGCAACCTCAGGAACAATAAAGACAAACGTCCAGGTTTTCCTGCCACAGCAAAGGTGCCAGCGGGCAAAAGTAATGCTGGTTCTCACTGCCTCCTGGAACTCTTTCAAATGCCCCAGTCAATTTGGCCCTCTCTGCTTTCCTGCGGACTCCATCCTCAAAAGCACCTGTTTTCGCTTTCGACAGCCTCCGGAGCAAAAAAGACAAACGTCCAGCTTTTGCTGCCACAGCAAAGGTGCCAGCGGAGAAAAGTAATGCTGGTTCTCACTGCCTCCTGGAACTCTTTCAAATGCCCCAGACAATTTGGCCCTCTCTGCTTTCCTGCCGACTCCATCCTCAAAAGCACCTGTTTTCGCTTTCGGCAGCCTCCAGAGCAAAAAAGACAAACGTCCAGCTTTTGCTGCCACAGCAAAGGTGCCAGCGGGGAAAAGTAATGCTGGTTCTCACTACCTCCTAGAACTCTTTCAAATGCCACAGACAATTTGGCCCTCTCTGCTTTCCTGCCGACTCCATCCTCAAAAGCACCTGTTTTCGCTTTCGGCAACCTCAGGAGCAAAAAAGACAAACGTCCAGCTTTTGCTGCCACAGCAAAGGTGCCAGCTAGGAAAAGTAATGCTGGTTCTCACTGCGTCCTGGAACCTCTTCAAATGCCACAGACAATTTGGCCCTCTCTGCTTTCCTGCGGACTCCATCCTCAAAAGTACCTGTTTTCGCTTTCGGCAACCTCAGGAGCAAAAAAGACAAACGTCCAGCTTTTGCTGCCACAGCAAAGGTGCCATCGGGGAAAAGTAATGCTGGTCCTCATTGCCTCCTGGAACCTCTTCAAATGCCACAGACAATTTGGCCCTCTCTGCTTTCCTGCGGACTCCATCCTCAAAAGCACCTGTTTTCGCTTTCGGCAACCTCAGGAGCAAAAAAGACAAACGTCCAGGTTTTCCTGCCACAGCAAAGGTGCCAGCGGGCAAAAGTAATGCTGGTTCTCACTGCCTCCTGGAACTCTTTCAAATGCCCCAGACCATTTGGCCCTCTCTGCTTTCCTGCGGACTCCATCCTCAAAAGCACCTGTTTTCGCTTTCGGCATCCTCAGGAGCAAAAAAGACAAACGTCCAGCTTTTGCTGCCACAGCAGAGGTGCCAGCGGGGAAAAGTAATGCTGGTTCTCACTGCCTCCTGGAACTCTTTCAAATGCCCCAGACCATTTGGCCCTCTCTGCTTTCCTGCGGACTCCATCCTCAAAAGCACCTGTTTTCGCTTTCGGCAACCTCAGGAACAATAAAGACAAACGTCCAGGTTTTCCTGCCACAGCAAAGGTGCCAGCGGGCAAAAGTAATGCTGGTTCTCACTGCCTCCTGGAACTCTTTCAAATGCCCCAGTCAATTTGGCCCTCTCTGCTTTCCTGCGGACTCCATCCTCAAAAGCACCTGTTTTCGCTTTCGACAGCCTCCGGAGCAAAAAAGACAAACGTCCAGCTTTTGCTGCCACAGCAAAGGTGCCAGCGGAGAAAAGTAATGCTGGTTCTCACTGCCTCCTGGAACTCTTTCAAATGCCCCAGACAATTTGGCCCTCTCTGCTTTCCTGCCGACTCCATCCTCAAAAGCACCTGTTTTCGCTTTCGGCAGCCTCCAGAGCAAAAAAGACAAACGTCCAGCTTTTGCTGCCACAGCAAAGGTGCCAGCGGGGAAAAGTAATGCTGGTTCTCACTACCTCCTAGAACTCTTTCAAATGCCACAGACAATTTGGCCCTCTCTGCTTTCCTGCCGACTCCATCCTCAAAAGCACCTGTTTTCGCTTTCGGCAACCTCAGGAGCAAAAAAGACAAACGTCCAGCTTTTGCTGCCACAGCAAAGGTGCCAGCTAGGAAAAGTAATGCTGGTTCTCACTGCGTCCTGGAACCTCTTCAAATGCCACAGACAATTTGGCCCTCTCTGCTTTCCTGCGGACTCCATCCTCAAAAGTACCTGTTTTCGCTTTCGGCAACCTCAGGAGCAAAAAAGACAAACGTCCAGCTTTTGCTGCCACAGCAAAGGTGCCATCGGGGAAAAGTAATGCTGGTCCTCATTGCCTCCTGGAACCTCTTCAAATGCCACAGACAATTTGGCCCTCTCTGCTTTCCTGCGGACTCCATCCTCAAAAGCACCTGTTTTCGCTTTCGGCAACCTCAGGAGCAAAAAAGACAAACGTCCAGGTTTTCCTGCCACAGCAAAGGTGCCAGCGGGCAAAAGTAATGCTGGTTCTCACTGCCTCCTGGAACTCTTTCAAATGCCCCAGACCATTTGGCCCTCTCTGCTTTCCTGCGGACTCCATCCTCAAAAGCACCTGTTTTCGCTTTCGGCATCCTCAGGAGCAAAAAAGACAAACGTCCAGGTTTTGCTGCCACAGCAGAGGTGCCAGCGGGGAAAAGTAATGCTGGTTCTCACTGCCTCCTGGAACCCTTTCAAATGCCCCAGACCATTTGGCCCTCTCTGCTTTCCTGCGGACTCCATCCTCAAAAGCACCTGTTTTCGCTTTCGGCATCCTCAGGAGCAAAAAAGACAAACGTCCAGCTTTTGCTGCCACAGCAGAGGTGCCAGCGGGGAAAAGTAATGCTGGTTCTCACTGCCTCCTGGAACCCTTTCAAATGCCCCAGACAATTTGGCCCTCTCTGCTTTCCTGCGGACTCCATCCTCAAAAGCACCTGTTTTCGTTTTCAGCAGCCTCCGGAGCAAAAAAGACAAACGTCCAGGTTTTGCTGCCACAGCAAAGGTGCCAGCCGGGAAAAGTAATGCTGGTTCTCACTGCCTCCTGGAACTCTTTCAAATGCCCCAGACAATTTGGCCCTCTCTGCTTTCCTGCGGACTCCATCCTCAAAAGCACCTGTTTTCGCTTTCGGCATCCTCAGGAGCAAAAAAGACAAACGTCCAGCTTTTGCTGCCATAGCAGAGGTGCCAGCGGGGAAAAGTAATGCTGGTTCTCACTGCCTCCTGGAACCCTTTCAAATGCCACAGACAATTTGGCCCTCTCTGCTTTCCTGCGGACTCCATCCTCAAAAGCACCTGTTTTCGCTTTCGGCAGCCTCCGGAGCAAAAAAGACAAACGTCCAGCTTTTGCTGCCACAGCAAAGGTGCCAGCGGGGAAAAGTAATGCTGGTTCTCACTGCCTCCTGGAACCCTTTCAAATGCCACAGACAATTTGGCCCTCTCTACTTTCCTGCGGACTCCATCCTCAAAAGCACCTGTTTTCGCTTTCGGCAACCTCCGGAGCAAAAAAGACAAACGTCCAGGTTTTGCTGCCACAGCAAAGGTGCCAGCGGGCAAAAGTAATGCTGGTTCTCACTGCCTCCTGGAACCCTTTCAAATGCCCCAGACAATTTGGCCCTCTCTGCTTTCCTGCGGACTCCATCCTCAAAAGCACCTGTTTTCGCTTTCGGCAACCTCCGGAGCAAAAAAGACAAACGTCCAGCTTTTGCTGCCACAGCAAAGGTGCCAGCGGGCAAAAGTAATGCTGGTTCTCACTGCCTCCTGGAACCCTTTCAAATGCCACAGACAATTTGGCCCTCTCTGCTTTCCTGCGGACTCCATCCTCAAAAGCACCTGTATTCGCTTTCGGCAGCCTCGGGAGCAAAAAAGACAAACGTCCAGGTTTTGCTGCCACAGCAAAGGTGCCAGCGGGGAAAAGTAATGCTGGTTCTCACTGCCTCCTGGAACCTCTTCAAAAGCCACAGACAATTTGGCCCTCTCTGCTTTCCTGCGGACTCCATCCTCAAAAGCACCTGTTTTCGCTTTCGGCATCCTCAGGAGCAAAAAAGACAAATGTCCAGCTTTTGCTGCCACAGCAAAGGTGCCAGCGGGCAAAAGTAATGCTGGTTCTCACTGCCTCCTGGAACCTCTTCAAATGCCACAGACAATTTGGCCCTCTCTGCTTTCCTGCGGACTCCATCCTCAAAAGCACCTGTTTTCACTTTCGGCATCCTCCAGAGCAAAAAAGACAAACGTCCAGGTTTTGCTGCCACAGCAAAGGTGCCAGCGGGGAAAAGTAATGCTGGTTCTCACTGCCTCCTGGAACCTCTTCAAAAGCCACAGACAATTTGGCCCTCTCTGCTTTCCTGCGGACTCCATCCTCAAAAGCACCTGTTTTCGCTTTCGGCATCCTCAGGAGCAAAAAAGACAAACGTCCAGCTTTTGCTGCCACAGCAAAGGTGCCAGCGGGGAAAAGTAATGCTGGTTCTCACTGCCTCCTGGAACCCTTTCAAATGCCCCAGACAATTTGGCCCTCTCTGCTTTCCTGCGGACTCCATCCTCAAAAGCACCTGTTTTCGCTTTCGGCAGCCTCCGGAGCAAAAAAGACAAACGTCCAGCTTTTGCTGCCACAGCAAAGGTGCCAGCGGGGAAAAGTAATGCTGGTTCTCACTGCGTCCTGGAACCTCTTCAAATGCCACAGACAATTTGGCCCTCTCTGCTTTCCTGCGGACTCCATCCTCAAAAGCACCTGTTTTCGCTTTCGGCAACCTCCGGAGCAAAAAAGACAAACGTCCAGCTTTTGCTGCCACAGCAAAGGTGCCAGCCGGGAAAAGTAATGCTGGTTCTCACTGCGTCCTGGAACCCTTTCAAATGCCCCAGACAATTTGGCCCTCTCTGCTTTCCTGCGGACTCCATCCTCAAAAGCACCTGTTTTCGCTTTCGGCAGCCTCAGGAGCAAAAAAGACAAACGTCCAGCTTTTGCTGCCACAGCAAAGGTGCCAGCAGGGAAAAGTGATGCTGGTCCTCATTGCCTCCTGGAACCTCTTCAAATGCCACAGACAATTTGGCCCTCTCTGCTTTCCTGCGGACTCCATCCTCAAAAGCACCTGTTTTCGCTTTCGGCAACCTCAGGAACAATAAAGACAAACGTCCAGGTTTTCCTGCCACAGCAAAGGTGCCAGCGGGCAAAAGTAATGCTGGTTCTCACTGCCTCCTGGAACCCTTTCAAATGCCCCAGACAATTTGGCCCTCTCTGCTTTCCTGCGGACTCCATCCTCAAAAGCACCTGTTTTCGCTTTCGGCAGCCTCCGGAGCAAAAAAGACAAACGTCCAGCTTTTGCTGCCACAGCAAAGGTGCCAGCCGGGAAAAGTAATGCTGGTTCTCACTGCCTCCTGGAACCCTTTCAAATGCCACAGACAATTTGGCCCTCTCTGCTTTCCTGCGGACTCCATCCTCAAAAGCACCTGTTTTCGCTTTCGGCAGCCTCCGGAGCAAAAAAGACAAACGTCCAGCTTTTGCTGCCACAGCAGAGGTGCCAGCGGGGAAAAGTAATGCTGGTTCTCACTGCCTCCTGGAACCCTTTCAAATGCCCCAGACAATTTGGCCCTCTCTGCTTTCCTGCGGACTCCATCCTCAAAAGCACCTGTTTTCGCTTTCGGCATCCTCAGGAGCAAAAAAGACAAACGTCCAGGTTTTGCTGCCACAGCAAAGGTGCCAGCGGGGAAAAGTAATGCTGGTTCTCACTGCCTTCTGGAACTCTTTCAAATGCCCCAGTCAATTTGGCCCTCTCTGCTTTCCTGCGGACTCCATCCTCAAAAGCACCTGTTTTCGCTTTCGACAGCCTCCGGAGCAAAAAAGACAAACGTCCAGCTTTTGCTGCCACAGCAAAGGTGCCAGCGGAGAAAAGTAATGCTGGTTCTCACTGCCTCCTGGAACTCTTTCAAATGCCCCAGACAATTTGGCCCTCTCTGCTTTCCTGCCGACTCCATCCTCAAAAGCACCTGTTTTCGCTTTCGGCAGCCTCCAGAGCAAAAAAGACAAACGTCCAGCTTTTGCTGCCACAGCAAAGGTGCCAGCGGGGAAAAGTAATGCTAGTTCTCACTACCTCCTAGAACTCTTTCAAATGCCACAGACAATTTGGCCCTCTCTGCTTTCCTGCCGACTCCATCCTCAAAAGCACCTGTTTTCGCTTTCGGCAACCTCAGGAGCAAAAAAGACAAACGTCCAGCTTTTGCTGCCACAGCAAAGGTGCCAGCGGGGAAAAGTAATGCTGGTTCTTACTGCGTCCTGGAACCTCTTCAAATGCCACAGACAGTTTGGCCCTCTCTGCTTTCCTGCGGACTCCATCCTCAAAAGCACCTGTTTTCGCTTTCGGCAACCTCAGGAGCAAAAAAGACAAACGTCCAGGTTTTCCTGCCACAGCAAAGGTGCCAGCGGGCAAAAGTAATGCTGGTTCTCACTGCCTCCTGGAACTCTTTCAAATGCCCCAGACAATTTGGCCCTCTCTGCTTTCCTGCGGACTCCATCCTCAAAAGCACCTGTTTTCGCTTTCGTCAACCTCCGGAGCAAAAAAGACAAACGTCCAGGTTTTGCTGCCACAGCAAAGGTGCCAGCCGGGAAAAGTAATGCTGGTTCTCACTGCCTCCTGGAACTCTTTCAAATGCCCCAGTCAATTTGGCCCTCTCTGCTTTCCTGCGGACTCCATCCTCAAAAGCACCTGTTTTCGCTTTCGACAGCCTCCGGAGCAAAAAAGACAAACGTCCAGCTTTTGCTGCCACAGCAAAGGTGCCAGCGGAGAAAAGTAATGCTGGTTCTCACTGCCTCCTGGAACTCTTTCAAATGCCCCAGACAATTTGGCCCTCTCTGCTTTCCTGCCGACTCCATCCTCAAAAGCACCTGTTTTCGCTTTCGGCAGCCTCCAGAGCAAAAAAGACAAACGTCCAGCTTTTGCTGCCACAGCAAAGGTGCCAGCGGGGAAAAGTAATGCTGGTTCTCACTACCTCCTAGAACTCTTTCAAATGCCACAGACAATTTGGCCCTCTCTGCTTTCCTGCCGACTCCATCCTCAAAAGCACCTGTTTTCGCTTTCGGCAACCTCAGGAGCAAAAAAGACAAACGTCCAGCTTTTGCTGCCACAGCAAAGGTGCCAGCTAGGAAAAGTAATGCTGGTTCTCACTGCGTCCTGGAACCTCTTCAAATGCCACAGACAATTTGGCCCTCTCTGCTTTCCTGCGGACTCCATCCTCAAAAGTACCTGTTTTCGCTTTCGGCAACCTCAGGAGCAAAAAAGACAAACGTCCAGCTTTTGCTGCCACAGCAAAGGTGCCATCGGGGAAAAGTAATGCTGGTCCTCATTGCCTCCTGGAACCTCTTCAAATGCCACAGACAATTTGGCCCTCTCTGCTTTCCTGCGGACTCCATCCTCAAAAGCACCTGTTTTCGCTTTCGGCAACCTCAGGAGCAAAAAAGACAAACGTCCAGGTTTTCCTGCCACAGCAAAGGTGCCAGCGGGCAAAAGTAATGCTGGTTCTCACTGCCTCCTGGAACTCTTTCAAATGCCCCAGACCATTTGGCCCTCTCTGCTTTCCTGCGGACTCCATCCTCAAAAGCACCTGTTTTCGCTTTCGGCATCCTCAGGAGCAAAAAAGACAAACGTCCAGCTTTTGCTGCCACAGCAGAGGTGCCAGCGGGGAAAAGTAATGCTGGTTCTCACTGCCTCCTGGAACCCTTTCAAATGCCCCAGACAATTTGGCCCTCTCTGCTTTCCTGCGGACTCCATCCTCAAAAGCACCTGTTTTCGTTTTCAGCAGCCTCCGGAGCAAAAAAGACAAACGTCCAGGTTTTGCTGCCACAGCAAAGGTGCCAGCCGGGAAAAGTAATGCTGGTTCTCACTGCCTCCTGGAACTCTTTCAAATGCCCCAGACAATTTGGCCCTCTCTGCTTTCCTGCGGACTCCATCCTCAAAAGCACCTGTTTTCGCTTTCGGCATCCTCAGGAGCAAAAAAGACAAACGTCCAGCTTTTGCTGCCATAGCAGAGGTGCCAGCGGGGAAAAGTAATGCTGGTTCTCACTGCCTCCTGGAACCCTTTCAAATGCCACAGACAATTTGGCCCTCTCTGCTTTCCTGCGGACTCCATCCTCAAAAGCACCTGTTTTCGCTTTCGGCATCCTCCGGAGCAAAAAAGACAAACGTCCAGCTTTTGCTGCCACAGCAAAGGTGCCAGCGGGGAAAAGTAATGCTGGTTCTCACTGCCTCCTGGAACCCTTTCAAATGCCACAGACAATTTGGCCCTCTCTACTTTCCTGCGGACTCCATCCTCAAAAGCACCTGTTTTCGCTTTCGGCAACCTCCGGAGCAAAAAAGACAAACGTCCAGGTTTTGCTGCCACAGCAAAGGTGCCAGCGGGCAAAAGTAATGCTGGTTCTCACTGCCTCCTGGAACCCTTTCAAATGCCCCAGACAATTTGGCCCTCTCTGCTTTCCTGCGGACTCCATCCTCAAAAGCACCTGTTTTCGCTTTCGGCAACCTCCGGAGCAAAAAAGACAAACGTCCAGCTTTTGCTGCCACAGCAAAGGTGCCAGCGGGCAAAAGTAATGCTGGTTCTCACTGCCTCCTGGAACCCTTTCAAATGCCACAGACAATTTGGCCCTCTCTGCTTTCCTGCGGACTCCATCCTCAAAAGCACCTGTATTCGCTTTCGGCAGCCTCGGGAGCAAAAAAGACAAACGTCCAGGTTTTGCTGCCACAGCAAAGGTGCCAGCGGGGAAAAGTAATGCTGGTTCTCACTGCCTCCTGGAACCTCTTCAAAAGCCACAGACAATTTGGCCCTCTCTGCTTTCCTGCGGACTCCATCCTCAAAAGCACCTGTTTTCGCTTTCGGCATCCTCAGGAGCAAAAAAGACAAATGTCCAGCTTTTGCTGCCACAGCAAAGGTGCCAGCGGGCAAAAGTAATGCTGGTTCTCACTGCCTCCTGGAACCTCTTCAAATGCCACAGACAATTTGGCCCTCTCTGCTTTCCTGCGGACTCCATCCTCAAAAGCACCTGTTTTCACTTTCGGCATCCTCCAGAGCAAAAAAGACAAACGTCCAGGTTTTGCTGCCACAGCAAAGGTGCCAGCGGGGAAAAGTAATGCTGGTTCTCACTGCCTCCTGGAACCTCTTCAAAAGCCACAGACAATTTGGCCCTCTCTGCTTTCCTGCGGACTCCATCCTCAAAAGCACCTGTTTTCGCTTTCGGCATCCTCAGGAGCAAAAAAGACAAACGTCCAGCTTTTGCTGCCACAGCAAAGGTGCCAGCGGGGAAAAGTAATGCTGGTTCTCACTGCCTCCTGGAACCCTTTCAAATGCCCCAGACAATTTGGCCCTCTCTGCTTTCCTGCGGACTCCATCCTCAAAAGCACCTGTTTTCGCTTTCGGCAGCCTCCGGAGCAAAAAAGACAAACGTCCAGCTTTTGCTGCCACAGCAAAGGTGCCAGCGGGGAAAAGTAATGCTGGTTCTCACTGCGTCCTGGAACCTCTTCAAATGCCACAGACAATTTGGCCCTCTCTGCTTTCCTGCGGACTCCATCCTCAAAAGCACCTGTTTTCGCTTTCGGCAACCTCCGGAGCAAAAAAGACAAACGTCCAGCTTTTGCTGCCACAGCAAAGGTGCCAGCCGGGAAAAGTAATGCTGGTTCTCACTGCGTCCTGGAACCCTTTCAAATGCCCCAGACAATTTGGCCCTCTCTGCTTTCCTGCGGACTCCATCCTCAAAAGCACCTGTTTTCGCTTTCGGCAGCCTCAGGAGCAAAAAAGACAAACGTCCAGCTTTTGCTGCCACAGCAAAGGTGCCAGCAGGGAAAAGTGATGCTGGTCCTCATTGCCTCCTGGAACCTCTTCAAATGCCACAGACAATTTGGCCCTCTCTGCTTTCCTGCGGACTCCATCCTCAAAAGCACCTGTTTTCGCTTTCGGCAACCTCAGGAACAATAAAGACAAACGTCCAGGTTTTCCTGCCACAGCAAAGGTGCCAGCGGAGAAAAGTAATGCTGGTTCTCACTGCCTCCTGGAACCCTTTCAAATGCCCCAGACAATTTGGCCCTCTCTGCTTTCCTGCGGACTCCATCCTCAAAAGCACCTGTTTTCGCTTTCGGCAGCCTCCGGAGCAAAAAAGACAAACGTCCAGCTTTTGCTGCCACAGCAAAGGTGCCAGCCGGGAAAAGTAATGCTGGTTCTCACTGCCTCCTGGAACCCTTTCAAATGCCACAGACAATTTGGCCCTCTCTGCTTTCCTGCGGACTCCATCCTCAAAAGCACCTGTTTTCGCTTTCGGCAGCCTCCGGAGCAAAAAAGACAAACGTCCAGCTTTTGCTGCCACAGCAGAGGTGCCAGCGGGGAAAAGTAATGCTGGTTCTCACTGCCTCCTGGAACCCTTTCAAATGCCCCAGACAATTTGGCCCTCTCTGCTTTCCTGCGGACTCCATCCTCAAAAGCACCTGTTTTCGCTTTCGGCATCCTCAGGAGCAAAAAAGACAAACGTCCAGGTTTTGCTGCCACAGCAAAGGTGCCAGCGGGGAAAAGTAATGCTGGTTCTCACTGCCTTCTGGAACTCTTTCAAATGCCCCAGTCAATTTGGCCCTCTCTGCTTTCCTGCGGACTCCATCCTCAAAAGCACCTGTTTTCGCTTTCGACAGCCTCCGGAGCAAAAAAGACAAACGTCCAGCTTTTGCTGCCACAGCAAAGGTGCCAGCGGAGAAAAGTAATGCTGGTTCTCACTGCCTCCTGGAACTCTTTCAAATGCCCCAGACAATTTGGCCCTCTCTGCTTTCCTGCCGACTCCATCCTCAAAAGCACCTGTTTTCGCTTTCGGCAGCCTCCAGAGCAAAAAAGACAAACGTCCAGCTTTTGCTGCCACAGCAAAGGTGCCAGCGGGGAAAAGTAATGCTAGTTCTCACTACCTCCTAGAACTCTTTCAAATGCCACAGACAATTTGGCCCTCTCTGCTTTCCTGCCGACTCCATCCTCAAAAGCACCTGTTTTCGCTTTCGGCAACCTCAGGAGCAAAAAAGACAAACGTCCAGGTTTTGCTGCCACAGCAAAGGTGCCAGCGGGGAAAAGTAATGCTGGTTCTTACTGCGTCCTGGAACCTCTTCAAATGCCACAGACAGTTTGGCCCTCTCTGCTTTCCTGCGGACTCCATCCTCAAAAGCACCTGTTTTCGCTTTCGGCAGCCTCCGGAGCAAAAAAGACAAACGTCCAGGTTTTCCTGCCACAGCAAAGGTGCCAGCGGGCAAAAGTAATGCTGGTTCTCACTGCCTCCTGGAACTCTTTCAAATGCCCCAGACAATTTGGCCCTCTCTGCTTTCCTGCGGACTCCATCCTCAAAAGCACCTGTTTTCGCTTTCGTCAACCTCCGGAGCAAAAAAGACAAACGTCCAGGTTTTGCTGCCACAGCAAAGGTGCCAGCCGGGAAAAGTAATGCTGGTTCTCACTGCCTCCTGGAACTCTTTCAAATGCCCCAGACAATTTGGCCCTCTCTGCTTTCCTGCGGACTCCATCCTCAAAAGCACCTGTTTTCGCTTTCGGCAACCTCAGGAGCAAAAAAGACAAACGTCCAGCTTTTGCTGCCACAGCAAAGGTGCCAGCTAGGAAAAGTAATGCTGGTTCTCACTGCGTCCTGGAACCTCTTCAAATGCCACAGACAATTTGGCCCTCTCTGCTTTCCTGCGGACTCCATCCTCAAAAGTACCTGTTTTCGCTTTCGGCAACCTCAGGAGCAAAAAAGACAAACGTCCAGCTTTTGCTGCCACAGCAAAGGTGCCAGCGGGGAAAAGTTATGCTGGTCCTCATTGCCTCCTGGAACCTCTTCAAATGCCACAGACAATTTGGCCCTCTCTGCTTTCCTGCGGACTCCATCCTCAAAAGCACCTGTTTTCGCTTTCGGCAACCTCAGGAGCAAAAAAGACAAACGTCCAGGTTTTCCTGCCACAGCAAAGGTGCCAGCGGGCAAAAGTAATGCTGGTTCTCACTGCCTCCTGGAACTCTTTCAAATGCCCCAGACCATTTGGCCCTCTCTGCTTTCCTGCGGACTCCATCCTCAAAAGCACCTGTTTTCGCTTTCGGCATCCTCAGGAGCAAAAAAGACAAATGTCCAGCTTTTGCTGCCATAGCAGAGGTGCCAGCGGGGAAAAGTAATGCTGGTTCTCACTGCCTCCTGGAACCCTTTCAAATGCCCCAGACAATTTGGCCCTCTCTGCTTTCCTGCGGACTCCATCCTCAAAAGCACCTGTTTTCGTTTTCAGCAGCCTCCGGAGCAAAAAAGACAAACGTCCAGGTTTTGCTGCCACAGCAAAGGTGCCAGCCGGGAAAAGTAATGCTGGTTCTCACTGCCTCCTGGAACTCTTTCAAATGCCCCAGACAATTTGGCCCTCTCTGCTTTCCTGCGGACTCCATCCTCAAAAGCACCTGTTTTCGCTTTCGGCATCCTCAGGAGCAAAAAAGACAAACGTCCAGCTTTTGCTGCCATAGCAGAGGTGCCAGCGGGGAAAAGTAATGCTGGTTCTCACTGCCTCCTGGAACCCTTTCAAATGCCACAGACAATTTGGCCCTCTCTGCTTTCCTGCGGACTCCATCCTCAAAAGCACCTGTTTTCGCTTTCGGCAGCCTCCGGAGCAAAAAAGACAAACGTCCAGCTTTTGCTGCCACAGCAAAGGTGCCAGCGGGGAAAAGTAATGCTGGTTCTCACTGCCTCCTGGAACCCTTTCAAATGCCACAGACAATTTGGCCCTCTCTACTTTCCTGCGGACTCCATCCTCAAAAGCACCTGTTTTCGCTTTCGGCAACCTCCGGAGCAAAAAAGACAAACGTCCAGGTTTTGCTGCCACAGCAAAGGTGCCAGCGGGCAAAAGTAATGCTGGTTCTCACTGCCTCCTGGAACCCTTTCAAATGCCCCAGACAATTTGGCCCTCTCTGCTTTCCTGCGGACTCCATCCTCAAAAGCACCTGTTTTCGCTTTCGGCAACCTCCGGAGCAAAAAAGACAAACGTCCAGGTTTTGCTGCCACAGCAAAGGTGCCAGCGGGCAAAAGTAATGCTGGTTCTCACTGCCTCCTGGAACCCTTTCAAATGCCACAGACAATTTGGCCCTCTCTGCTTTCCTGCGGACTCCATCCTCAAAAGCACCTGTATTCGCTTTCGGCAGCCTCGGGAGCAAAAAAGACAAACGTCCAGCTTTTGCTGCCACAGCAAAGGTGCCAGCGGGGAAAAGTAATGCTGGTTCTCACTGCCTCCTGGAACCCTTTCAAATGCCACAGACAATTTGGCCCTCTCTGCTTTCCTGCGGACTCCATCCTCAAAAGCACCTGTTTTCGCTTTCGGCATCCTCAGGAGCAAAAAAGACAAACGTCCAGGTTTTGCTGCCACAGCAAAGGTGCCAGCGGGGAAAAGTAATGCTGGTTCTCACTGCCTCCTGGAACCCTTTCAAATGCCCCAGACAATTTGGCCCTCTCTGCTTTCCTGCGGACTCCATCCTCAAAAGCACCTGTTTTCACTTTCGGCATCCTCCAGAGCAAAAAAGACAAACGTCCAGGTTTTGCTGCCACAGCAAAGGTGCCAGCGGGGAAAAGTAATGCTGGTTCTCACTGCCTCCTGGAACCTCTTCAAAAGCCACAGACAATTTGGCCCTCTCTGCTTTCCTGCGGACTCCATCCTCAAAAGCACCTGTTTTCGCTTTCGGCATCCTCAGGAGCAAAAAAGACAAACGTCCAGCTTTTGCTGCCACAGCAAAGGTGCCAGCGGGGAAAAGTAATGCTGGTTCTCACTGCCTCCTGGAACCCTTTCAAATGCCACAGACAATTTGGCCCTCTCTGCTTTCCTGCGGACTCCATCCTCAAAAGCACCTGTTTTCGCTTTCGGCAGCCTCCGGAGCAAAAAAGACAAACGTCCAGCTTTTGCTGCCACAGCAAAGGTGCCAGCGGGGAAAAGTAATGCTGGTTCTCACTGCGTCCTGGAACCTCTTCAAATGCCACAGACAATTTGGCCCTCTCTGCTTTCCTGCGGACTCCATCCTCAAAAGCACCTGTTTTCGCTTTCGGCAACCTCCGGAGCAAAAAAGACAAACGTCCAGCTTTTGCTGCCACAGCAAAGGTGCCAGCCGGGAAAAGTAATGCTGGTTCTCACTGCGTCCTGGAACCCTTTCAAATGCCCCAGACAATTTGGCCCTCTCTGCTTTCCTGCGGACTCCATCCTCAAAAGCACCTGTTTTCGCTTTCGGCAGCCTCAGGAGCAAAAAAGACAAACGTCCAGCTTTTGCTGCCACAGCAAAGGTGCCAGCAGGGAAAAGTGATGCTGGTCCTCATTGCCTCCTGGAACCTCTTCAAATGCCACAGACAATTTGGCCCTCTCTGCTTTCCTGCAGACTCCATCCTCAAAAGCACCTGTTTTCGCTTTCGGCAACCTCAGGAACAATAAAGACAAACGTCCAGGTTTTCCTGCCACAGCAAAGGTGCCAGCGGGCAAAAGTAATGCTGGTTCTCACTGCCTCCTGGAACCCTTTCAAATGCCCCAGACAATTTGGCCCTCTCTGCTTTCCTGCGGACTCCATCCTCAAAAGCACCTGTTTTCGCTTTCGGCAGCCTCCGGAGCAAAAAAGACAAACGTCCAGCTTTTGCTGCCACAGCAAAGGTGCCAGCCGGGAAAAGTAATGCTGGTTCTCACTGCCTCCTGGAACCCTTTCAAATGCCACAGACAATTTGGCCCTCTCTGCTTTCCTGCGGACTCCATCCTCAAAAGCACCTGTTTTCGCTTTCGGCAGCCTCCGGAGCAAAAAAGACAAACGTCCAGCTTTTGCTGCCACAGCAGAGGTGCCAGCGGGGAAAAGTAATGCTGGTTCTCACTGCCTCCTGGAACCCTTTCAAATGCCCCAGACAATTTGGCCCTCTCTGCTTTCCTGCGGACTCCATCCTCAAAAGCACCTGTTTTCACTTTCGGCATCCTCAGGAGCAAAAAAGACAAACGTCCAGGTTTTGCTGCCACAGCAAAGGTGCCAGCGGGGAAATGTAATGCTGGTTCTCACTGCCTTCTGGAACCCTTTCAAATGCCCCAGACTATTTGGCCCTCTCTGCTTTCCTGCGGATTCCATCCTCAAAAGCACCTGTTTTCGCTTTCGGCAGCCTCCGGAGCAAAAAAGACAAACGTCCAGCTTTTGCTGCCACAGCAAAGGTGCCAGCGGGGAAAAGTAATGCTGGTCCTCATTGCCTCCTGGAACCTCTTCAAATGCCACAGACAATTTGGCCCTCTCTGCTTTCCTGCGGACTCCATCCTCAAAAGCACCTGTTTTCGCTTTCGGCAACCTCAGGAGCAAAAAAGACAAACGTCCAGCTTTTGCTGCCACAGCAAAAGTGCCAGCGGTGAAAAGTGATGCTGGTCCTCATTGCCTCCTGGAACCTCTTCAAATGCCACAGACAATTTGGCCCTCTCTGCTTTCCTGCGGACTCCATCCTCAAAAGCACCTGTTTTCGCTTTCGGCAGCCTCCGGAGCAAAAAAGACAAACGTCCAGGTTTTGCTGCCACAGCAAAGGTGCCAGCGGGCAAAAGAAATGCTGGTTCTCACTGCCTCCTGGAACTCTTTCAAATGCCCCAGACCATTTGGCCCTCTCTGCTTTCCTGCGGACTGCATCCTCAAAAGCACCTGTTTTCGCTTTCGGCAGCCTCCGGAGCAAAAAAGACAAACGTCCAGCTTTTGCTGCCACAGCAAAGGTGCCAGCGGGGAAAAGTAATGCTGGTTCTCACTGCCTCCTGGAACCTCTTCAAATGCCACAGACAATTTGGCCCTCTCTGCTTTCCTGCGGACTCCATCCTCAAAAGCACCTGTTTTCGCTTTCGGCAACCTCCGGAGTAAAAAAGACAAACGTCCAGCTTTTGCTGCCACAGCAAAGGTGCCAGCCGGGAAAAGTAATGCTGGTTCTCACTGCCTCCTGGAACCCTTTCAAATGCCCCAGACAATTTGGCCCTCTCTGCTTTCCTGCGGACTCCATCCTCAAAAGCACCTGTTTTCGCTTTCGGCAACCTCAGGAGCAAAAAAGACAAACGTCCAGCTTTTGCTGCCACAGCAAAGGTGCCAGCGGGCAAAAGTGATGCTGGTCCTCATTGCCTCCTGGAACCTCTTCAAATGCCACAGACAATTTGGCCCTCTCTGCTTTCCTGCGGACTCCATCCTCAAAAGCACCTGTTTTCGCTTTCGGCAACCTCAGGAACAATAAAGACAAACGTCCAGGTTTTCCTGCCACAGCAAAGGTGCCAGCGGGCAAAAGTAATGCTGGTTCTCACTGCCTCCTGGAACTCTTTCAAATGCCCCAGACAATTTGGCCCTCTCTGCTTTCCTGCGGACTCCATCCTCAAAAGCACCTGTTTTCGCTTTCGGCAGCCTCCGGAGCAAAAAAGACAAACGTCCAGGTTTTGCTGCCACAGCAAAGGTGCCAGCGGGCAAAAGAAATGCTGGTTCTCACTGCCTCCTGGAACTCTTTCAAATGCCCCAGACCATTTGGCCCTCTCTGCTTTCCTGCGGACTGCATCCTCAAAAGCACCTGTTTTCGCTTTCGGCAGCCTCCGGAGCAAAAAAGACAAACGTCCAGCTTTTGCTGCCACAGCAAAGGTGCCAGCGGGCAAAAGTAATGCTGGTTCTCACTGCCTCCTGGAACTCTTTCAAATGCCCCAGTCAATTTGGCCCTCTCTGCTTTCCTGCGGACTCCATCCTCAAAAGCACCGGTTTTCCCTTTCGGCAGCCTCCGGAGCAAAAAAGACAAACGTCCAGCTTTTGCTGCCACAGCAAAGGTGCCAGCGGGCAAAAGTAATGCTGGTTCTCACTGCCTCCTGGAACTCTTTCAAATGCCCCAGACAATTTGGCCCTCTCTGCTTTCCTGCGGACTCCATCCTCAAAAGCACCTGTTTTCGCTTTCGGCAGCCTCCGGAGCAAAAAAGACAAACGTCCAGGTTTTGCTGCCACAGCAAAGGTGCCAGCGGGCAAAAGTAATGCTGGTTCTCACTGCCTCCTGGAACTCTTTAAAATGCCCCAGTCAATTTGGCCCTCTCTGCTTTCCTGCGGACTCCATCCTCAAAAGCACCTGTTTTCGCTTTCGGCAACCTCAGGAGCAAAAAAGACAAACGTCCAGCTTTTGCTGCCACAGCAAAGGTGCCAGCGGGCAAAAGTGATGCTGGTCCTCATTGCCTCCTGGAACCTCTTCAAATGCCACAGACAATTTGGCCCTCTCTGCTTTCCTGCGGACTCCATCCTCAAAAGCACCTGTTTTCGCTTTCGGCAACCTCAGGAACAATAAAGACAAACGTCCAGGTTTTCCTGCCACAGCAAAGGTGCCAGCGGGCAAAAGTAATGCTGGTTCTCACTGCCTCCTGGAACTCTTTCAAATGCCCCAGACAATTTGGCCCTCTCTGCTTTCCTGCGGACTCCATCCTCAAAAGCACCTGTTTTCGCTTTCGGCAGCCTCCGGAGCAAAAAAGACAAACGTCCAGGTTTTGCTGCCACAGCAAAGGTGCCAGCGGGCAAAAGAAATGCTGGTTCTCACTGCCTCCTGGAACTCTTTCAAATGCCCCAGACCATTTGGCCCTCTCTGCTTTCCTGCGGACTGCATCCTCAAAAGCACCTGTTTTCGCTTTCGGCAGCCTCCGGAGCAAAAAAGACAAACGTCCAGCTTTTGCTGCCACAGCAAAGGTGCCAGCGGGCAAAAGTAATGCTGGTTCTCACTGCCTCCTGGAACTCTTTCAAATGCCCCAGTCAATTTGGCCCTCTCTGCTTTCCTGCGGACTCCATCCTCAAAAGCACCGGTTTTCCCTTTCGGCAGCCTCCGGAGCAAAAAAGACAAACGTCCAGCTTTTGCTGCCACAGCAAAGGTGCCAGCCGGGAAAAGTAATGCTGGTTCTCACTGCCTCCTGGAACCCTTTCAAATGCCCCAGACAATTTGGCCCTCTCTGCTTTCCTGCCGACTCCATCCTCAAAAGCACCTGTTTTCGCTTTCGGCAGCCTCCAGAGCAAAAAAGACAAACGTCCAGCTTTTGCTGCCACAGCAAAGGTGCCAGCGGGCAAAAGTAATGCTGGTTCTCACTGCCTCCTGGAACTCTTTCAAATGCCCCAGACCATCTGGCCCTCTCTGCTTTCCTGCGGACTCCATCCTCAAAAGCACCTGTTTTCGCTTTCGGCATCCTCAGGAGCAAAAAAGACAAACGTCCAGCTTTTGCTGCCACAGCAGAGGTTCCACCGGGGAAAAGTAATGCTGGTTCTCACTGCCTCCTGGAACTCTTTCAAATGCCCCAGACAATTTGGCCCTCTCTGCTTTCCTGCGGACTCCATCCTCAAAAGCACCTGGTTTTGTTTTTGGCAGCCTCAGGAGCAAAAAAGACAAACGTCCAGGTTTTGCTGCCACAGCAAAGGTGCCAGCCGGGAAAAGTAATGCTGGTTCTCACTGCCTCCTGGAACTCTTTCAAATGCCACAGACAATTTGGTCCTCTCTACTTTCCTGCGGACTCCATCCTCAAAAGCACCTGTTTTCGCTTTCGGCAACCTCCGGAGCAAAAAAGACAAACGTCCAGCTTTTGCTGCCACAGCAAAGGTGCCAGCAGGCAAAAGTAATGCTGGTTCTCACTGCCTCCTGGAACCCTTTCAAATGCCCCAGACAATTTGGCCCTCTCTGCTTTCCTGCGGACTCCATCCTCAAAAGCACCTGTTTTCACTTTCGGCATCCTCCAGAGGAAAAAAGACAAACGTCCAGGTTTTGCTGCCACAGCAAAGGTGCCAGCGGGGAAAAGTAATGCTGGTTCTCACTGCCTCCTGGAACCTCTTCAAAAGCCACAGACAATTTGGCCCTCTCTGCTTTCCTGCGGACTCCATCCTCAAAAGCACCTGTTTTCGCTTTCGGCAGCCTCCGGAGCAAAAAAGACAAACGTCCAGCTTTTGCTGCCACAGCAAAGGTGCCAGCGGGGAAAAAGTAATGCTGGTTCTCACTGCGTCCTGGAACCCTTTCAAATACCCCGGACTATTTGGCCCTCTCTGCTTTCCTGCGGACTCCATCCTCAAAAGCACCTGTTTTCGCTTTCGGCAGCCTCCAGAGCAAAAAAGACAAACGTCCAGCTTTTGCTGCCACAGCAAAGGTGCCAGCGGGCAAAAGTAATGCTGGTTCTCACTGCCTCCTGGAACTCTTTCAAATGCCCCAGACTATTTGGCCCTCCCTGCTTTCCTGCGGATTCCATCCTCAAAAGCACCTGTTTTCGCTTTCGGCAGCCTCCGGAGCAAAAAAGACAAACGTCCAGCTTTTGCTGCCACAGCAAAGGTGCCAGCAGGCAAAAGTAATGCTGGTTCTCACTGCCTCCTGGAACCCTTTCAAATGCCCCAGACAATTTGGCCCTCTCTGCTTTCCTGCGGACTCCATCCTCAAAAGCACCTGTTTTCGCTTTCGGCAGCCTCCGGAGCAAAAAAGACAAACGTCCAGCCTTTGCTGCCACAGCAAAGGTGCCAGCGGGGAAAAGTGATGCTGGTCCTCATTGCCTCCTGGAACCTCTTCAAATGCCACAGACAATTTGGCCCTCTCTGCTTTCCTGCGGACTCCATCCTCAAAAGCACCTCTTTTCGCTTTCGGCAGCCTCCAGAGCAAAAAAGACAAACGTCCAGCTTTTGCTGCCACAGCAAAGGTGCCAGCGGGGAAAAGTGATGCTGGTCCTCATTGCCTCCTGGAACCTCTTCAAATGCCCCAGACAATTTGGCCCTCTCTGCTTTCCTGCGGACTCCATCCTCAAAAGCACCTCTTTTCGCTTTTGGCAGCCTCCAGAGCAAAAAAGACAAACGTCCAGCTTTTGCTGCCACAGCAAAGGTGCCAACGGGGAAAAGTAATGCTGGTCCTCATTGCCTCCTGGAACCTCTTCAAAAGCCACAGACAATTTGGCCCTCTCTGCTTTCCTGCGGACTCCATCCTCAAAAGCACCTGTTTTCGCTTTCGGCAGCCTCCGGAGCAAAAAAGACAAACGTCCAGCTTTTGCTGCCACAGCAAAGGTGCCAGCCGGGAAAAGTAATGCTGGTTCTCACTGCCTCCTGCAACTCTTTCAAATGCCACAGACAATTTGGCCCTCTCTGCTTTCCTGCGGACTGCATCCTCAAAAGCACCTGTTTTCGCTTTCGGCATCCTCAGGAGCAAAAAAGACAAACGTCCAGCTTTTGCTGCCACAGCAGAGGTGCCAGCGGGGAAAAGTAATGCTGGTTCTCACGGCCTCCTGGAACGCTTTCAAATGCCCCAGACAATTTGGCCCTCTCTGCTTTCCTGCGGACTCCATCCTCAAAAGCACCTGTTTTCGCTTTCGGCAGCCTCCAGAGCAAAAAAGACAAACGTCCAGCTTTTGCTGCCACAGCAAAGGTGCCAGCGGGGAAAAGTAATGCTGGTTCTCACTACCTCCTAGAACTCTTTCAAATGCCCCAGACAATTTGGCCCTCTCTGCTTTCCTGCGGACTGCATCCTCAAAAGCACCTGTTTTCGCTTTCGGCAGCCTCCGGAGCAAAAACGAGAAACGTCCAGCTTTTGCTGCCACAGCAAAGGCGCCAGCTAGGAAAAGTAATGCTGGTTCTCACTGCCTCCTGGAACCCTTTCAAATTTCACAGACAATTTGGCCCTCTCTGCTTTCCTGCGGACTCCATCCTCAAAAGCACCTCTTTTCGCTTTCGGGAGCCTCCAGAGCAAAAAAGAAAAACGTCCAGCTTTTGCTGCCACAGCAAAGGTGCCAGCGGGGAAAAGTAATGCTGGTCCTCATTGCCTCCTGGAACCTCTTCAAAAGCCACAGACAATTTGGCCCTCTCTGCTTTCCTGCGGACTCCATCCTCAAAAGCACCTGTTTTCGCTTTCGGCATCCTCAGGAGCAAAAAAGACAAATGTCCAGCTTTTGCTGCCACAGCAAAGGTGCCAGCGGGCAAAAGTAATGCTGGTTCTCACTGCCTCCTGGAACCCTTTCAAATGCCCCAGACAATTTGGCCCTCTCTGCTTTCCTGCGGACTCCATCCTCAAAAGCACCTGTTTTCGCTTTCGGCAGCCTCCGGAGCAAAAAAAACAAACGTCCAGCTTTTGCTGCCACAGCAAAGGTGCCAGCGGGGAAAAGTAATGCTGGTCCTCATTGCCTCCTGGAACCTCTTCAAATGCCACAGACAATTTGGCCCTCTCTGCTTTCCTGCGGACTCCATCCTCAAAAGCACCTGTTTTCGCTTTCGGCAACCTCCGGAGCAAAAAAGACAAACGTCCAGCTTTTGCTGCCACAGCAAAAGTGCCAGCGGGGAAAAGTGATGCTGGTCCTCATTGCCTCCTGGAACCTCTTCAAATGCCACAGACAATTTGGCCCTCTCTGCTTTCCTGCGGACTCCATCCTCAAAAGCACCTGTTTTCGCTTTCGGCAACCTCAGGAGCAAAAAAGACAAACGTCCAGCTTTTGCTGCCACAGCAAAGGTGCCAGCGGGGAAAAGTGATGCTGGTTCTCACTGCCTCCTGGAACTCTTTCAAATGCCCCAGAAAATTTGGCGCTCTCTGCTTTCGTGCGGACTCCATCCTCAAAAGCACCTGTTTTCGCTTTCGGCAGCCTCCGGAGCAAAAAAGACAAACGTCCAGCTTTTGCTGCCACAGCAAAGGTGCCAGCGGGGAAAAAGTAATGCTGGTTCTCACTGCCTCCTGGAACTCTTTGAAATGCCACAGTCAATTTGGCCCTCTCTGCTTTCCTGTGGACTCCATCCTCAAAAGCACCTGTTTTCGCTTTCGGCAACCTCCGGAGCAAAAAAGACAAACGTCCAGCTTTTGCTGCCACAGCAAAGGTGCCAGCGGGGAAAAGTAATGCTGGTTCTCACTGCCTCCTGGAACCCTCTTCAAATGCCACAGACAATTTTGCATTCTCTGCTTTCCTGCGGACTCCATCCTCAAAAGCACCTTTTTCGCTTTCGGCAGCCTCCGGAGCAAAAAAGACAAACGTCCAGCTTTTGCTGCCACAGCAAAGGTGCCAGCGGGCAAAAGTAATGCTGGTTCTCACTGCCTCCTGGAACTCTTTCAAATGCCACAGACAATTTTGCACTCTCTGCTTTCCTGCGGACTCCATCCTCAAAAGCACCTGTTTTTGTTTTCGGCAGCCTCCGGAGCAAAAAAGACAAACGTCCAGCTTTTGCTGCCACAGCAAAGGTGCCAGCGGGGAAAAGTAATGCTGGTTCTCACTGCCTCCTGGAACTCTTTCAAATGCCCCAGAAAATTTGGCGCTCTCTGCTTTCGTGCGGACTCCATCCTCAAAAGCATCTCTTTTCGCTTTCGGCAGCCTCCGGAGCAAAAAAGACAAACGTCCAGCTTTTGCTGCCACAGCAAAGGTGCCAGCGGGGAAAAGTAATGCTGGTTCTCACTGCCTCCTGGAACTCTTTGAAATGCCACAGTCAATTTGGCCCTCTCTGCTTTCCTGCGGACTCCATCCTCAAAAGCATCTGTTTTCGCTTTCGGCAACCTCCGGAGCAAAAAAGACAAACGTCCAGCTTTTGCTGCCACAGCAAAGGTGCCAGCGGGGAAAAGTAATGCTGGTTCTCGCTGCCTCCTGGAACCTCTTCAAATGCCACAGACAATTTTGCACTCTCTGCTTTCCTGCGGACTCCATCCTCAAAAGCACCTGTTTTTGCTTTCGGCAGCCTCCGGAGCAAAAAAGACAAACGTCCAGCTTTTGCTGCCACAGCAAAGGTGCCAGCGGGGAAAAGTAATGCTGGTTCTCACTGCCTCCTGGAACCCTTTCAAATGCCACAGACAATTTGGCCCTCTCTGCTTTCCTGCGGACTCCATCCTCAAAAGCACTTGTTTTTCTTTCGGCAACCTCCGGAGCAAAAGAGACAAACGTCCAGCTTTTGCTGCCACAGCAAAGGTGCCAGCGGGGAAAAGTGATGCTGGTTCTCACTGCCTCCTGGAACCCTTTCAAATGCACCACACAATTTGGCCCTCTCTGCTTTCCTGCGGACTCCATCCTCAAAAGCACCTGTTTTCGCTTTCGGCAGCCTCCGGAGCAAAAAAGACAAACGTCCAGCTTTTGCTGCCACAGCAAAGGTGCCAGCGGGGAAAAGTGATGCTGGTTCTCACTGCCTCTTGGAACCCTTTCAAATGACACAGTCAATTTGGCTCTCTCTGCTTTCCTGCGGACTCCATCCTCAAAAGCACCTGTTTTCGCTTTCGGCAGCCTCCGGAGCAAAAAAGACAAACGTCCAGCTTTTGCTGCCACAGCAAAGGTGCCAGCGGGGAAAAGTGATGCTGGTTCTCACTGCCTCCTGGAACCCTTTCAAATGCCCCACACAATTTGGCCCTCTCTGCTTTCCTGCGGACTCCATCCTCAAAAGCACCTGTTTTCGCTTTCGGCAGCCTCCGGAGCAAAAAAGACAAACGTCCAGCTTTTGCTGCCACAGCAAAGGTGCCAGCGGAGAAAAGTAATGCTGGTTCTCACTGCCTCCTGGAACTCTGTCAAATGCCACAGACAATTTGGCTCTCTCTGCTTTCCTGCGGACTCCATCCTCAAAAGCACCTTTTTTCGCTTTCGGCAGCCTCCGGAGCAAAAAAGACAAACGTCCAGCTTTTGCTGCCACAGCAAAGGTGCCAGCGGGGAAAAGTAATGCTGGTTCTCACTGCCTCCTGGAACTCTGTCAAATGCCACAGACAATTTTGCACTCTCTGCTTTCCTGCGGACTCCATCCTCAAAAGCACCTGTTTTCGCTTTCGGCAACCTCCGGAGCAAAAAAGACAAACGTCCAGCTTTTGCTGCCACAGCAAAGGTGCCAGCGGGGAAAAGTAATGCTGGTTCTCACTGCCTCCTGGAACTCTGTCAAATGCCCCAGATAATTTGGCTCTCTCTGCTTTCCTGCGGACTCTATCCTCAAAAGCACCTGTTTTCGCTTTCGGCATCCTCCGGAGCAAAAAAGACAAACGTCCAGCTTTTGCTGCCACAGCAAAGGTGCCAGCGGGGAAAAGTGATGCTGGTTCTCACTGCCTCCTGGAACCCTTTCAAATGCACCACACAATTTGGCCCTCTCTGCTTTCCTGCGGACTCCATCCTCAAAAGCACCTGTTTTCGCTTTTGGCAACCTCCGGAGCAAAAAAGACAAACGTCCAGCTTTTGCTGCCACAGCAAAGGTGCCAGCGGGGAAAAGTAATGCTGGTTCTCACTGCCTCCTGGAACTCTTTCAAATGCCCCAGAAAATTTGGCCCTATCTGCTTTCCTGCGGACTCTATCCTCAAAAGCATCTCTTTTCGCTTTCGGCAGCCTCCGGAGCAAAAAAGACAAACGTCCAGCTTTTGCTGCCACAGCAAAGGTGCCAGCGGGGAAAAGTAATGCTGGTTCTCACTGCCTCCTGGAACCCTTTCAAATGCCACAGACAATTTTGCACTCTCTGCTTTCCTGCGGACTCCATCCTCAAAAGCACTTGTTTTCGCTTTCGGCAGCCTCCGGAGCAAAAAAGACAAACGTCCAGCTTTTGCTGCCACAGCAAAGGTGCCAGCGGGGAAAAGTGATGCTGGTTCTCACTGCCTCCTGGAACCCTTTCAAATGCCCCAGACAATTTGGCCCTCTCTGCTTTCCTGCGGACTCCATCCTCAAAAGCACCTGTTTTCGCTTTCGGCAACCTCCGGAGCAAAAAAGACAAACGTCCAGCTTTTGCTGCCACAGCAAAGGTGCCAGCGGAGAAAAGTAATGCTGGTTCTCACTGCCTCCTGGAACCCTTTCAAATGCCCCAGACAATTTGGCTCTCTCTGCTTTCCTGCGGACTCCATCCTCAAAAGCACCTGTTTTCGCTTTCGGCAGCCTCCGGAGCAAAAAAGACAAACGTCCAGCTTTTGCTGCCACAGCAAAGGTGCCAGCGGGGAAAAGTAATGCTGGTTCTCACTGCCTCCTGGAACCCTTTCAAATGCCACAGACAATTTGGCCCTCTCTGCTTTCCTGCGGACTCCATCCTCAAAAGCACCTGTTTTCGCTTTCGACATCCTCAGGAGCAAAAAAGACAAACGTCCAGCTTTTGCTGCCACAGCAAAGGTGCCAGCGGGGAAAAGTAATGCTGGTTCTCACTGCCTCCTGGAACCCTTTCAAATGCCACAGACAATTTGGCCCTCTCTGCTTTCCTGCGGACTCCATCCTCAAAAGCACTTGTTTTTCTTTCGGCAACCTCCGGAGCAAAAAAGACAAACGTCCAGCTTTTGCTGCCACAGCAAAGGTGCCAGCGGGGAAAAGTGATGCTGGTTCTCACTGCCTCCTGGAACCCTTTCAAATGCCCCACACAATTTGGCCCTCTCTGCTTTCCTGCGGACTCCATCCTCAAAAGCACCTGTTTTCGCTTTCGGCAGCCTCCGGAGCAAAAAAGACAAACGTCCAGCTTTTGCTGCCACAGCAAAGGTGCCAGCGGGGAAAAGTGATGCTGGTTCTCACTGCCTCCTGGAACCCTTTCAAATGACACAGTCAATTTGGCTCTCTCTGCTTTCCTGCGGACTCCATCCTCAAAAGCACCTGTTTTTGCTTTCGGCAGCCTCCGGAGCAAAAAAGACAAACGTCCAGCTTTTGCTGCCACAGCAAAGGTGCCAGCGGGGAAAAGTGATGCTGGTTCTCACTGCCTCCTGGAACCCTTTCAAATGCCCCACACAATTTGGCCCTCTCTGCTTTCCTGCGGACTCCATCCTCAAAAGCACCTGTTTTCGCTTTCGGCAGCCTCCGGAGCAAAAAAGACAAACGTCCAGCTTTTGCTGCCACAGCAAAGGTGCCAGCGGGGAAAAGTAATGCTGGTTCTCACTGCCTCCTGGAACCCTTTCATATGCCACAGACAATTTGGCCCTCTCTGCTTTCCTGCGGACTCCATCCTCAAAAGCACCTGTTTTTGCTTTCGGCAACCTCCGGAGCAAAAAAGACAAACGTCCAGCTTTTGCTGCCACAGCAAAGGTGCCAGCGGGGAAAAGTAATGCTGGTTCTCACTGCCTCCTGGAACCCCTTCAAATGCCCCAGATAATTTGGCTCTCTCTGCTTTCCTGCGGACTCTATCCTCAAAAGCATCTGTTTTCGCTTTCGGCATCCTCAGGAGCAAAAAAGACAAACGTCCAGCTTTTGCTGCCACAGCAAAGGTGCCAACGGGGGAAAGTGATGCTGGTTCTCACTGCCTCCTGGAACTCTTTCAAATGCCCCAGAAAATTTGGCCCTCTCTGCTTTCCTGCGGACTCCATCCTCAAAAGCATCTCTTTTCGCTTTCGGCAGCCTCCGGAGCAAAAAAGACAAACGTCCAGCTTTTGCTGCCACAGCAAAGGTGCCAGCGGGGAAAAGTAATGCTGGTTCTCACTGCCTCCTGGAACTCTTTCAAATGCCCCAGAAAATTTGGCCCTCTCTGCTTTCCTGCGGACTCTATCCTCAAAAGCATCTCTTTTCGCTTTCGGCAGCCTCCGGAGCAAAAAAGACAAACGTCCAGGTTTTGCTGCCACAACAAAGGTGCCAGCGGGGAAAAGTAATGCTGGTTCTCACTGCCTCCTGGAACTCTTTCAAATGCCACAGACAATTTGGCCCTCTCTGCTTTCCTGCGGACTCCATCCTCAAAAGCACCTGTTTTTGCTTTCGGCAGCCTCCGGAGCAAAAAAGACAAACGTCCAGCTTTTGCTGCCACAGCAAAGGTGCCAGCGGGGAAAAGTGATGCTGGTTCTCACTGCCTCCTGGAACCCTTTCAAATGCCCCAGACAATTTGGCCCTCTCTGCTTTCCTGCGGACTCCATCCTCAAAAGCACTTGTTTTCTCTTTCGGCAACCTCCGGAGCAAAAAAGACAAACGTCCAGCTTTTGCTGCCACAGCAAAGGTGCCAGCGGGGAAAAGTGATGCTGGTTCTCACTGCCTCCTGGAACCCTTTCAAATGCACCACACAATTTGGCCCTCTCTGCTTTCCTGCGGACTCCATCCTCAAAAGCACTTGTTTTCGCTTTCGGCAGCCTCCGGAGCAAAAAAGACAAACGTCCAGCTTTTGCTGCCACAGCAAAGGTGCCAGCGGGGAAAAGTAATGCTGGTTCTCACTGCCTCCTGGAACCCTTTCAAATGCCACAGACAATTTGGCCCTCTCTGCTTTCCTGAGGACTCTATCCTCAAAAGCACCTGTTTTCGCTTTCGGCAGCCTCCGGAGCAAAAAAGACAAACGTCCAGCTTTTGCTGCCACAGCAAAGGTGCCAGCGGAGAAAAGTAATGCTGGTTCTCACTGCCTCCTGGAACCCTTTAAAATGCCACAGTCAATTTGGCTCTCTCTGCTTTCCTGCGGACTCCATCCTCAAAAGCACCTATTTTCGCTTTCGGCAGCCTCCGGAGCAAAAAAGACAAACGTCCAGCTTTTGCTGCCACAGCAAAGGTGCCAGCGGGGAAAAGTAATGCTGGTTCTCACTGCCTCCTGGAACTCTTTGAAATGCCACAGACAATTTTGCACTCTCTGCTTTCCTGCAGACTCCATCCTCAAAAGCACCTGTTTTTGCTTTCGGCAGCCTCCGGAGCAAAAAAGACAAACGTCCAGCTTTTGCTGCCACAGCAAAGGTGCCAGCGGGGAAAAGTAATGCTGGTTCTCACTGCCTCCTGGAACCCTTTCAAATGCCACAGACAATTTGGCCCTCTCTGCTTTCCTGCGGACTCCATCCTCAAAAGCACCTGTTTTCGCTTTCGGCAGCCTCCGGAGCAAAAAAGACAAACGTCCAGCTTTTGCTGCCACAGCAAAGGTGCCAGCGGGGAAAAGTAATGCTGGTTCTCACTGCCTCCTGGAACTCTGTCAAATGCCACAGACAAATTGGCCCTATCTGCTTTGCTGCGGACTCCATCCTCAAAAGCACCTGTTTTCGCTTTCAGCGGTGTTTAGAGCAAAAAAGACAAACGTCCAGCTTTTGCTGCCACAGCAAAGGTGCCAGCGGGGAAAAGTAATGCTGGTTCTCACTGCCTCCTGGAACCCCTTCAAATGCCCCAGATAATTTGGCTCTCTCTGCTTTCCTGCGGACTCCATCCTCAAAAGCATCTCTTTTCGCTTTCGGCAGCCTCCGGAGCAAAAAAGACAAACGTCCAGGTTTTGCTGCCACAACAAAGGTGCCAGCGGGGAAAAGTAATGCTGGTTCTCACTGCCTCCTGGAACTCTTTCAAATGCCACAGACAATTTTGCACTCTCTGCTTTCCTGCGGACTCCATCCTCAAAAGCACCTGTTTTTGCTTTCGGCAGCCTCCGGAGCAAAAAAGACAAACGTCCAGCTTTTGCTGCCACAGCAAAGGTGCCAGCGGGGAAAAGTGATGCTGGTTCTCACTGCCTCCTGGAACCCTTTCAAATGCCCCAGACAATTTGGCCCTCTCTGCTTTCCTGCGGACTCCATCCTCAAAAGCACTTGTTTTCTCTTTCGGCAACCTCCGGAGCAAAAAAGACAAACGTCCAGCTTTTGCTGCCACAGCAAAGGTGCCAGCGGGGAAAAGTGATGCTGGTTCTCACTGCCTCCTGGAACCCTTTCAAATGCACCACACAATTTGGCCCTCTCTGCTTTCCTGCGGACTCCATCCTCAAAAGCACCTGTTTTCGCTTTCGGCAGCCTCCGGAGCAAAAAAGACAAACGTCCAGCTTTTGCTGCCACAGCAAAGGTGCCAGCGGGGAAAAGTAATGCTGGTTCTCACTTCCTCCTGGAACCCTTTCAAATGCCACAGTCAATTTGGCTCTCTCTGCTTTCCTGCGGACTCCATCCTCAAAAGCACCTGTTTTCGCTTTCGGCAGCCTCCGGAGCAAAAAAGACAAACGTCCAGCTTTTGCTGCCACAGCAAAGGTGCCAGCGGGGAAAAGTAATGCTGGTTCTCACTGCCTCCTGGAACCCTTTCAAATGCCACAGACAATTTGGCCCTCTCTGCTTTCCTGAGGACTCCATCCTCAAAAGCACCTGTTTTCGCTTTCGGCAGCCTCCGGAGCAAAAAAGACAAACGTCCAGCTTTTGCTGCCACAGCAAAGGTGCCAGCGGAGAAAAGTAATGCTGGTTCTCACTGCCTCCTGGAACCCTTTAAAATGCCACAGTCAATTTGGCTCTCTCTGCTTTCCTGCGGACTCCATCCTCAAAAGCACCTGTTTTCGCTTTCGGCAGCCTCCGGAGCAAAAAAGACAAACGTCCAGCTTTTGCTGCCACAGCAAAGGTGCCAGCGGGGAAAAGTAATGCTGGTTCTCACTGCCTCCTGGAACTCTTTGAAATGCCACAGACAATTTTGCACTCTCTGCTTTCCTGCAGACTCCATCCTCAAAAGCACCTGTTTTTGCTTTCGGCAGCCTCCGGAGCAAAAAAGACAAACGTCCAGCTTTTGCTGCCACAGCAAAGGTGCCAGCGGGGAAAAGTAATGCTGGTTCTCACTGCCTCCTGGAACCCTTTCAAATGCCACAGACAATTTGGCCCTCTCTGCTTTCCTGCGGACTCCATCCTCAAAAGCACCTGTTTTCGCTTTCAGCGGTGTTTAGAGCAAAAAAGAAAAACGTCCAGCTTTTGCTGCCACAGCAAAGGTGCCAGCGGGGAAAAGTAATGCTGGTTCTCACTGCCTCCTGGAACCCCTTCAAATGCCCCAGATAATTTGGCTCTCTCTGCTTTCCTGCGGACTCTATCCTCAAAAGCATCTGTTTTCGCTTTCGGCATCCTCAGGAGCAAAAAAGACAAACGTCCAGCTTTTGCTGCCACAGCAAAGGTGCAGCGGGGGAAAGTGATGCTGGTTCTCACTGCCTCCTGGAACTCTTTCAAATGCCCCAGAAAATTTGGCCCTCTCTGCTTTCCTGCGGACTCCATCCTCAAAAGCACCTGTTTTTGCTTTCGGCAACCTCCGGAGCAAAAAAGACAAACGTCCAGCTTTTGCTGCCACAGCAAAGGTGCCAGCGGGGAAAAGTGATGCTGGTTCTCACTGCCTCCTGGAACCCTTTCAAATGCACCACACAATTTGGCCCTCTCTGCTTTCCTGCGGACTCCATCCTCAAAAGCACCTGTTTTCGCTTTCGGCAACCTCCGGAGCAAAAAAGACAAACGTCCAGCTTTTGCTGCCACAGCAAAGGTGCCAGCGGGGAAAAGTAATGCTGGTTCTCACTGCCTCCTGGAACTCTTTCAAATGCCACAGACAATTTTGCACTCTCTGCTTTCCTGCGGACTCCATCCTCAAAAGCACCTGTTTTTGCTTTCGGCAGCCTCCGGAGCAAAAAAGACAAACGTCCAGCTTTTGCTGCCACAGCAAAGGTGCCAGCGGGGAAAAGTAATGCTGGTTCTCACTGCCTCCTGGAACCCTTTCAAATGCACCACACAATTTGGCCCTCTCTGCTTTCCTGCGGACTCCATCCTCAAAAGCACCTGTTTTCGCTTTCGGCAGCCTCCGGAGCAAAAAAGACAAACGTCCAGCTTTTGCTGCCACAGCAAAGGTGCCAGCGGGGAAAAGTAATGCTGGTTCTCACTGCCTCCTGGAACCCTTTCAAATGCCACAGACAATTTGGCCCTCTCTGCTTTCCTGCAGACTCCATCCTCAAAAGCACCTGTTTTCGCTTTCGGCAGCCTCCGGAGCAAAAAAGACAAACGTCCAGCTTTTGCTGCCACAGCAAAGGTGCCAGTGGAGAAAAGTAATGCTGGTTCTCACTGCCTCCTGGAACCCTTTCAAATGCCACAGTCAATTTGGCTCTCTCTGCTTTCCTGCGGACTCCATCCTCAAAAGCACCTATTTTCGCTTTCGGCAGCCTCCGGAGCAAAAAAGACAAACGTCCAGCTTTTGCTGCCACAGCAAAGGTGCCAGCGGGGAAAAGTAATGCTGGTTCTCACTGCCTCCTGGAACTCTTTGAAATGCCACAGACAATTTTGCACTCTCTGCTTTCCTGCAGACTCCATCCTCAAAAGCACCTGTTTTTGCTTTCGGCAGCCTCCGGAGCAAAAAAGACAAACGTCCAGCTTGACTGCCACAGCAAAGGTGCCAGCGGGGAAAAGTAATGCTGGTTCTCACTGCCTCCTGGAACCCTTTCAAATGCCACAGACAATTTGGCCCTCTCTGCTTTCCTGCGGACTCCATCCTCAAAAGCCCCTGTTTTCGCTTTCGACATCCTCAGGAGCAAAAAAGACAAACGTCCAGCTTTTGCTGCCACAGCAAAGGTGCCAGCGGGGAAAAGTGATGCTGGTTCTCACTGCCTCCTGGAACTCTTTCAAATGCCCCAGAAAATTTGGCCCTCTCTGCTTTCCTGCGGACTCCATCCTCAAAAGCATCTCTTTTCGCTTTCGGCAGCCTCCGGAGCAAAAAAGACAAACGTCCAGCTTTTGCTGCCACTGCAAAGGTGCCAGCGGGGAAAAGTAATGCTGGTTCTCACTGCCTCCTGGAACTCTTTCAAATGCCCCAGAAAATTTGGCCCTATCTGCTTTCCTGCGGACTCTATCCTCAAAAGCATCTCTTTTCGCTTTCGGCAGCCTCCGGAGCAAAAAAGACAAACGTCCAGGTTTTGCTGCCACAACAAAGGTGCCAGCGGGGAAAAGTAATGCTGGTTCTCACTGCCTCCTGGAACTCTTTCAAATGCCCCAGACAATTTTGCACTCTCTGCTTTCCTGCGGACTCCATCCTCAAAAGCACCTGTTTTTGCTTTCGGCAGCCTCCGGAGCAAAAAAGACAAACGTCCAGCTTTTGCTGCCACAGCAAAGGTGCCAGCGGGGAAAAGTGATGCTGGTTCTCACTGCCTCCTGGAACCCTTTCAAATGCACCACACAATTTGGCCCTCTCTGCTTTCCTGCGGACTCCATCCTCAAAAGCACCTGTTTTCGCTTTCGGCAGCCTCCGGAGCAAAAAAGACAAACGTCCAGCTTTTGCTGCCACAGCAAAGGTGCCAGCGGGGAAAAGTAATGCTGGTTCTCACTGCCTCCTGGAACCCTTTCAAATGCCACAGTCAATTTGGCTCTCTCTGCTTTCCTGCGGACTCCATCCTCAAAAGCACCTGTTTTCGCTTTCGGCAGCCTCCGGAGCAAAAAAGACAAACGTCCAGCTTTTGCTGCCACAGCAAAGGTGCCAGCGGGGAAAAGTAATGCTGGTTCTCACTGCCTCCTGGAACCCTTTCAAATGCCACAGACAATTTGGCCCTCTCTGCTTTCCTGAGGACTCCATCCTCAAAAGCACCTGTTTTCGCTTTCGGCAGCCTCCGGAGCAAAAAAGACAAACGTCCAGCTTTTGCTGCCACAGCAAAGGTGCCAGCGGAGAAAAGTAATGCTGGTTCTCACTGCCTCCTGGAACCCTTTAAAATGCCACAGTCAATTTGGCTCTCTCTGCTTTCCTGCGGACTCCATCCTCAAAAGCACCTGTTTTCGCTTTCGGCGGCCTCCGGAGCAAAAAAGACAAACGTCCAGCTTTTGCTGCCACAGCAAAGGTGCCAGCGGGGAAAAGTAATGCTGGTTCTCACTTCCTCCTGGAACTCTTTGAAATGCCACAGACAATTTTGCACTCTCTGCTTTCCTGCAGACTCCATCCTCAAAAGCACCTGTTTTTGCTTTCGGCAGCCTCCGGAGCAAAAAAGACAAACGTCCAGCTTTTGCTGCCACAGCAAAGGTGCCAGCGGGGAAAAGTAATGCTGGTTCTCACTGCCTCCTGGAACCCTTTCAAATGCCACAGACAATTTGGCCCTCTCTGCTTTCCTGCGGACTCCATCCTCAAAAGCACTTGTTTTCTCTTTCGGCAACCTCCGGAGCAAAAAAGACAAACGTCCAGCTTTTGCTGCCACAGCAAAGGTGCCAGCGGGGAAAAGTGATGCTGGTTCTCACTGCCTCCTGGAACCCTTTCAAATGCACCACACAATTTGGCCCTCTCTGCTTTCCTGCGGACTCCATCCTCAAAAGCACCTGTTTTCGCTTTCGGCAACCTCCGGAGCAAAAAAGACAAACGTCCAGCTTTTGCTGCCACAGCAAAGGTGCCAGCGGGGAAAAGTAATGCTGGTTCTCACTGCCTCCTGGAACTCTTTCAAATGCCCGAGAAAATTTGCCCCTATCTGCTTTCCTGCGGACTCTATCCTCAAAAGCATCTCTTTTCGCTTTCGGCAGCCTCCGGAGCAAAAAAGACAAACGTCCAGCTTTTGCTGCCACAGCAAAGGTGCCAGCGGGGAAAAGTAATGCTGGTTCTCACTTCCTCCTGGAACTCTTTCAAATGCCACAGACAATTTTGCACTCTCTGCTTTCCTGCGGACTCCATCCTCAAAAGCACCTGTTTTTGCTTTCGGCAGCCTCCGGAGCAAAAAAGACAAACGTCCAGCTTTTGCTGCCACAGCAAAGGTGCCAGCGGGGAAAAGTAATGCTGGTTCTCACTGCCTCCTGGAACCCTTTCAAATGCCCCAGACAATTTGGCCCTCTCTGCTTTCCTGCGGACTCCATCCTCAAAAGCACTTGTTTTCTCTTTCGGCAACCTCCGGAGCAAAAAAGACAAACGTCCAGCTTTTGCTGCCACAGCAAAGGTGCCAGCGGGGAAAAGTGATGCTGGTTCTCACTGCCTCCTGGAACCCTTTCAAATGCACCACACAATTTGGCCCTCTCTGCTTTCCTGCGGACTCCATCCTCAAAAGCACCTGTTTTCGCTTTCGGCAGCCTCCGGAGCAAAAAAGACAAACGTCCAGCTTTTGCTGCCACAGCAAAGGTGCCAGCGGGGAAAAGTAATGCTGGTTCTCACTGCCTCCTGGAACTCTTTCAAATGCCCCAGAAAATTTGGCCCTCTCTGCTTTCCTGCGGACTCCATCCTCAAAAGCATCTCTTTTCGCTTTCGGCAGCCTCCGGAGGAAAAAAGACAAACGTCCAGCTTTTGCTGCCACAGCAAAGGTGCCAGCGGGGAAAAGTGATGCTGGTTCTCACTGCCTCCTGGAACCCTTTCAAATGCCCCAGACAATTTGGCCCTCTCTGCTTTCCTGCGGACTCCATCCTCAAAAGCACCTGTTTTCTCTTTCGGCAACCTCCGGAGCAAAAAAGACAAACGTCCAGCTTTTGCTGCCACAGCAAAGGTGCCAGCGGGGAAAAGTGATGCTGGTTCTCACTGCCTCCTGGAACCCTTTCAAATGCACCACACAATTTGGCCCTCTCTGCTTTCCTGCGGACTCCATCCTCAAAAGCACCTGTTTTCGCTTTCGGCAGCCTCCGGAGCAAAAAAGACAAACGTCCAGCTTTTGCTGCCACAGCAAAGGTGCCAGCGGGGAAAAGTAATGCTGGTTCTCACTTCCTCCTGGAACCCTTTCAAATGCCACAGTCAATTTGGCTCTCTCTGCTTTCCTGCGGACTCCATCCTCAAAAGCACTTGTTTTCGCTTTCGGCAGCCTCCGGAGCAAAAAAGACAAACGTCCAGCTTTTGCTGCCACAGCAAAGGTGCCAGCGGGGAAAAGTAATGCTGGTTCTCACTGCCTCCTGGAACCCTTTCAAATGCCACAGACAATTTGGCCCTCTCTGCTTTCCTGAGGACTCCATCCTCAAAAGCACCTGTTTTCGCTTTCGGCAGCCTCCGGAGCAAAAAAGACAAACGTCCAGCTTTTGCTGCCACAGCAAAGGTGCCAGCGGAGAAAAGTAATGCTGGTTCTCACTGCCTCCTGGAACCCTTTAAAATGCCACAGTCAATTTGGCTCTCTCTGCTTTCCTGCGGACTCCATCCTCAAAAGCACCTATTTTCGCTTTCGGCAGCCTCCGGAGCAAAAAAGACAAACGTCCAGCTTTTGCTGCCACAGCAAAGGTGCCAGCGGGGAAAAGTAATGCTGGTTCTCACTGCCTCCTGGAACTCTTTGAAATGCCACAGACAATTTTGCACTCTCTGCTTTCCTGCAGACTCCATCCTCAAAAGCACCTGTTTTTGCTTTCGGCAGCCTCCGGAGCAAAAAAGACAAACGTCCAGCTTTTGCTGCCACAGCAAAGGTGCCAGCGGGGAAAAGTAATGCTGGTTCTCACTGCCTCCTGGAACCCTTTCAAATGCCACAGACAATTTGGCCCTCTCTGCTTTCCTGCGGACTCCATCCTCAAAAGCACCTGTTTTCGCTTTCGGCAGCCTCCGGAGCAAAAAAGACAAACGTCCAGCTTTTGCTGCCACAGCAAAGGTGCCAGCGGGGAAAAGTAATGCTGGTTCTCACTGCCTCCTGGAACTCTGTCAAATGCCACAGACAAATTGGCCCTATCTGCTTTGCTGCGGACTCCATCCTCAAAAGCACCTGTTTTCGCTTTCAGCGGTGTTTAGAGCAAAAAAGACAAACGTCCAGCTTTTGCTGCCACAGCAAAGGTGCCAGCGGGGAAAAGTAATGCTGGTTCTCACTGCCTCCTGGAACCCCTTCAAATGCCCCAGATAATTTGGCTCTCTCTGCTTTCCTGCGGACTCCATCCTCAAAAGCATCTCTTTTCGCTTTCGGCAGCCTCCGGAGCAAAAAAGACAAACGTCCAGGTTTTGCTGCCACAACAAAGGTGCCAGCGGGGAAAAGTAATGCTGGTTCTCACTGCCTCCTGGAACTCTTTCAAATGCCACAGACAATTTTGCACTCTCTGCTTTCCTGCGGACTCCATCCTCAAAAGCACCTGTTTTTGCTTTCGGCAGCCTCCGGAGCAAAAAAGACAAACGTCCAGCTTTTGCTGCCACAGCAAAGGTGCCAGCGGGGAAAAGTGATGCTGGTTCTCACTGCCTCCTGGAACCCTTTCAAATGCCCCAGACAATTTGGCCCTCTCTGCTTTCCTGCGGACTCCATCCTCAAAAGCACTTGTTTTCTCTTTCGGCAACCTCCGGAGCAAAAAAGACAAACGTCCAGCTTTTGCTGCCACAGCAAAGGTGCCAGCGGGGAAAAGTGATGCTGGTTCTCACTGCCTCCTGGAACCCTTTCAAATGCACCACACAATTTGGCCCTCTCTGCTTTCCTGCGGACTCCATCCTCAAAAGCACCTGTTTTCGCTTTCGGCAGCCTCCGGAGCAAAAAAGACAAACGTCCAGCTTTTGCTGCCACAGCAAAGGTGCCAGCGGGGAAAAGTAATGCTGGTTCTCACTTCCTCCTGGAACCCTTTCAAATGCCACAGTCAATTTGGCTCTCTCTGCTTTCCTGCGGACTCCATCCTCAAAAGCACCTGTTTTCGCTTTCGGCAGCCTCCGGAGCAAAAAAGACAAACGTCCAGCTTTTGCTGCCACAGCAAAGGTGCCAGCGGGGAAAAGTAATGCTGGTTCTCACTGCCTCCTGGAACCCTTTCAAATGCCACAGACAATTTGGCCCTCTCTGCTTTCCTGAGGACTCCATCCTCAAAAGCACCTGTTTTCGCTTTCGGCAGCCTCCGGAGCAAAAAAGACAAACGTCCAGCTTTTGCTGCCACAGCAAAGGTGCCAGCGGAGAAAAGTAATGCTGGTTCTCACTGCCTCCTGGAACCCTTTAAAATGCCACAGTCAATTTGGCTCTCTCTGCTTTCCTGCGGACTCCATCCTCAAAAGCACCTGTTTTCGCTTTCGGCAGCCTCCGGAGCAAAAAAGACAAACGTCCAGCTTTTGCTGCCACAGCAAAGGTGCCAGCGGGGAAAAGTAATGCTGGTTCTCACTGCCTCCTGGAACTCTTTGAAATGCCACAGACAATTTTGCACTCTCTGCTTTCCTGCAGACTCCATCCTCAAAAGCACCTGTTTTTGCTTTCGGCAGCCTCCGGAGCAAAAAAGACAAACGTCCAGCTTTTGCTGCCACAGCAAAGGTGCCAGCGGGGAAAAGTAATGCTGGTTCTCACTGCCTCCTGGAACCCTTTCAAATGCCACAGACAATTTGGCCCTCTCTGCTTTCCTGCGGACTCCATCCTCAAAAGCACCTGTTTTCGCTTTCAGCGGTGTTTAGAGCAAAAAAGAAAAACGTCCAGCTTTTGCTGCCACAGCAAAGGTGCCAGCGGGGAAAAGTAATGCTGGTTCTCACTGCCTCCTGGAACCCCTTCAAATGCCCCAGATAATTTGGCTCTCTCTGCTTTCCTGCGGACTCTATCCTCAAAAGCATCTGTTTTCGCTTTCGGCATCCTCAGGAGCAAAAAAGACAAACGTCCAGCTTTTGCTGCCACAGCAAAGGTGCAGCGGGGGAAAGTGATGCTGGTTCTCACTGCCTCCTGGAACTCTTTCAAATGCCCCAGAAAATTTGGCCCTCTCTGCTTTCCTGCGGACTCCATCCTCAAAAGCACCTGTTTTTGCTTTCGGCAACCTCCGGAGCAAAAAAGACAAACGTCCAGCTTTTGCTGCCACAGCAAAGGTGCCAGCGGGGAAAAGTGATGCTGGTTCTCACTGCCTCCTGGAACCCTTTCAAATGCACCACACAATTTGGCCCTCTCTGCTTTCCTGCGGACTCCATCCTCAAAAGCACCTGTTTTCGCTTTCGGCAACCTCCGGAGCAAAAAAGACAAACGTCCAGCTTTTGCTGCCACAGCAAAGGTGCCAGCGGGGAAAAGTAATGCTGGTTCTCACTGCCTCCTGGAACTCTTTCAAATGCCACAGACAATTTTGCACTCTCTGCTTTCCTGCGGACTCCATCCTCAAAAGCACCTGTTTTTGCTTTCGGCAGCCTCCGGAGCAAAAAAGACAAACGTCCAGCTTTTGCTGCCACAGCAAAGGTGCCAGCGGGGAAAAGTAATGCTGGTTCTCACTGCCTCCTGGAACCCTTTCAAATGCACCACACAATTTGGCCCTCTCTGCTTTCCTGCGGACTCCATCCTCAAAAGCACCTGTTTTCGCTTTCGGCAGCCTCCGGAGCAAAAAAGACAAACGTCCAGCTTTTGCTGCCACAGCAAAGGTGCCAGCGGGGAAAAGTAATGCTGGTTCTCACTGCCTCCTGGAACCCTTTCAAATGCCACAGACAATTTGGCCCTCTCTGCTTTCCTGCAGACTCCATCCTCAAAAGCACCTGTTTTCGCTTTCGGCAGCCTCCGGAGCAAAAAAGACAAACGTCCAGCTTTTGCTGCCACAGCAAAGGTGCCAGTGGAGAAAAGTAATGCTGGTTCTCACTGCCTCCTGGAACCCTTTCAAATGCCACAGTCAATTTGGCTCTCTCTGCTTTCCTGCGGACTCCATCCTCAAAAGCACCTATTTTCGCTTTCGGCAGCCTCCGGAGCAAAAAAGACAAACGTCCAGCTTTTGCTGCCACAGCAAAGGTGCCAGCGGGGAAAAGTAATGCTGGTTCTCACTGCCTCCTGGAACTCTTTGAAATGCCACAGACAATTTTGCACTCTCTGCTTTCCTGCAGACTCCATCCTCAAAAGCACCTGTTTTTGCTTTCGGCAGCCTCCGGAGCAAAAAAGACAAACGTCCAGCTTGACTGCCACAGCAAAGGTGCCAGCGGGGAAAAGTAATGCTGGTTCTCACTGCCTCCTGGAACCCTTTCAAATGCCACAGACAATTTGGCCCTCTCTGCTTTCCTGCGGACTCCATCCTCAAAAGCCCCTGTTTTCGCTTTCGACATCCTCAGGAGCAAAAAAGACAAACGTCCAGCTTTTGCTGCCACAGCAAAGGTGCCAGCGGGGAAAAGTGATGCTGGTTCTCACTGCCTCCTGGAACCCTTTCAAATGCCCCAGACAATTTGGCCCTCTCTGCTTTCCTGCGGACTCCATCCTCAAAAGCACCTTTTTTCGCTTTCGGCAGCCTCCGGAGCAAAAAAGACAAACGTCCAGCTTTTGCTGCCACAGCAAAGGTGCCAGCGGGGAAAAGTAATGCTGGTTCTCACTGCCTCCTGGAACTCTTTGAAATGCCCCAGACAATTTGGCCCTCTCTGCTTTCCTGCGGACTCCATCCTCAAAAGCACCTGTTTTTGCTTTCGGCAGCCTCCGGAGCAAAAAAGACAAACGTCCAGCTTTTGCTGCCACAGCAAAGGTGCCAGCGGGGAAAAGTAATGCTGGTTCTCACTGCCTCCTGGAACCCTTTCAAATGCCACAGACAATTTGGCCCTCTCTGCTTTCCTGCGGACTCCATCCTCAAAAGCACCTGTTTTCGCTTTCGACATCCTCAGGAGCAAAAAAGACAAACGTCCAGCTTTTGCTGCCACAGCAAAGGTGCCAGCGGGGAAAAGTAATGCTGGTTCTCACTGCCTCCTGGAACTCTGTCAAATGCCACAGACAAATTGGCCCTATCTGCTTTCCTGCGGACTCCATCCTCAAAAGCACCTGTTTTTGCTTTCGGCAGCCTCCGGAGCAAAAAAGACAAACGTCCAGCTTTTGCTGCCACAGCAAAGGTGCCAGCGGGGAAAAGTAATGCTGGTTCTCACTGCCTCCTGGAACCCTTTCAAATGCCACAGACAATTTGGCCCTCTCTGCTTTCCTGCGGACTCCATCCTCAAAAGCACCTGTTTTCGCTTTCGACATCCTCCGGAGCAAAAAAGACAAACGTCCAGCTTTTGCTGCCACAGCAAAGGTGCCAGCGGGGAAAAGTGATGCTGGTTCTCACTGCCTCCTGGAACCCTTTCAAATGCCCCAGACAATTTGGCCCTCTCTGCTTTCCTGCGGACTCCATCCTCAAAAGCACCTTTTTTCGCTTTCGGCAGCCTCCGGAGCAAAAAAGACAAACGTCCAGCTTTTGCTGCCACAGCAAAGGTGCCAGCGGGGAAAAGTAATGCTGGTTCTCACTGCCTCCTGGAACTCTTTCAAATGCCACAGAAAATTTGGCCCTCTCTCCTTTCCTGCGGACTCCATCCTCAAAAGCACCTGTTTTCGCTTTCGGCAGCCTCCGGAGCAAAAAAGACAAACGTCCAGCTTTTGCTGCCACAGCAAAGGTGCCAGCGGGGGAAAGTGATGCTGGTTCTCACTGCCTCCTGGAACTCTTTGAAATGCCCCAGACAATTTGGCCCTCTCTGCTTTCCTGCGGACTCCATCCTCAAAAGCACCTGTTTTCGCTTTCGACATCCTCAGGAGCAAAAAAGACAAACGTCCAGCTTTTGCTGCCACAGCAAAGGTGCCAGCGGGGAAAAGTAATGCTGGTTCTCACTGCCTCCTGGAACTCTGTCAAATGCCACAGACAAATTGGCCCTATCTGCTTTCCTGCGGACTCCATCCTCAAAAGCACCTGTTTTTGCTTTCGGCAACCTCCGGAGCAAAAAAGACAAACGTCCAGCTTTTGCTGCCACAGCAAAGGTGCCAGCGGGGAAAAGTAATGCTGGTTCTCACTGCCTCCTGGAACCTTTTCAAATGCCCCAGATAATTTGGCTCTCTCTGCTTTCCTGCGGACTCTATCCTCAAAAGCATCTGTTTTCGCTTTCGGCATCCTCAGGAGCAAAAAAGACAAACGTCCAGCTTTTGCTGCCACAGCAAAGGTGCCAGCGGGGGAAAGTGATGCTGGTTCTCACTGCCTCCTGGAACTCTTTCAAATGCCCCAGATAATTTGGCTCTCTCTGCTTTCCTGCGGACTCCATCCTCAAAAGCATCTCTTTTCGCTTTCGGCAGCCTCCGGAGCAAAAAAGACAAACGTCCAGCTTTTGCTTCCACAGCAAAGGTGCCAGCGGAGAAAAGTAATGCTGGTTCTCACTGCCTCCTGGAACCCTTTAAAATGCCCCAGACAATTTGGCTCTCTCTGCTTTCCTGCGGACTCCATCCTCAAAAGCACCTATTTTCGCTTTCGGCGGCCTCCGGAGCAAAAAAGACAAACGTCCAGCTTTTGCTGCCACAGCAAAGGTGCCAGCGGGGAAAAGTAATGCTGGTTCTCACTGCCTCCTGGAACTCTGTCAAATGCCACAGACAAATTGGCCCTATCTGCTTTGCTGCGGACTCCATCCTCAAAAGCACCTGTTTTCGCTTTCAGCGGTGTTTAGAGCAAAAAAGACAAACGTCCAGCTTTTGCTGCCACAGCAAAGGTGCCAGCGGGGAAAAGTAATGCTGGTTCTCACTGCCTCCTGGAACTCTTTCAAATGCCCGAGAAAATTTGGCCCTATCTGCTTTCCTGCGGACTCTATCCTCAAAAGCATCTCTTTTCGCTTTCGGCAGCCTCCGGAGCAAAAAAGACAAACGTCCAGCTTTTGCTGCCACAGCAAAGGTGCCAGCGGGGAAAAGTAATGCTGGTTCTCACTGCCTCCTGGAACCCCTTCCAATGCCCCAGATAATTTGGCTCCCTCTGCTTTCCTGCGGACTCTATCCTCAAAAGCATCTGTTTTCGCTTTCGGCATCCTCAGGAGCAAAAAAGACAAACGTCCAGCTTTTGCTGCCACAGCAAAGGTGCCAGCGGGGGAAAGTGATGCTGGTTCTCACTGCCTCCTGGAACTCTTTCAAATGCCCCAGAAAATTTGGCCCTCTCTGCTTTCCTGCGGACTCCATCCTCAAAAGCATCTCTTTTCGCTTTCGGCAGCCTCCGGAGCAAAAAAGACAAACGTCCAGCTTTTGCTGCCACTGCAAAGGTGCCAGCGGGGAAAAGTAATGCTGGTTCTCACTGCCTCCTGGAACTCTTTCAAATGCCCCAGAAAATTTGGCCCTATCTGCTTTCCTGCGGACTCTATCCTCAAAAGCATCTCTTTTCGCTTTCGGCAGCCTCCGGAGCAAAAAAGACAAACGTCCAGGTTTTGCTGCCACAACAAAGGTGCCAGCGGGGAAAAGTAATGCTGGTTCTCACTGCCTCCTGGAACTCTTTCAAATGCCCCAGACAATTTTGCACTCTCTGCTTTCCTGCGGACTCCATCCTCAAAAGCACCTGTTTTTGCTTTCGGCAGCCTCCGGAGCAAAAAAGACAAACGTCCAGCTTTTGCTGCCACAGCAAAGGTGCCAGCGGGGAAAAGTGATGCTGGTTCTCACTGCCTCCTGGAACCCTTTCAAATGCACCACACAATTTGGCCCTCTCTGCTTTCCTGCGGACTCCATCCTCAAAAGCACCTGTTTTCGCTTTCGGCAGCCTCCGGAGCAAAAAAGACAAACGTCCAGCTTTTGCTGCCACAGCAAAGGTGCCAGCGGGGAAAAGTAATGCTGGTTCTCACTGCCTCCTGGAACCCTTTCAAATGCCACAGTCAATTTGGCTCTCTCTGCTTTCCTGCGGACTCCATCCTCAAAAGCACCTGTTTTCGCTTTCGGCAGCCTCCGGAGCAAAAAAGACAAACGTCCAGCTTTTGCTGCCACAGCAAAGGTGCCAGCGGGGAAAAGTAATGCTGGTTCTCACTGCCTCCTGGAACCCTTTCAAATGCCACAGACAATTTGGCCCTCTCTGCTTTCCTGAGGACTCCATCCTCAAAAGCACCTGTTTTCGCTTTCGGCAGCCTCCGGAGCAAAAAAGACAAACGTCCAGCTTTTGCTGCCACAGCAAAGGTCCAGCGGAGAAAAGTAATGCTGGTTCTCACTGCCTCCTGGAACCCTTTAAAATGCCACAGTCAATTTGGCTCTCTCTGCTTTCCTGCGGACTCCATCCTCAAAAGCACCTGTTTTCGCTTTCGGCGGCCTCCGGAGCAAAAAAGACAAACGTCCAGCTTTTGCTGCCACAGCAAAGGTGCCAGCGGGGAAAAGTAATGCTGGTTCTCACTTCCTCCTGGAACTCTTTGAAATGCCACAGACAATTTTGCACTCTCTGCTTTCCTGCAGACTCCATCCTCAAAAGCACCTGTTTTTGCTTTCGGCAGCCTCCGGAGCAAAAAAGACAAACGTCCAGCTTTTGCTGCCACAGCAAAGGTGCCAGCGGGGAAAAGTAATGCTGGTTCTCACTGCCTCCTGGAACCCTTTCAAATGCCACAGACAATTTGGCCCTCTCTGCTTTCCTGCGGACTCCATCCTCAAAAGCACTTGTTTTCTCTTTTGGCAACCTCCGGAGCAAAAAAGACAAACGTCCAGCTTTTGCTGCCACAGCAAAGGTGCCAGCGGGGAAAAGTGATGCTGGTTCTCACTGCCTCCTGGAACCCTTTCAAATGCACCACACAATTTGGCCCTCTCTGCTTTCCTGCGGACTCCATCCTCAAAAGCACCTGTTTTCGCTTTCGGCAACCTCCGGAGCAAAAAAGACAAACGTCCAGCTTTTGCTGCCACAGCAAAGGTGCCAGCGGGGAAAAGTAATGCTGGTTCTCACTGCCTCCTGGAACTCTTTCAAATGCCCGACAAAATTTGCCCCTATCTGCTTTCCTGCGGACTCTATCCTCAAAAGCATCTCTTTTCGCTTTCGGCAGCCTCCGGAGCAAAAAAGACAAACGTCCAGCTTTTGCTGCCACAGCAAAGGTGCCAGCGGGGAAAAGTAATGCTGGTTCTCACTGCCTCCTGGAACTCTTTCAAATGCCACAGACAATTTTGCACTCTCTGCTTTCCTGCGGACTCCATCCTCAAAAGCACCTGTTTTTGCTTTCGGCAGCCTCCGGAGCAAAAAAGACAAACGTCCAGCTTTTGCTGCCACAGCAAAGGTGCCAGCGGGGAAAAGTAATGCTGGTTCTCACTGCCTCCTGGAACCCTTTCAAATGCCCCAGACAATTTGGCCCTCTCTGCTTTCCTGCGGACTCCATCCTCAAAAGCACTTGTTTTCTCTTTCGGCAACCTCCGGAGCAAAAAAGACAAACGTCCAGCTTTTGCTGCCACAGCAAAGGTGCCAGCGGGGAAAAGTGATGCTGGTTCTCACTGCCTCCTGGAACCCTTTCAAATGCACCACACAATTTGGCCCTCTCTGCTTTCCTGCGGACTCCATCCTCAAAAGCACCTGTTTTCGCTTTCGGCAGCCTCCGGAGCAAAAAAGACAAACGTCCAGCTTTTGCTGCCACAGCAAAGGTGCCAGCGGGGAAAAGTAATGCTGGTTCTCACTGCCTCCTGGAACTCTTTCAAATGCCCCAGAAAATTTGGCCCTCTCTGCTTTCCTGCGGACTCCATCCTCAAAAGCATCTCTTTTCGCTTTCGGCAGCCTCCGGAGGAAAAAAGACAAACGTCCAGCTTTTGCTGCCACAGCAAAGGTGCCAGCGGGGAAAAGTAATGCTGGTTCTCACTTCCTCCTGGAACTCTTTCAAATGCCACAGACAATTTTGCACTCTCTGCTTTCCTGCGGACTCCATCCTCAAAAGCACCTGTTTTTGCTTTCGGCAGCCTCCGGAGCAAAAAAGACAAACGTCCAGCTTTGCTGCCACAGCAAAGGTGCCCGCGGGGAAAAGTAATGCTGGTTCTCACTTCCTCCTGGAACTCTTTCAAATGCCACAGACAATTTGGCCCTCTCTGCTTTCCTGCGGACTCCATCCTCAAAAGCACTTGTTTTCTCTTTCGGCAACCTCCGGAGCAAAAAAGACAAACGTCCAGCTTTTGCTGCCACAGCAAAGGTGCCAGCGGGGAAAAGTGATGCTGGTTCTCACTGCCTCCTGGAACCCTTTCAAATGCACCACACAATTTGGCCCTCTCTGCTTTCCTGCGGACTCCATCCTCAAAAGCACCTGTTTTCGCTTTCGGCAACCTCCGGAGCAAAAAAGACAAACGTCCAGCTTTTGCTGCCACAGCAAAGGTGCCAGCGGGGAAAAGTAATGCTGGTTCTCACTGCCTCCTGGAACTCTTTCAAATGCCCGAGAAAATTTGGCCCTATCGCTTTCCTGCGGACTCTATCCTCAAAAGCATCTCTTTTCGCTTTCGGCAGCCTCCGGAGCAAAAAAGACAAACGTCCAGCTTTTGCTGCCACAGCAAAGGTGCCAGCGGGGAAAAGTAATGCTGGTTCTCACTGCCTCCTGGAACTCTTTCAAATGCCACAGACAATTTTGCACTCTCTGCTTTCCTGCGGACTCCATCCTCAAAAGCACCTGTTTTTGCTTTCGGCAGCCTCCGGAGCAAAAAAGACAAACGTCCAGCTTTTGCTGCCACAGCAAAGGTGCCAGCGGGGAAAAGTGATGCTGGTTCTCACTGCCTCCTGGAACCCTTTCAAATGCCCCTGACAATTTGGCCCTCTCTGCTTTCCTGCGGACTCCATCCTCAAAAGCACTTGTTTTCGCTTTCGGCAGCCTCAGGAGCAAAAAAGACAAACGTCCAGCTTTTGCTGCCACAGCAAAGGTGCCAGCGGGGAAAAGTGATGCTGGTTCTCACTGCCTCCTGGAACCCTTTCAAATGCACCACACAATTTGGCCCTCTCTGCTTTCCTGCGGACTCCATCCTCAAAAGCACCTGTTTTCGCTTTCGGCAGCCTCCGGAGCAAAAAAGACAAACGTCCAGCTTTTGCTGCCACAGCAAATGTGCCAGCGGGGAAAAGTGATGCTGGTTCTCACTGCCTCCTGGAACCCTTTCAAATGCACCACACAATTTGGCCCTCTCTGCTTTCCTGCCGACTCCATCCTCAAAAGCACCTGTTTTCGCTTTCGGCAGCCTCCGGAGCAAAAAAGACAAACGTCCAGCTTTTGCTGCCACAGCAAAGGTGCCAGCGGGGAAAAGTAATGCTGGTTCTCACTTCCTCCTGGAACCCTTTCAAATGCCACAGACAATTTGGCCCTCTCTGCTTTCCTGCGGACTCCATCCTCAAAAGCACCTGTTTTTGCTTTCGGCAGCCTCCGGAGCAAAAAAGACAAACGTCCAGCTTTTGCTGCCACAGCAAAGGTGCCAGCGGGGAAAAGTAATGCTGGTTCTCACTGCCTCCTGGAACCCTTTCAAATGCCCCAGACAATTTGGCCCTCTCTGCTTTCCTGCGGACTCCATCCTCAAAAGCACTTGTTTTCTCTTTCGGCAACCTCCGGAGCAAAAAAGACAAACGTCCAGCTTTTGCTGCCACAGCAAAGGTGCCAGCGGGGAAAAGTGATGCTGGTTCTCACTGCCTCCTGGAACCCTTTCAAATGCAACACACAATTTGGCCCTCTCTGCTTTCCTGCGGACTCCATCCTCAAAAGCACCTGTTTTCGCTTTCGGCAGCCTCCGGAGCAAAAAAGACAAACGTCCAGCTTTTGCTGCCACAGCAAAGGTGCCAGCGGGGAAAAGTAATGCTGGTTCTCACTGCCTCCTGGAACCCTTTCAAATGCCACAGACAATTTGGCCCTCTCTGCTTTCCTGAGGACTCCATCCTCAAAAGCACCTGTTTTCGCTTTCGGCAGCCTCCGGAGCAAAAAAGACAAACGTCCAGCTTTTGCTGCCACAGCAAAGGTGCCAGCGGAGAAAAGTAATGCTGGTTCTCACTGCCTCCTGGAACCCTTTAAAATGCCACAGTCAATTTGGCTCTCTCTGCTTTCCTGCGGACTCCATCCTCAAAAGCACCTATTTTCGCTTTCGGCAGCCTCCGGAGCAAAAAAGACAAACGTCCAGCTTTTGCTGCCACAGCAAAGGTGCCAGCGGGGAAAAGTAATGCTGGTTCTCACTGCCTCCTGGAACTCTTTGAAATGCCACAGACAATTTTGCACTCTCTGCTTTCCTGCGGACTCCATCCTCAAAAGCACCTGTTTTTGCTTTCGGCAGCCTCCGGAGCAAAAAAGACAAACGTCCAGCTTTTGCTGCCACAGCAAAGGTGCCAGCGGGGAAAAGTAATGCTGGTTCTCACTGCCTCCTGGAACTCTTTCAAATGCCCGAGAAAATTTGGCCCTATCTGCTTTCCTGCGGACTCTATCCTCAAAAGCATCTCTTTTCGCTTTCGGCAGCCTCCGGAGCAAAAAAGACAAACGTCCAGCTTTTGCTGCCACAGCAAAGGTGCCAGCGGGGAAAAGTGATGCTGGTTCTCACTGCCTCCTGGAACCCTTTCAAATGCACCACACAATTTGGCCCTCTCTGCTTTCCTGCGGACTCCATCCTCAAAAGCACCTGTTTTCGCTTTCGGCAACCTCCGGAGCAAAAAAGACAAACGTCCAGCTTTTGCTGCCACAGCAAAGGTGCCAGCGGGGAAAAGTAATGCTGGTTCTCACTGCCTCCTGGAACTCTTTCAAATGCCCGAGAAAATTTGGCCCTATCTGCTTTCCTGCGGACTCTATCCTCAAAAGCATCTCTTTTCGCTTTCGGCAGCCTCCGGAGCAAAAAAGACAAACGTCCAGCTTTTGCTGCCACAGCAAAGGTGCCAGCGGGGAAAAGTAATGCTGGTTCTCACTGCCTCCTGGAACTCTTTCAAATGCCACAGACAATTTTGCACTCTCTGCTTTCCTGCGGACTCCATCCTCAAAAGCACCTGTTTTTGCTTTCGGCAGCCTCCGGAGCAAAAAAGACAAACGTCCAGCTTTTGCTGCCACAGCAAAGGTGCCAGCGGGGAAAAGTGATGCTGGTTCTCACTGCCTCCTGGAACCCTTTCAAATGCCCCAGACAATTTGGCCCTCTCTGCTTTCCTGCGGACTCCATCCTCAAAAGCACTTGTTTTCGCTTTCGGCAGCCTCAGGAGCAAAAAAGACAAACGTCCAGCTTTTGCTGCCACAGCAAAGGTGCCAGCGGGGAAAAGTGATGCTGGTTCTCACTGCCTCCTGGAACCCTTTCAAATGCACCACACAATTTGGCCCTCTCTGCTTTCCTGCGGACTCCATCCTCAAAAGCACCTGTTTTCGCTTTCGGCAGCCTCCGGAGCAAAAAAGACAAACGTCCAGCTTTTGCTGCCACAGCAAAGGTGCCAGCGGGGAAAAGTAAATGCTGGTTCTCACTGCCTCCTGGAACCCTTTCAAATGCCACAGACAATTTGGCCCTCTCTGCTTTCCTGAGGACTCCATCCTCAAAAGCACCTGTTTTCGCTTTCGGCAGCCTCCGGAGCAAAAAAGACAAACGTCCAGCTTTTGCTGCCACAGCAAAGGTGCCAGCGGAGAAAAGTAATGCTGGTTCTCACTGCCTCCTGGAACCCTTTAAAATGCCACAGTCAATTTGGCTCTCTCTGCTTTCCTGCGGACTCCATCCTCAAAAGCACCTATTTTCGCTTTCGGCAGCCTCCGGAGCAAAAAAGACAAACGTCCAGCTTTTGCTGCCACAGCAAAGGTGCCAGCGGGGAAAAGTAATGCTGGTTCTCACTGCCTCCTGGAACTCTTTCAAATGCCCGAGAAAATTTGGCCCTATCTGCTTTCCTGCGGACTCTATCCTCAAAAGCATCTCTTTTCGCTTTCGGCAGCCTCCGGAGCAAAAAAGACAAACGTCCAGCTTTTGCTGCCACAGCAAAGGTGCCAGCGGGGAAAAGTGATGCTGGTTCTCACTGCCTCCTGGAACCCTTTCAAATGCCCCTGACAATTTGGCCCTCTCTGCTTTCCTGCGGACTCCATCCTCAAAAGCACTTGTTTTCGCTTTCGGCAGCCTCAGGAGCAAAAAAGACAAACGTCCAGCTTTTGCTGCCACAGCAAAGGTGCCAGCGGGGAAAAGTGATGCTGGTTCTCACTGCCTCCTGGAACCCTTTCAAATGCACCACACAATTTGGCCCTCTCTGCTTTCCTGCGGACTCCATCCTCAAAAGCACCTGTTTTCGCTTTCGGCAGCCTCCGGAGCAAAAAAGACAAACGTCCAGCTTTTGCTGCCACAGCAAATGTGCCAGCGGGGAAAAGTGATGCTGGTTCTCACTGCCTCCTGGAACCCTTTCAAATGCACCACACAATTTGGCCCTCTCTGCTTTCCTGAGGACTCCATCCTCAAAAGCACCTGTTTTCGCTTTCGGCAGCCTCCGGAGCAAAAAAGACAAACGTCCAGCTTTTGCTGCCACAGCAAAGGTGCCAGCGGGGAAAAGTAATGCTGGTTCTCACTTCCTCCTGGAACCCTTTCAAATGCCACAGTCAATATTTCTCTCTCTGCTTTCCTGCGGACTCCATCCTCAAAAGCACCTGTTTTTTGCTTTCGGCAGCCTCCGGAGCAAAAAAGACAAACGTCCAGCTTTTGCTGCCACAGCAAAGGTGCCAGCGGGGAAAAGTAATGCTGGTTCTCACTGCCTCCTGGAACCCTTTCAAATGCCCCAGACAATTTGGCCCTCTCTGCTTTCCTGCGGACTCCATCCTCAAAAGCACTTGTTTTCTCTTTCGGCAACCTCCGGAGCAAAAAAGACAAACGTCCAGCTTTTGCTGCCACAGCAAAGGTGCCAGCGGGGAAAAGTGATGCTGGTTCTCACTGCCTCCTGGAACCCTTTCAAATGCAACACACAATTTGGCCCTCTCTGCTTTCCTGCGGACTCCATCCTCAAAAGCACCTGTTTTCGCTTTCGGCAGCCTCCGGAGCAAAAAAGACAAACGTCCAGCTTTTGCTGCCACAGCAAAGGTGCCAGCGGGGAAAAGTAATGCTGGTTCTCACTGCCTCCTGGAACCCTTTCAAATGCCACAGACAATTTGGCCCTCTCTGCTTTCCTGAGGACTCCATCCTCAAAAGCACCTGTTTTCGCTTTCGGCAGCCTCCGGAGCAAAAAAGACAAACGTCCAGCTTTTGCTGCCACAGCAAAGGTGCCAGCGGAGAAAAGTAATGCTGGTTCTCACTGCCTCCTGGAACCCTTTAAAATGCCACAGTCAATTTGGCTCTCTCTGCTTTCCTGCGGACTCCATCCTCAAAAGCACCTATTTTCGCTTTCGGCAGCCTCCGGAGCAAAAAAGACAAACGTCCAGCTTTTGCTGCCACAGCAAAGGTGCCAGCGGGGAAAAGTAATGCTGGTTCTCACTGCCTCCTGGAACTCTTTGAAATGCCACAGACAATTTTGCACTCTCTGCTTTCCTGCGGACTCCATCCTCAAAAGCACCTGTTTTTGCTTTCGGCAGCCTCCGGAGCAAAAAAGACAAACGTCCAGCTTTTGCTGCCACAGCAAAGGTGCCAGCGGGGAAAAGTAATGCTGGTTCTCACTGCCTCCTGGAACTCTTTCAAATGCCCGAGAAAATTTGGCCCTATCTGCTTTCCTGCGGACTCTATCCTCAAAAGCATCTCTTTTCGCTTTCGGCAGCCTCCGGAGCAAAAAAGACAAACGTCCAGCTTTTGCTGCCACAGCAAAGGTGCCAGCGGGGAAAAGTGATGCTGGTTCTCACTGCCTCCTGGAACCCTTTCAAATGCACCACACAATTTGGCCCTCTCTGCTTTCCTGCGGACTCCATCCTCAAAAGCACCTGTTTTTGCTTTCGGCAGCCTCCGGAGCAAAAAAGACAAACGTCCAGCTTTTGCTGCCACAGCAAAGGTGCCAGCGGGGAAAAGTAATGTTGGTTCTCACTGCCTCCTGGAACTCTTTCAAATGCCCGAGAAAATTTGGCCCTATCTGCTTTCCTGCGGACTCTATCCTCAAAAGCATCTCTTTTCGCTTTCGGCAGCCTCCGGAGCAAAAAAGACAAACGTCCAGCTTTTGCTGCCACAGCAAAGGTGCCAGCGGGGAAAAGTAATGCTGGTTCTCACTGCCTCCTGGAACTCTTTCAAATGCCACAGACAATTTTGCACTCTCTGCTTTCCTGCGGACTCCATCCTCAAAAGCACCTGTTTTTGCTTTCGGCAGCCTCCGGAGCAAAAAAGACAAACGTCCAGCTTTTGCTGCCACAGCAAAGGTGCCAGCGGGGAAAAGTGATGCTGGTTCTCACTGCCTCCTGGAACCCTTTCAAATGCCCCACACAATTTGGCCCTCTCTGCTTTCCTGCGGACTCCATCCTCAAAAGCACTTGTTTTCGCTTTCGGCAGCCTCCGGAGCAAAAAAGACAAACGTCCAGCTTTTGCTGCCACAGCAAAGGTGCCAGCGGGGAAAAGTGATGCTGGTTCTCACTGCCTCCTGGAACCCTTTCAAATGCACCACACAATTTGGCCCTCTCTGCTTTCCTGCGGACTCCATCCTCAAAAGCACCTGTTTTCGCTTTCGGCAGCCTCCGGAGCAAAAAAGACAAACGTCCAGCTTTTGCTGCCACAGCAAAGGTGCCAGCGGGGAAAAGTAATGCTGGTTCTCACTGCCTCCTGGAACCCTTTCAAATGCCACAGACAATTTGGCCCTCTCTGCTTTCCTGAGGACTCCATCCTCAAAAGCACCTGTTTTCGCTTTCGGCAGCCTCCGGAGCAAAAAAGACAAACGTCCAGCTTTTGCTGCCACAGCAAAGGTGCCAGCGGGGAAAAGTGATGCTGGTTCTCACTGCCTCCTGGAACCCTTTCAAATGCACCACACAATTTGGCCCTCTCTGCTTTCCTGCGGACTCCATCCTCAAAAGCACCTATTTTCGCTTTCGGCAGCCTCCGGAGCAAAAAAGACAAACGTCCAGCTTTTGCTGCCACAGCAAAGGTGCCAGCGGGGAAAAGTAATGCTGGTTCTCACTGCCTCCTGGAACTCTTTCAAATGCCCGAGAAAATTTGGCCCTATCTGCTTTCCTGCGGACTCTATCCTCAAAAGCATCTCTTTTCGCTTTCGGCAGCCTCCGGAGCAAAAAAGACAAACGTCCAGCTTTTGCTGCCACAGCAAAGGTGCCAGCGGGGAAAAGTAATGCTGGTTCTCACTGCCTCCTGGAACTCTTTCAAATGCCACAGACAATTTTGCACTCTCTGCTTTCCTGCAGACTCCATCCTCAAAAGCACCTGTTTTTGCTTTCGGCAGCCTCCGGAGCAAAAAAGACAAACGTCCAGCTTTTGCTGCCACAGCAAAGGTGCCAGCGGGGAAAAGTAATGCTGGTTCTCACTGCCTCCTGGAACCCTTTCAAATGCCACAGACAATTTGGCCCTCTCTGCTTTCCTGCGGACTCCATCCTCAAAAGCACCTGTTTTCGCTTTCGGCATCCTCAGGAGCAAAAAAGACAAACGTCCAGCTTTTGCTGCCACAGCAAAGGTGCCAGCGGGGAAAAGTAATGCTGGTTCTCACTGCCTCCTGGAACCCTTTCAAATGCCACAGACAATTTGGCCCTCTCTGCTTTCCTGCGGACTCCATCCTCAAAAGCACTTGTTTTTCTTTCGGCAACCTCCGGAGCAAAAAAGACAAACGTCCAGCTTTTGCTGCCACAGCAAAGGTGCCAGCGGGGAAAAGTGATGCTGGTTCTCACTGCCTCCTGGAACCCTTTCAAATGCCACAGACAATTTGGCCCTCTCTGCTTTCCTGCGGACTCCATCCTCAAAAGCACCTGTTTTCGCTTTCGGCAACCTCCGGAGCAAAAAAGACAAACGTCCAGCTTTTGCTGCCACAGCAAAGGTGCCAGCGGAGAAAAGTAATGCTGGTTCTCACTGCCTCCTGGAACCCTTTAAAATGCCACAGTCAATTTGGCTCTCTCTGCTTTCCTGCGGACTCCATCCTCAAAAGCACCTATTTTCGCTTTCGGCAGCCTCCGGAGCAAAAAAGACAAACGTCCAGCTTTTGCTGCCACAGCAAAGGTGCCAGCGGGGAAAAGTAATGCTGGTTCTCACTGCCTCCTGGAACTCTTTGAAATGCCACAGACAATTTTGCACTCTCTGCTTTCCTGCAGACTCCATCCTCAAAAGCACCTGTTTTTGCTTTCGGCAGCCTCCGGAGCAAAAAAGACAAACGTCCAGCTTTTGCTGCCACAGCAAAGGTGCCAGCGGGGAAAAGTAATGCTGGTTCTCACTGCCTCCTGGAACCCTTTCAAATGCCACAGACAATTTGGCCCTCTCTGCTTTCCTGCGGACTCCATCCTCAAAAGCACCTGTTTTCGCTTTCGACATCCTCAGGAGCAAAAAAGACAAACGTCCAGCTTTTGCTGCCACAGCAAAGGTGCCAGCGGGGAAAAGTAATGCTGGTTCTCACTGCCTCCTGGAACCCTTTCAAATGCCACAGACAATTTGGCCCTCTCTGCTTTCCTGCGGACTCCATCCTCAAAAGCACTTGTTTTTCTTTCGGCAACCTCCGGAGCAAAAAAGACAAACGTCCAGCTTTTGCTGCCACAGCAAAGGTGCCAGCGGGGAAAAGTGATGCTGGTTCTCACTGCCTCCTGGAACTCTTTCAAATGCCACAGACAATTTGGCCCTCTCTGCTTTCCTACGGACTCCATCTTCAAAAGCACCTGTTTTCGCTTTCGGCAGCCTCCGGAGCAAAAAAGACAAACGTCCAGCTTTTGCTGCCACAGCAAAGGTGCCAGCGGAGAAAAGTAATGCTGGTTCTCACTGCCTCCTGGAACCCTTTAAAATGCCACAGTCAATTTGGCTCTCTCTGCTTTCCTGCGGACTCCATCCTCAAAAGCACCTATTTTCGCTTTCGGCAGCCTCCGGAGCAAAAAAGACAAACGTCCAGCTTTTGCTGCCACAGCAAAGGTGCCAGCGGGGAAAAGTAATGCTGGTTCTCACTGCCTCCTGGAACTCTTTGAAATGCCACAGACAATTTTGCACTCTCTGCTTTCCTGCAGACTCCATCCTCAAAAGCACCTGTTTTTGCTTTCGGCAGCCTCCGGAGCAAAAAAGACAAACGTCCAGCTTTTGCTGCCACAGCAAAGGTGCCAGCGGGGAAAAGTAATGCTGGTTCTCACTGCCTCCTGGAACCCTTTCAAATGCCACAGACAATTTGGCCCTCTCTGCTTTCCTGCGGACTCCATCCTCAAAAGCACCTGTTTTCGCTTTCGACATCCTCAGGAGCAAAAAAGACAAACGTCCAGCTTTTGCTGCCACAGCAAAGGTGCCAGCGGGGAAAAGTAATGCTGGTTCTCACTGCCTCCTGGAACCCTTTCAAATGCCACAGACAATTTGGCCCTCTCTGCTTTCCTGCGGACTCCATCCTCAAAAGCACTTGTTTTTCTTTCGGCAACCTCCGGAGCAAAAAAGACAAACGTCCAGCTTTTGCTGCCACAGCAAAGGTGCCAGCGGGGAAAAGTGATGCTGGTTCTCACTGCCTCCTGGAACCCTTTCAAATGCCACAGACAATTTGGCCCTCTCTGCTTTCCTGCGGACTCCATCCTCAAAAGCACCTGTTTTTGCTTTCGGCAGCCTCCGGAGCAAAAAAGACAAACGTCCAGCTTTTGCTGCCACAGCAAAGGTGCCAGCGGGGAAAAGTAATGCTGGTTCTCACTGCCTCCTGGAACCCTTTCAAATGCCACAGACAATTTGGCCCTCTCTGCTTTCCTGAGGACTCCATCCTCAAAAGCACCTGTTTTCGCTTTCGGCAGCCTCCGGAGCAAAAAAGACAAACGTCCAGCTTTTGCTGCCACAGCAAAGGTGCCAGCGGAGAAAAGTAATGCTGGTTCTCACTGCCTCCTGGAACCCTTTAAAATGCCACAGTCAATTTGGCTCTCTCTGCTTTCCTGCGGACTCCATCCTCAAAAGTACCTATTTTCGCTTTCGGCAGCCTCCGGAGCAAAAAAGACAAACGTCCAGCTTTTGCTGCCACAGCAAAGGTGCCAGCGGGGAAAAGTAATGCTGGTTCTCACTGCCTCCTGGAACTCTTTGAAATGCCACAGACAATTTTGCACTCTCTGCTTTCCTGCAGACTCCATCCTCAAAAGCACCTGTTTTTGCTTTCGGCAGCCTCCGGAGCAAAAAAGACAAACGTCCAGCTTTTGCTGCCACAGCAAAGGTGCCAGCGGGGAAAAGTAATGCTGGTTCTCACTGCCTCCTGGAACCCTTTCAAATGCCACAGACAATTTGGCCCTCTCTGCTTTCCTGCGGACTCCATCCTCAAAAGCACCTGTTTTCGCTTTCGACATCCTCAGGAGCAAAAAAGACAAACGTCCAGCTTTTGCTGCCACAGCAAAGGTGCCAGCGGGGAAAAGTAATGCTGGTTCTCACTGCCTCCTGGAACCCTTTCAAATGCCACAGACAATTTGGCCCTCTCTGCTTTCCTGCGGACTCCATCCTCAAAAGCACTTGTTTTTCTTTCGGCAACCTCCGGAGCAAAAAAGACAAACGTCCAGCTTTTGCTGCCACAGCAAAGGTGCCAGCGGGGAAAAGTGATGCTGGTTCTCACTGCCTCCTGGAACTCTTTCAAATGCCCGAGAAAATTTGGCCCTCTCTGCTTTCCTACGGACTCCATCTTCAAAAGCACCTGTTTTCGCTTTCGGCAGCCTCCGGAGCAAAAAAGACAAACGTCCAGCTTTTGCTGCCACAGCAAAGGTGCCAGCGGGGAAAAGTAATGCTGGTTCTCACTGCCTCCTGGAACCCTTTCAAATGCCACAGACAATTTGGCCCTCTCTGCTTTCCTGAGGACTCCATCCTCAAAAGCACCTGTTTTCGCTTTCGGCAGCCTCCGGAGCAAAAAAGACAAACGTCCAGCTTTTGCTGCCACAGCAAAGGTGCCAGCGGAGAAAAGTGATGCTGGTTCTCACTGCCTCCTGGAACCCTTTAAAATGCCACAGTCAATTTGGCTCTCTCTGCTTTCCTGCGGACTCCATCCTCAAAAGCACCTATTTTCGCTTTCGGCAGCCTCCGGAGCAAAAAAGACAAACGTCCAGCTTTTGCTGCCACAGCAAAGGTGCCAGCGGGGAAAAGTAATGCTGGTTCTCACTGCCTCCTGGAACTCTTTGAAATGCCACAGACAATTTTGCACTCTCTGCTTTCCTGCAGACTCCATCCTCAAAAGCACCTGTTTTTGCTTTCGGCAGCCTCCGGAGCAAAAAAGACAAACGTCCAGCTTTTGCTGCCACAGCAAAGGTGCCAGCGGGGAAAAGTAATGCTGGTTCTCACTGCCTCCTGGAACCCTTTCAAATGCCACAGACAATTTGGCCCTCTCTGCTTTCCTGCGGACTCCATCCTCAAAAGCACCTGTTTTCGTTTTCGACATCCTCAGGAGCAAAAAAGACAAACGTCCAGCTTTTGCTGCCACAGCAAAGGTGCCAGCGGGGAAAAGTAATGCTGGTTCTCACTGCCTCCTGGAACCCTTTCAAATGCCACAGACAATTTGGCCCTCTCTGCTTTCCTGCGGACTCCATCCTCAAAAGCACTTGTTTTTCTTTCGGCAACCTCCAGAGCAAAAAAGACAAACGTCCAGCTTTTGCTGCCACAGCAAAGGTGCCAGCGGGGAAAAGTGATGCTGGTTCTCACTGCCTCCTGGAACCCTTTCAAATGCCACAGACAATTTTGCACTCTCTGCTTTCCTGCGGACTCCATCCTCAAAAGCACCTGTTTTTGCTTTCGGCAGCCTCCGGAGCAAAAAAGACAAACGTCCAGCTTTTGCTGCCACAGCAAAGGTGCCAGCGGGGAAAAGTAATGCTGGTTCTCACTGCCTCCTGGAACCCTTTCAAATGCCACAGTCAATTTGGCCCTCTCTGCTTTCCTGAGGACTCCATCCTCAAAAGCACCTGTTTTCGCTTTCGGCAGCCTCCGGAGCAAAAAAGACAAACGTCCAGCTTTTGCTGCCACAGCAAAGGTGCCAGCGGAGAAAAGTAATGCTGGTTCTCACTGCCTCCTGGAACCCTTTAAAATGCCACAGTCAATTTGGCTCTCTCTGCTTTCCTGCGGACTCCATCCTCAAAACCACCTATTTTCGCTTTCGGCAGCCTCCGGAGCAAAAAAGACAAACGTCCAGCTTTTGCTGCCACAGCAAAGGTGCCAGCGGGGAAAAGTAATGCTGGTTCTCACTGCCTCCTGGAACTCTTTGAAATGCCACAGACAATTTTGCACTCTCTGCTTTCCTGCAGACTCCATCCTCAAAAGCACCTGTTTTTGCTTTCGGCAGCCTCCGGAGCAAAAAAGACAAACGTCCAGCTTTTGCTGCCACAGCAAAGGTGCCAGCGGGGAAAAGTAATGCTGGTTCTCACTGCCTCCTGGAACCCTTTCAAATGCCACAGACAATTTGGCCCTCTCTGCTTTCCTGCGGACTCCATCCTCAAAAGCACCTGTTTTCGCTTTCGACATCCTCCGGAGCAAAAAAGACAAACGTCCAGCTTTTGCTGCCACAGCAAAGGTGCCAGCGGGGAAAAGTAATGCTGGTTCTCACTGCCTCCTGGAACCCTTTCAAATGCCACAGACAATTTGGCCCTCTCTGCTTTCCTGCGGACTCCATCCTCAAAAGCACTTGTTTTTCTTTCGGCAACCTCCGGAGCAAAAAAGACAAACGTCCAGCTTTTGCTGCCACAGCAAAGGTGCCAGCGGGGAAAAGTGATGCTGGTTCTCACTGCCTCCTGGAACTCTTTCAAATGCCACAGACAATTTGGCCCTCTCTGCTTTCCTACGGACTCCATCTTCAAAAGCACCTGTTTTCGCTTTCGGCAGCCTCCGGAGCAAAAAAGACAAACGTCCAGCTTTTGCTGCCACAGCAAAGGTGCCAGCGGGGAAAAGTAATGCTGGTTCTCACTGCCTCCTGGAACCCTTTCAAATGCCACAGACAATTTGGCCCTCTCTGCTTTCCTGAGGACTCCATCCTCAAAAGCACCTGTTTTCGCTTTCGGCAGCCTCCGGAGCAAAAAAGACAAACGTCCAGCTTTTGCTGCCACAGCAAAGGTGCCAGCGGAGAAAAGTGATGCTGGTTCTCACTGCCTCCTGGAACCCTTTAAAATGCCACAGTCAATTTGGCTCTCTCTGCTTTCCTGCGGACTCCATCCTCAAAAGCACCTATTTTCGCTTTCGGCAGCCTCCGGAGCAAAAAAGACAAACGTCCAGCTTTTGCTGCCACAGCAAAGGTGCCAGCGGGGAAAAGTAATGCTGGTTCTCACTGCCTCCTGGAACTCTTTGAAATGCCACAGACAATTTTGCACTCTCTGCTTTCCTGCAGACTCCATCCTCAAAAGCACCTGTTTTTGCTTTCGGCAGCCTCCGGAGCAAAAAAGACAAACGTCCAGCTTTTGCTGCCACAGCAAAGGTGCCAGCGGGGAAAAGTAATGCTGGTTCTCACTGCCTCCTGGAACCCTTTCAAATGCCACAGACAATTTGGCCCTCTCTGCTTTCCTGCGGACTCCATCCTCAAAAGCACCTGTTTTCGCTTTCGACATCCTCAGGAGCAAAAAAGACAAACGTCCAGCTTTTGCTGCCACAGCAAAGGTGCCAGCGGGGAAAAGTAATGCTGGTTCTCACTGCCTCCTGGAACCCTTTCAAATGCCACAGACAATTTGGCCCTCTCTGCTTTCCTGCGGACTCCATCCTCAAAAGCACTTGTTTTTCTTTCGGCAACCTCCGGAGCAAAAAAGACAAACGTCCAGCTTTTGCTGCCACAGCAAAGGTGCCAGCGGGGAAAAGTGATGCTGGTTCTCACTGCCTCCTGGAACCCTTTCAAATGCCACAGACAATTTGGCCCTCTCTGCTTTCCTGCGGACTCCATCCTCAAAAGCACCTGTTTTTGCTTTCGGCAGCCTCCGGAGCAAAAAAGACAAACGTCCAGCTTTTGCTGCCACAGCAAAGGTGCCAGCGGGGAAAAGTGATGCTGGTTCTCACTGCCTCCTGGAACTCTTTCAAATGCCCCAGAAAATTTGGCCCTCTCTGCTTTCCTGCGGACTCCATCCTCAAAAGCATCTCTTTTCGCTTTCGGCAGCCTCCGGAGGAAAAAAGACAAACGTCCAGCTTTTGCTGCCACAGCAAAGGTGCCAGTGGGGAAAAGTAATGCTGGTTCTCACTTCCTCCTGGAACTCTTTCAAATGCCACAGACAATTTTGCACTCTCTGCTTTCCTGCGGACTCCATCCTCAAAAGCACCTGTTTTTGCTTTCGGCAGCCTCCGGAGCAAAAAAGACAAACGTCTAGCTTTTGCTGCCACAGCAAAGGTGCCAGCGGGGAAAAGTAATGCTGGTTCTCACTTCCTCCTGGAACTCTTTCAAATGCCACAGACAATTTGGCCCTCTCTGCTTTCCTGCGGACTCCATCCTCAAAAGCACTTGTTTTCTCTTTCGGCAACCTCCGGAGCAAAAAAGACAAACGTCCAGCTTTTGCTGCCACAGCAAAGGTGCCAGCGGGGAAAAGTGATGCTGGTTCTCACTGCCTCCTGGAACCCTTTCAAATGCACCACACAATTTGGCCCTCTCTGCTTTCCTGCGGACTCCATCCTCAAAAGCACCTGTTTTCGCTATCGGCAACCTCCGGAGCAAAAAAGACAAACGTCCAGCTTTTGCTGCCACAGCAAAGGTGCCAGCGGGGAAAAGTAATGCTGGTTCTCACTGCCTCCTGGAACTCTTTCAAATGCCCGAGAAAATTTGGCCCTATCTGCTTTCCTGCGGACTCTATCCTCAAAAGCATCTCTTTTCGCTTTCGGCAGCCTCCGGAGCAAAAAAGACAAACGTCCAGCTTTTGCTGCCACAGCAAAGGTGCCAGCGGGGAAAAGTAATGCTGGTTCTCACTGCCTCCTGGAACTCTTTCAAATGCCACAGACAATTTTGCACTCTCTGCTTTCCTGCGGACTCCAACCTCAAAAGCACCTGTTTTTGCTTTCGGCAGCCTCCGGAGCAAAAAAGACAAACGTCCAGCTTTTGCTGCCACAGCAAAGGTGCCAGCGGGGAAAAGTGATGCTGGTTCTCACTGCCTCCTGGAACCCTTTCAAATGCCCCAGACAATTTGGCCCTCTCTGCTTTCCTGCGGACTCCATCCTCAAAAGCACCTGTTTTCGCTTTCGGCAGCCTCCGGAGCAAAAAAGACAAACGTCCAGCTTTTGCTGCCACAGCAAAGGTGCCAGCGGGGAAAAGTAATGCTGGTTCTCACTTCCTCCTGGAACCCTTTCAAATGCCACAGTCAATTTGGCTCTCTCTGCTTTCCTGCGGACTCCATCCTCAAAAGCACCTGTTTTCGCTTTCGGCAGCCTCCGGAGCAAAAAAGACAAACGTCCAGCTTTTGCTGCCACAGCAAAGGTGCCAGCGGAGAAAAGTAATGCTGGTTCTCACTGCCTCCTGGAACCCTTTCAAATGCCACAGACAATTTGGCCCTCTCTGCTTTCCTGAGGACTCCATCCTCAAAAGCACCTGTTTTCGCTTTCGGCAGCCTCCGGAGCAAAAAAGACAAACGTCCAGCTTTTGCTGCCACAGCAAAGGTGCCAGCGGGGAAAAGTAATGCTGGTTCTCACTGCCTCCTGGAACTCTTTGAAATGCCACAGACAATTTTGCACTCTCTGCTTTCCTGCAGACTCCATCCTCAAAAGCACCTGTTTTTGCTTTCGGCAGCCTCCGGAGCAAAAAAGACAAACGTCCAGCTTTTGCTGCCACAGCAAAGGTGCCAGCGGGGAAAAGTAATGCTGGTTCTCACTGCCTCCTGGAACTCTGTCAAATGCCACAGACAATTTGGCCCTCTCTGCTTTCCTGCGGACTCTATCCTCAAAAGCATCTCTTTTCGCTTTCGGAAGCCTCCGGAGCAAAAAAGACAAACGTCCAGCTTTTGCTGCCACAGCAAAGGTGCCAGCGGGGAAAAGTAATGCTGGTTCTCACTGCCTCCTGGAACTCTTTCAAATGCCACAGACAATTTTGCACTCTCTGCTTTCCTGCGGACTCCAACCTCAAAAGCACCTGTTTTTGCTTTCGGCAGCCTCCGGAGCAAAAAAGACAAACGTCCAGCTTTTGCTGCCACAGCAAAGGTGCCAGCGGGGAAAAGTGATGCTGGTTCTCACTGCCTCCTGGAACCCTTTCAAATGCCCCAGACAATTTGGCCCTCTCTGCTTTCCTGCGGACTCCATCCTCAAAAGCACTTGTTTTCGCTTTCGGCAGCCTCAGGAGCAAAAAAGACAAACGTCCAGCTTTTGCTGCCACAGCAAAGGTGCCAGCGGGGAAAAGTGATGCTGGTTCTCACTGCCTCCTGGAACCCTTTCAAATGCACCACACAATTTGGCCCTCTCTGCTTTCCTGCGGACTCCATCCTCAAAAGCACCTGTTTTCGCTTTCGGCAGCCTCCGGAGCAAAAAAGACAAACGTCCAACTTTTGCTGCCACAGCAAAGGTGCCAGAGGGGAAAAGTAATGCTGGTTCTCACTGCCTCCTGGAACCCTTTAAAATGCCACAGACAATTTGGCCCTCTCTGCTTTCCTGAGGACTCCATCCTCAAAAGCACCTGTTTTCGCTTTCGGCAGCCTCCGGAGCAAAAAAGACAAACGTCCAGCTTTTGCTGCCACAGCAAAGGTGCTAGCGGGGAAAAGTAATGCTGGTTCTCACTGCCTCCTGGAACTCTTTGAAATGCCACAGACAATTTTGCACTCTCTGCTTTCCTGCAGACTCCATCCTCAAAAGCACCTGTTTTTGCTTTCGGCAGCCTCCGGAGCAAAAAAGACAAACGTCCAGCTTTTGCTGCCACAGCAAAGGTGCCAGCGGGGAAAAGTAATGCTGGTTCTCACTGCCTCCTGGAACCCTTTCAAATGCCACAGACAATTTGGCCCTCTCTGCTTTCCTGCGGACTCCATCCTCAAAAGCACCTGTTTTCGCTTTCGACATCCTCAGGAGCAAAAAAGACAAACGTCCAGCTTTTGCTGCCACAGCAAAGGTGCCAGCGGGGAAAAGTAATGCTGGTTCTCACTGCCTCCTGGAACCCTTTCAAATGCCACAGACAATTTGGCCCTCTCTGCTTTCCTGCGGACTCCATCCTCAAAAGCACTTGTTTTTCTTTCGGCAATTTCCGGAGCAAAAAAGACAAACGTCCAGCTTTTGCTGCCACAGCAAAGGTGCCAGCGGGGAAAAGTGATGCTGGTTCTCACTGCCTCCTGGAACCCTTTCAAATGCCACAGACAATTTGGCCCTCTCTGCTTTCCTGCGGACTCCATCCTCAAAAGCACCTGTTTTTGCTTTCGGCAGCCTCCGGAGCAAAAAAGACAAACGTCCAGCTTTTGCTGCCACAGCAAAGGTGCCAGCGGAGAAAAGTAATGCTGGTTCTCACTGCCTCCTGGAACCCTTTAAAATGCCACAGTCAATTTGGCTCTCTCTGCTTTCCTGCGGACTCCATCCTCAAAAGCACCTATTTTCGCTTTCGGCAGCCTCCGGAGCAAAAAAGACAAACGTCCAGCTTTTGCTGCCACAGCAAAGGTGCCAGCGGGGAAAAGTAATGCTGGTTCTCACTGCCTCCTGGAACTCTTTGAAATGCCACAGACAATTTTGCACTCTCTGCTTTCCTGCGGACTCCATCCTCAAAAGCACCTGTTTTTGCTTTCGGCAGCCTCCGGAGCAAAAAAGACAAACGTCCAGCTTTTGCTGCCACAGCAAAGGTGCCAGCGGGGAAAAGTAATGCTGGTTCTCACTGCCTCCTGGAACTCTGTCAAATGCCACAGACAATTTGGCCCTCTCTGCTTTCCTGCGGACTCTATCCTCAAAAGCATCTCTTTTCGCTTTCGGCAGCCTCCGGAGCAAAAAAGACAAACGTCCAGCTTTTGCTGCCACAGCAAAGGTGCCAGCGGGGAAAAGTAATGCTGGTTCTCACTTCCTCCTGGAACTCTTTCAAATGCCACAGACAATTTGGCCCTCTCTGCTTTCCTGCGGACTCCATCCTCAAAAGCACTTGTTTTCTCTTTCGGCAACCTCCGGAGCAAAAAAGACAAACGTCCAGCTTTTGCTGCCACAGCAAAGGTGCCAGCGGGGAAAAGTGATGCTGGTTCTCACTGCCTCCTGGAACCCTTTCAAATGCACCACACAATTTGGCCCTCTCTGCTTTCCTGCGGACTCCATCCTCAAAAGCACCTGTTTTCGCTTTCGGCAACCTCCGGAGCAAAAAAGACAAACGTCCAGCTTTTGCTGCCACAGCAAAGGTGCCAGCGGGGAAAAGTAATGCTGGTTCTCACTGCCTCCTGGAACTCTTTCAAATGCCCGAGAAAATTTGGCCCTATCTGCTTTCCTGCGGACTCTATCCTCAAAAGCATCTCTTTTCGCTTTCGGCAGCCTCCGGAGCAAAAAAACAAACGTCCAGCTTTTGCTGCCACAGCAAAGGTGCCAGCGGGGAAAAGTAATGCTGGTTCTCACTGCCTCCTGGAACTCTTTCAAATGCCACAGACAATTTTGCACTCTCTGCTTTCCTGCGGACTCCATCCTCAAAAGCACCTGTTTTTGCTTTCGGCAGCCTCCGGAGCAAAAAAGACAAACGTCCAGCTTTTGCTGCCACAGCAAAGGTGCCAGCGGGGAAAAGTGATGGTGGTTCTCACTGCCTCCTGGAACCCTTTCAAATGCCCCAGACAATTTGGCCCTCTCTGCTTTCCTGCGGACTCCATCCTCAAAAGCACCTGTTTTCGCTTTCGGCAGCCTCCGGAGCAAAAAAGACAAACGTCCAGCTTTTGCTGCCACAGCAAAGGTGCCAGCGGGGAAAAGTAATGCTGGTTCTCACTTCCTCCTGGAACCCTTTCAAATGCCACAGTCAATTTGGCTCTCTCTGCTTTCCTGCGGACTCCATCATCAAAGGCACCTGTTTTTGCTTTCGGCAGCCTCCGGAGCAAAAAAGACAAACGTCCAGCTTTTGCTGCCACAGCAAAGGTGCCAGCGGGGAAAAGTAATGCTGGTTCTCACTGCCTCCTGGAACCCTTTCAAATGCCCCAGACAATTTGGCCCTCTCTGCTTTCCTGCGGACTCCATCCTCAAAAGCACTTGTTTTCTCTTTCGGCAACCTCCGGAGCAAAAAAGACAAACGTCCAGCTTTTGCTGCCACAGCAAAGGTGCCAGCGGGGAAAAGTGATGCTGGTTCTCACTGCCTCCTGGAACCCTTTCAAATGCAACACACAATTTGGCCCTCTCTGCTTTCCTGCGGACTCCATCCTCAAAAGCACCTGTTTTCGCTTTCGGCAGCCTCCGGAGCAAAAAAGACAAACGTCCAGCTTTTGCTGCCACAGCAAAGGTGCCAGCGGGGAAAAGTAATGCTGGTTCTCACTGCCTCCTGGAACCCTTTCAAATGCCACAGACAATTTGGCCCTCTCTGCTTTCCTGAGGACTCCATCCTCAAAAGCACCTGTTTTCGCTTTCGGCAGCCTCCGGAGCAAAAAAGACAAACGTCCAGCTTTTGCTGCCACAGCAAAGGTGCCAGCGGAGAAAAGTAATGCTGGTTCTCACTGCCTCCTGGAACCCTTTAAAATGCCACAGTCAATTTGGCTCTCTCTGCTTTCCTGCGGACTCCATCCTCAAAAGCACCTATTTTCGCTTTCGGCAGCCTCCGGAGCAAAAAAGACAAACGTCCAGCTTTTGCTGCCACAGCAAAGGTGCCAGCGGGGAAAAGTAATGCTGGTTCTCACTGCCTCCTGGAACCCTTTCAAATGCCACAGACAATTTGGCCCTCTCTGCTTTCCTGCGGACTCCATCCTCAAAAGCACCTGTTTTCGCTTTCGACATCCTCAGGAGCAAAAAAGACAAACGTCCAGCTTTTGCTGCCACAGCAAAGGTGCCAGCGGGGAAAAGTAATGCTGGTTCTCACTGCCTCCTGGAACCCTTTAAAATGCCACAGACAATTTGGCCCTCTCTGCTTTCCTGCGGACTCCATCCTCAAAAGCACTTGTTTTTCTTTCGGCAACCTCCGGAGCAAAAAAGACAAACGTCCAGCTTTTGCTGCCACAGCAAAGGTGCCAGCGGGGAAAAGTGATGCTGGTTCTCACTGCCTCCTGGAACTCTTTCAAATGCCACAGACAATTTGGCCCTCTCTGCTTTCCTACGGACTCCATCTTCAAAAGCACCTGTTTTCGCTTTCGGCAGCCTCCGGAGCAAAAAAGACAAACGTCCAGCTTTTGCTGCCACAGCAAAGGTGCCAGCGGAGAAAAGTAATGCTGGTTCTCACTGCCTCCTGGAACCCTTTAAAATGCCACAGACAATTTGGCCCTCTCTGCTTTCCTGCGGACTCCATCCTCAAAAGCACCTGTTTTCGCTTTCGACATCCTCAGGAGCAAAAAAGACAAACGTCCAGCTTTTGCTGCCACAGCAAAGGTGCCAGCGGGGAAAAGTAATGCTGGTTCTCACTGCCTCCTGGAACCCTTTCAAATGCCACAGACAATTTGGCCCTCTCTGCTTTCCTGCGGACTCCATCCTCAAAAGCACTTGTTTTTCTTTCGGCAATTTCCGGAGCAAAAAAGACAAACGTCCAGCTTTTGCTGCCACAGCAAAGGTGCCAGCGGGGAAAAGTGATGCTGGTTCTCACTGCCTCCTGGAACCCTTTCAAATGCCACAGACAATTTGGCCCTCTCTGCTTTCCTGCGGACTCCATCCTCAAAAGCACCTATTTTCGCTTTCGGCAGCCTCCGGAGCAAAAAAGACAAACGTCCAGCTTTTGCTGCCACAGCAAAGGTGCCAGCGGGGAAAAGTAATGCTGGTTCTCACTGCCTCCTGGAACTCTTTGAAATGCCACAGACAATTTTGCACTCTCTGCTTTCCTGCGGACTCCATCCTCAAAAGCACCTGTTTTTGCTTTCGGCAGCCTCCGGAGCAAAAAAGACAAACGTCCAGCTTTTGCTGCCACAGCAAAGGTGCCAGCGGGGAAAAGTAATGCTGGTTCTCACTGCCTCCTGGAACTCTTTCAAATGCCCGAGAAAATTTGGCCCTATCTGCTTTCCTGCGGACTCTATCCTCAAAAGCATCTCTTTTCGCTTTCGGCAGCCTCCGGAGCAAAAAAGACAAACGTCCAGCTTTTGCTGCCACAGCAAAGGTGCCAGCGGGGAAAAGTAATGCTGGTTCTCACTTCCTCCTGGAACTCTTTCAAATGCCACAGACAATTTGGCCCTCTCTGCTTTCCTGCGGACTCCATCCTCAAAAGCACTTGTTTTCTCTTTCGGCAACCTCCGGAGCAAAAAAGACAAACGTCCAGCTTTTGCTGCCACAGCAAAGGTGCCAGCGGGGAAAAGTGATGCTGGTTCTCACTGCCTCCTGGAACCCTTTCAAATGCACCACACAATTTGGCCCTCTCTGCTTTCCTGCGGACTCCATCCTCAAAAGCACCTGTTTTCGCTTTCGGCAACCTCCGGAGCAAAAAAGACAAACGTCCAGCTTTTGCTGCCACAGCAAAGGTGCCAGCGGGGAAAAGTAATGCTGGTTCTCACTGCCTCCTGGAACTCTTTCAAATGCCACAGACAATTTGGCCCTATCTGCTTTCCTGCGGACTCTATCCTCAAAAGCATCTCTTTTCGCTTTCGGCAGCCTCCGGAGCAAAAAAGACAAACGTCCAGCTTTTGCTGCCACAGCAAAGGTGCCAGCGGGGAAAAGTAATGCTGGTTCTCACTGCCTCCTGGAACTCTTTCAAATGCCACAGACAATTTTGCACTCTCTGCTTTCCTGCGGACTCCATCCTCAAAAGCACCTGTTTTTGCTTTCGGCAGCCTCCGGAGCAAAAAAGACAAACGTCCAGCTTTTGCTGCCACAGCAAAGGTGCCAGCGGGGAAAAGTGATGCTGGTTCTCACTGCCTCCTGGAACCCTTTCAAATGCCCCAGACAATTTGGCCCTCTCTGCTTTCCTGCGGACTCCATCCTCAAAAGCACTTGTTTTCTCTTTCGGCAGCCTCCGGAGCAAAAAAGACAAACGTCCAGCTTTTGCTGCCACAGCAAAGGTGCCAGCGGGGAAAAGTAATGCTGGTTCTCACTTCCTCCTGGAACCCTTTCAAATGCCACAGTCAATTTGGCTCTCTCTGCTTTCCTGCGGACTCCATCATCAAAGGCACCTGTTTTTGCTTTCGGCAGCCTCCGGAGCAAAAAAGACAAACGTCCAGCTTTTGCTGCCACAGCAAAGGTGCCAGCGGGAAAAAGTAATGCTGGTTCTCACTGCCTCCTGGAACCCTTTCAAATGCCCCAGACAATTTGGCCCTCTCTGCTTTCCTGCGGACTCCATCCTCAAAAGCACTTGTTTTCTCTTTCGGCAACCTCCGGAGCAAAAAAGACAAACGTCCAGCTTTTGCTGCCACAGCAAATGTGCCAGCGGGGAAAAGTGATGCTGGTTCTCACTGCCTCCTGGAACCCTTTCAAATGCAACACACAATTTGGCCCTCTCTGCTTTCCTGCGGACTCCATCCTCAAAAGCACCTGTTTTCGCTTTCGGCAGCCTCCGGAGCAAAAAAGACAAACGTCCAGCTTTTGCTGCCACAGCAAAGGTGCCAGCGGGGAAAAGTAATGCTGGTTCTCACTGCCTCCTGGAACCCTTTCAAATGCCACAGACAATTTGGCCCTCTCTGCTTTCCTGAGGACTCCATCCTCAAAAGCACCTGTTTTCGCTTTCGGCAGCCTCCGGAGCAAAAAAGACAAACGTCCAGCTTTTGCTGCCACAGCAAAGGTGCCAGCGGGGAAAAGTAATGCTGGTTCTCACTGCCTCCTGGAACCCTTTCAAATGCCACAGACAATTTGGCCCTCTCTGCTTTCCTGCGGACTCCATCCTCAAAAGCACCTGTTTTCGCTTTCGACATCCTCAGGAGCAAAAAAGACAAACGTCCAGCTTTTGCTGCCACAGCAAAGGTGCCAGCGGGGAAAAGTAATGCTGGTTCTCACTGCCTCCTGGAACCCTTTCAAATGCCACAGACAATTTGGCCCTCTCTGCTTTCCTGCGGACTCCATCCTCAAAAGCACTTGTTTTTCTTTCGGCAACCTCCGGAGCAAAAAAGACAAACGTCCAGCTTTGGCTGCCACAGCAAAGGTGCCAGCGGGGAAAAGTGATGCTGGTTCTCACTGCCTCCTGGAACTCTTTCAAATGCCACAGACAATTTGGCCCTCTCTGCTTTCCTACGGACTCCATCTTCAAAAGCACCTGTTTTCGCTTTCGGCAGCCTCCGGAGCAAAAAAGACAAACGTCCAGCTTTTGCTGCCACAGCAAAGGTGCCAGCGGGGAAAAGTAATGCTGGTTCTCACTGCCTCCTGGAACCCTTTCAAATGCCACAGACAATTTGGCCCTCTCTGCTTTCCTGAGGACTCCATCCTCAAAAGCACCTGTTTTCGCTTTCGGCAGCCTCCGGAGCAAAAAAGACAAACGTCCAGCTTTTGCTGCCACAGCAAAGGTGCCAGCGGAGAAAAGTAATGCTGGTTCTCACTGCCTCCTGGAACCCTTTAAAATGCCACAGTCAATTTGGCTCTCTCTGCTTTCCTGCGGACTCCATCCTCAAAAGCACCTGTTTTTGCTTTCGGCAGCCTCCGGAGCAAAAAAGACAAACGTCCAGCTTTTGCTGCCACAGCAAAGGTGCCAGCGGGGAAAAGTAATGCTGGTTCTCACTGCCTCCTGGAACTCTTTGAAATGCCACAGACAATTTTGCACTCTCTGCTTTCCTGCAGACTCCATCCTCAAAAGCACCTGTTTTTGCTTTCGGCAGCCTCCGGAGCAAAAAAGACAAACGTCCAGCTTTTGCTGCCACAGCAAAGGTGCCAGCGGGGAAAAGTAATGCTGGTTCTCACTGCCTCCTGGAACCCTTTCAAATGCCACAGACAATTTGGCCCTCTCTGCTTTCCTGCGGACTCCATCCTCAAAAGCACCTGTTTTCGCTTTCGACATCCTCAGGAGCAAAAAAGACAAACGTCCAGCTTTTGCTGCCACAGCAAAGGTGCCAGCGGGGAAAAGTAATGCTGGTTCTCACTGCCTCCTGGAACCCTTTCAAATGCCACAGACAATTTGGCCCTCTCTGCTTTCCTGCGGACTCCATCCTCAAAAGCACTTGTTTTTCTTTCGGCAACCTCCGGAGCAAAAAAGACAAACGTCCAGCTTTTGCTGCCACAGCAAAGGTGCCAGCGGGGAAAAGTGATGCTGGTTCTCACTGCCTCCTGGAACCCTTTCAAATGCCACAGACAATTTGGCCCTCTCTGCTTTCCTGCGGACTCCATCCTCAAAAGCACCTGTTTTTGCTTTCGGCAGCCTCCGGAGCAAAAAAGACAAACGTCCAGCTTTTGCTGCCACAGCAAAGGTGCCAGCGGGGAAAAGTAATGCTGGTTCTCACTGCCTCCTGGAACCCTTTCAAATGCCACAGACAATTTGGCCCTCTCTGCTTTCCTGAGGACTCCATCCTCAAAAGCACCTGTTTTCGCTTTCGGCAGCCTCCGGAGCAAAAAAGACAAACGTCCAGCTTTTGCTGCCACAGCAAAGGTGCCAGCGGGGAAAAGTAATGCTGGTTCTCACTGCCTCCTGGAACCCTTTCAAATGCCCCAGACAATTTGGCCCTCTCTGCTTTCCTGCGGACTCCATCCTCAAAAGCACTTGTTTTCTCTTTCGGCAACCTCCGGAGCAAAAAAGACAAACGTCCAGCTTTTGCTGCCACAGCAAAGGTGCCAGCGGGGAAAAGTGATGCTGGTTCTCACTGCCTCCTGGAACCCTTTCAAATGCAACACACAATTTGGCCCTCTCTGCTTTCCTGCGGACTCCATCCTCAAAAGCACCTGTTTTCGCTTTCGGCAGCCTCCGGAGCAAAAAAGACAAACGTCCAGCTTTTGCTGCCACAGCAAAGGTGCCAGCGGGGAAAAGTAATGCTGGTTCTCACTGCCTCCTGGAACCCTTTCAAATGCCACAGACAATTTGGCCCTCTCTGCTTTCCTGAGGACTCCATCCTCAAAAGCACCTGTTTTCGCTTTCGGCAGCCTCCGGAGCAAAAAAGACAAACGTCCAGCTTTTGCTGCCACAGCAAAGGTGCCAGCGGGGAAAAGTAATGCTGGTTCTCACTGCCTCCTGGAACTCTGTCAAATGCCACAGACAATTTTGCACTCTCTGCTTTCCTGCGGACTCCATCCTCAAAAGCACCTATTTTCGCTTTCGGCAGCCTCCGGAGCAAAAAAGACAAACGTCCAGCTTTTGCTGCCACAGCAAAGGTGCCAGCGGGGAAAAGTAATGCTGGTTCTCACTGCCTCCTGGAACTCTTTCAAATGCCCGAGAAAATTTGGCCCTATCTGCTTTCCTGCGGACTCTATCCTCAAAAGCATCTCTTTTCGCTTTCGGCAGCCTCCGGAGCAAAAAAGACAAACGTCCAGCTTTTGCTGCCACAGCAAAGGTGCCAGCGGGGAAAAGTAATGCTGGTTCTCACTGCCTCCTGGAACTCTTTCAAATGCCACAGACAATTTTGCACTCTCTGCTTTCTTGCGGACTCCATCCTCAAAAGCACCTGTTTTTGCTTTCGGCAGCCTCCGGAGCAAAAAAGACAAACGTCCAGCTTTTGCTGCCACAGCAAAGGTGCCAGCGGGGAAAAGTGATGCTGCTTCTCACTGCCTCCTGGAACCCTTTCAAATGCCCCAGACAATTTGGCCCTCTCTGCTTTCCTGCGGACTCCATCCTCAAAAGCACTTGTTTTCTCTTTCGGCAACCTCCGGAGCAAAAAAGACAAACGTCCAGCTTTTGCTGCCACAGCAAAGGTGCCAGCGGGGAAAAGTGATGCTGGTTCTCACTGCCTCCTGGAACCCTTTCAAATGCCACAGACAATTTGGCCCTCTCTGCTTTCCTGAGGACTCCATCCTCAAAAGCACCTGTTTTCGCTTTCGGCAGCCTCCGGAGCAAAAAAGACAAACGTACAGCTTTTGCTGCCACAGCAAAGGTGCCAGCGGAGAAAAGTAATGCTGGTTCTCACTGCCTCCTGGAACCCTTTAAAATGCCACAGTCAATTTGGCTCTCTCTGCTTTCCTGCAGACTCCATCCTCAAAAGCACCTGTTTTTGCTTTCGGCAGCCTCCGGAGCAAAAAAGACAAACGTCCAGCTTTTGCTGCCACAGCAAAGGTGCCAGCGGGGAAAAGTAATGCTGGTTCTCACTGCCTCCTGGAACCCTTTCAAATGCCACAGACAATTTGGCCCTCTCTGCTTTCCTGCGGACTCCATCCTCAAAAGCACCTGTTTTCGCTTTCGACATCCTCAGGAGCAAAAAAGACAAACGTCCAGCTTTTGCTGCCACAGCAAAGGTGCCAGCGGGGAAAAGTAATGCTGGTTCTCACTGCCTCCTGGAACCCTTTCAAATGCCACAGACAATTTGGCCCTCTCTGCTTTCCTGCGGACTCCATCCTCAAAAGCACTTGTTTTTCTTTCGGCAACCTCCGGAGCAAAAAAGACAAACGTCCAGCTTTTGCTGCCACAGCAAAGGTGCCAGCGGGGAAAAGTGATGCTGGTTCTCACTGCCTCCTGGAACCCTTTCAAATGCCACAGACAATTTGGCCCTCTCTGCTTTCCTGCGGACTCCATCCTCAAAAGCACCTGTTTTCGCTTTCGGCAGCCTCCGGAGCAAAAAAGACAAACGTCCAGCTTTTGCTGCCACAGCAAAGGTGCCAGCGGGGAAAAGTAATGCTGGTTCTCACTGCCTCCTGGAACCCTTTCAAATGCCACAGACAATTTGGCCCTCTCTGCTTTCCTGAGGACTCCATCCTCAAAAGCACCTGTTTTCGCTTTCGGCAGCCTCCGGAGCAAAAAAGACAAACGTCCAGCTTTTGCTGCCACAGCAAAGGTGCCAGCGGAGAAAAGTAATGCTGGTTCTCACTGCCTCCTGGAACCCTTTCAAATGCCACAGTCAATTTGGCTCTCTCTGCTTTCCTGCGGACTCCATCCTCAAAAGCACCTATTTTCGCTTTCGGCAGCCTCCGGAGCAAAAAAGACAAACGTCCAGCTTTTGCTGCCACAGCAAAGGTGCCAGCGGGGAAAAGTAATGCTGGTTCTCACTGCCTCCTGGAACTCTTTGAAATGCCACAGACAATTTTGCACTCTCTGCTTTCCTGCAGACTCCATCCTCAAAAGCACCTGTTTTTGCTTTCGGCAGCCTCCGGAGCAAAAAAGACAAACGTCCAGCTTTTGCTGCCACAGCAAAGGTGCCAGCGGGGAAAAGTAATGCTGGTTCTCACTGCCTCCTGGAACCCTTTCAAATGCCACAGACAATTTGGCCCTCTCTGCTTTCCTGCGGACTCCATCCTCAAAAGCACCTGTTTTCGCTTTCGACATCCTCAGGAGCAAAAAAGACAAACGTCCAGCTTTTGCTGCCACAGCAAAGGTGCCAGCGGGGAAAAGTAATGCTGGTTCTCACTGCCTCCTGGAACCCTTTCAAATGCCACAGACAATTTGGCCCTCTCTGCTTTCCTGCGGACTCCATCCTCAAAAGCACTTGTTTTTCTTTCGGCAACCTCCGGAGCAAAAAAGACAAACGTCCAGCTTTTGCTGCCACAGCAAAGGTGCCAGCGGGGAAAAGTGATGCTGGTTCTCACTGCCTCCTGGAACCCTTTCAAATGCCCCAGACAATTTGGCCCTCTCTGCTTTCCTGCGGACTCCAACCTCAAAAGCACCTGTTTTTGCTTTCGGCAGCCTCCGGAGCAAAAAAGACAAACGTCCAGCTTTTGCTGCCACAGCAAAGGTGCCAGCGGGGAAAAGTAATGCTGGTTCTCACTGCCTCCTGGAACCCTTTCAAATGCCACAGACAATTTGGCCCTCTCTGCTTTCCTGAGGACTCCATCCTCAAAAGCACCTGTTTTCGCTTTCGGCAGCCTCCGGAGCAAAAAAGACAAACGTCCAGCTTTTGCTGCCACAGCAAAGGTGCCAGCGGAGAAAAGTAATGCTGGTTCTCACTGCCTCCTGGAACCCTTTAAAATGCCACAGTCAATTTGGCTCTCTCTGCTTTCCTGCGGACTCCATCCTCAAAAGCACCTATTTTCGCTTTCGGCAGCCTCCGGAGCAAAAAAGACAAACGTCCAGCTTTTGCTGCCACAGCAAAGGTGCCAGCGGGGAAAAGTAATGCTGGTTCTCACTGCCTCCTGGAACTCTTTGAAATGCCACAGACAATTTTGCACTCTCTGCTTTCCTGCAGACTCCATCCTCAAAAGCACCTGTTTTTGCTTTCGGCAGCCTCCGGAGCAAAAAAGACAAACGTCCAGCTTTTGCTGCCACAGCAAAGGTGCCAGCGGGGAAAAGTAATGCTGGTTCTCACTGCCTCCTGGAACCCTTTCAAATGCCACAGACAATTTGGCCCTCTCTGCTTTCCTGCGGACTCCATCCTCAAAAGCACCTGTTTTCGCTTTCGACATCCTCAGGAGCAAAAAAGACAAACGTCCAGCTTTTGCTGCCACAGCAAAGGTGCCAGCGGGGAAAAGTAATGCTGGTTCTCACTGCCTCCTGGAACCCTTTCAAATGCCACAGACAATTTGGCCCTCTCTGCTTTCCTGCGGACTCCATCCTCAAAAGCACTTGTTTTTCTTTCGGCAACCTCCGGAGCAAAAAAGACAAACGTCCAGCTTTTGCTGCCACAGCAAAGGTGCCAGCGGGGAAAAGTGATGCTGGTTCTCACTGCCTCCTGGAACTCTTTCAAATGCCACAGACAATTTGGCCCTCTCTGCTTTCCTACGGACTCCATCTTCAAAAGCACCTGTTTTCGCTTTCGGCAGCCTCCGGAGCAAAAAAGACAAACGTCCAGCTTTTGCTGCCACAGCAAAGGTGCCAGCGGAGAAAAGTGATGCTGGTTCTCACTGCCTCCTGGAACCCTTTAAAATGCCACAGTCAATTTGGCTCTCTCTGCTTTCCTGCGGACTCCATCCTCAAAAGCACCTATTTTCGCTTTCGGCAGCCTCCGGAGCAAAAAAGACAAACGTCCAGCTTTTGCTGCCACAGCAAAGGTGCCAGCGGGGAAAAGTAATGCTGGTTCTCACTGCCTCCTGGAACTCTTTGAAATGCCACAGACAATTTTGCACTCTCTGCTTTCCTGCAGACTCCATCCTCAAAAGCACCTGTTTTTGCTTTCGGCAGCCTCCGGAGCAAAAAAGACAAACGTCCAGCTTTTGCTGCCACAGCAAAGGTGCCAGCGGGGAAAAGTAATGCTGGTTCTCACTGCCTCCTGGAACCCTTTCAAATGCCACAGACAATTTGGCCCTCTCTGCTTTCCTGCGGACTCCATCCTCAAAAGCACCTGTTTTCGCTTTCGACATCCTCAGGAGCAAAAAAGACAAACGTCCAGCTTTTGCTGCCACAGCAAAGGTGCCAGCGGGGAAAAGTAATGCTGGTTCTCACTGCCTCCTGGAACCCTTTCAAATGCCACAGACAATTTGGCCCTCTCTGCTTTCCTGCGGACTCCATCCTCAAAAGCACTTGTTTTTCTTTCGGCAACCTCCGGAGCAAAAAAGACAAACGTCCAGCTTTTGCTGCCACAGCAAAGGTGCCAGCGGGGAAAAGTGATGCTGGTTCTCACTGCCTCCTGGAACCCTTTCAAATGCCACAGACAATTTGGCCCTCTCTGCTTTCCTGCGGACTCCATCCTCAAAAGCACCTGTTTTTGCTTTCGGCAGCCTCCGGAGCAAAAAAGACAAACGTCCAGCTTTTGCTGCCACAGCAAAGGTGCCAGCGGGGAAAAGTGATGCTGGTTCTCACTGCCTCCTGGAACTCTTTCAAATGCCCCAGAAAATTTGGCCCTCTCTGCTTTCCTGCGGACTCCATCCTCAAAAGCATCTCTTTTCGCTTTCGGCAGCCTCCGGAGGAAAAAAGACAAACGTCCAGCTTTTGCTGCCACAGCAAAGGTGCCAGCGGGGAAAAGTAATGCTGGTTCTCACTTCCTCCTGGAACTCTTTCAAATGCCACAGACAATTTTGCACTCTCTGCTTTCCTGCGGACTCCATCCTCAAAAGCACCTGTTTTTGCTTTCGGCAGCCTCCGGAGCAAAAAAGACAAACGTCTAGCTTTTGCTGCCACAGCAAAGGTGCCAGCGGGGAAAAGTAATGCTGGTTCTCACTTCCTCCTGGAACTCTTTCAAATGCCACAGACAATTTGGCCCTCTCTGCTTTCCTGCGGACTCCATCCTCAAAAGCACTTGTTTTCTCTTTCGGCAACCTCCGGAGCAAAAAAGACAAACGTCCAGCTTTTGCTGCCACAGCAAAGGTGCCAGCGGGGAAAAGTGATGCTGGTTCTCACTGCCTCCTGGAACCCTTTCAAATGCACCACACAATTTTGCACTCTCTGCTTTCCTGCGGACTCCATCCTCAAAAGCACCTGTTTTCGCTTTCGGCAACCTCCGGAGCAAAAAAGACAAACGTCCAGCTTTTGCTGCCACAGCAAAGGTGCCAGCGGGGAAAAGTAATGCTGGTTCTCACTGCCTCCTGGAACTCTTTCAAATGCCCGAGAAAATTTGGCCCTATCTGCTTTCCTGCGGACTCTATCCTCAAAAGCATCTCTTTTCGGTTTCGGCAGCCTCCGGAGCAAAAAAGACAAACGTCCAGCTTTTGCTGCCACAGCAAAGGTGCCAGCGGGGAAAAGTAATGCTGGTTCTCACTGCCTCCTGGAACTCTTTCAAATGCCACAGACAATTTTGCACTCTCTGCTTTCCTGCGGACTCCAACCTCAAAAGCACCTGTTTTTGCTTTCGGCAGCCTCCGGAGCAAAAAAGACAAACGTCCAGCTTTTGCTGCCACAGCAAAGGTGCCAGCGGGGAAAAGTGATGCTGGTTCTCACTGCCTCCTGGAACCCTTTCAAATGCCCCAGACAATTTGGCCCTCTCTGCTTTCCTGCGGACTCCATCCTCAAAAGCACCTGTTTTCGCTTTCGGCAGCCTCCGGAGCAAAAAAGACAAACGTCCAGCTTTTGCTGCCACAGCAAAGGTGCCAGCGGGGAAAAGTAATGCTGGTTCTCACTTCCTCCTGGAACCCTTTCAAATGCCACAGTCAATTTGGCTCTCTCTGCTTTCCTGCGGACTCCATCCTCAAAAGCACCTGTTTTCGCTTTCGGCAGCCTCCGGAGCAAAAAAGACAAACGTCCAGCTTTTGCTGCCACAGCAAAGGTGCCAGCGGAGAAACGTAATGCTGGTTCTCACTGCCTCCTGGAACCCTTTAAAATGCCACAGACAATTTGGCCCTCTCTGCTTTCCTGAGGACTCCATCCTCAAAAGCACTTGTTTTTCTTTCGGCAACCTCCGGAGCAAAAAAGACAAACGTCCAGCTTTTGCTGCCACAGCAAAGGTGCCAGCGGGGAAAAGTGATGCTGGTTCTCACTGCCTCCTGGAACCCTTTCAAATGCCACAGACAATTTGGCCCTCTCTGCTTTCCTGCGGACTCCATCCTCAAAAGCACCTGTTTTTGCTTTCGGCAGCCTCCGGAGCAAAAAAGACAAACGTCCAGCTTTTGCTGCCACAGCAAAGGTGCCAGCGGGGAAAAGTGATGCTGGTTCTCACTGCCTCCTGGAACTCTTTCAAATGCCCCAGAAAATTTGGCCCTCTCTGCTTTCCTGCGGACTCCATCCTCAAAAGCATCTCTTTTCGCTTTCGGCAGCCTCCGGAGGAAAAAAGACAAACGTCCAGCTTTTGCTGCCACAGCAAAGGTGCCAGCGGGGAAAAGTAATGCTGGTTCTCACTTCCTCATGGAACTCTTTCAAATGCCACAGACAATTTTGCACTCTCTGCTTTCCTGCGGACTCCATCCTCAAAAGCACCTGTTTTTGCTTTCGGCAGCCTCCGGAGCAAAAAAGACAAACGTCTAGCTTTTGCTGCCACAGCAAAGGTGCCAGCGGGGAAAAGTAATGCTGGTTCTCACTTCCTCCTGGAACTCTTTGAAATGCCACAGACAATTTGGCCCTCTCTGCTTTCCTGCGGACTCCATCCTCAAAAGCACTTGTTTTCTCTTTCGGCAACCTCCGGAGCAAAAAAGACAAACGTCCAGCTTTTGCTGCCACAGCAAAGGTGCCAGCGGGGAAAAGTGATGCTGGTTCTCACTGCCTCCTGGAACCCTTTCAAATGCACCACACAATTTGGCCCTCTCTGCTTTCCTGCGGACTCCATCCTCAAAAGCACCTGTTTTCGCTTTCGGCAACCTCCGGAGCAAAAAAGACAAACGTCCAGCTTTTGCTGCCACAGCAAAGGTGCCAGCGGGGAAAAGTAATGCTGGTTCTCACTGCCTCCTGGAACTCTTTCAAATGCCCGAGAAAATTTGGCCCTCTCTGCTTTCCTGCGGACTCTATCCTCAAAAGCATCTCTTTTCGCTTTCGGCAGCCTCCGGAGCAAAAAAGACAAACGTCCAGCTTTTGCTGCCACAGCAAAGGTGCCAGCGGGGAAAAGTAATGCTGGTTCTCACTGCCTCCTGGAACTCTTTCAAATGCCACAGACAATTTTGCACTCTCTGCTTTCCTGCGGACTCCAACCTCAAAAGCACCTGTTTTTGCTTTCGGCAGCCTCCGGAGCAAAAAAGACAAACGTCCAGCTTTTGCTGCCACAGCAAAGGTGCCAGCGGGGAAAAGTGATGCTGGTTCTCACTGCCTCCTGGAACCCTTTCAAATGCCCCAGACAATTTGGCCCTCTCTGCTTTCCTGCGGACTCCATCCTCAAAAGCACTTGTTTTCTCTTTCGGCAACCTCCGGAGCAAAAAAGACAAACGTCCAGCTTTTGCTGCCACAGCAAAGGTGCCAGCGGGGAAAAGTGATGCTGGTTCTCACTGCCTCCTGGAACCCTTTCAAATGCACCACACAATTTGGCCCTCTCTGCTTTCCTGCGGACTCCATCCTCAAAAGCACCTGTTTTCGCTTTCGGCAACCTCCGGAGCAAAAAAGACAAACGTCCAGCTTTTGCTGCCACAGCAAAGGTGCCAGCGGGGAAAAGTAATGCTGGTTCTCACTGCCTCCTGGAACTCTTTCAAATGCCCGAGAAAATTTGGCCCTCTCTGCTTTCCTGCGGACTCTATCCTCAAAAGCATCTCTTTTCGCTTTCGGCAGCCTCCGGAGCAAAAAAGACAAACGTCCAGCTTTTGCTGCCACAGCAAAGGTGCCAGCGGGGAAAAGTAATGCTGGTTCTCACTGCCTCCTGGAACTCTTTCAAATGCCACAGACAATTTTGCACTCTCTGCTTTCCTGCGGACTCCAACCTCAAAAGCACCTGTTTTTGCTTTCGGCAGCCTCCGGAGCAAAAAAGACAAACGTCCAGCTTTTGCTGCCACAGCAAAGGTGCCAGCGGGGAAAAGTGATGCTGGTTCTCACTGCCTCCTGGAACCCTTTCAAATGCCCCAGACAATTTGGCCCTCTCTGCTTTCCTGCGGACTCCATCCTCAAAAGCACCTGTTTTCGCTTTCGGCAGCCTCCGGAGGAAAAAAGACAAACGTCCAGCTTTTGCTGCCACAGCAAAGGTGCCAGCGGGGAAAAGTAATGCTGGTTCTCACTTCCTCCTGGAACCCTTTCAAATGCCACAGTCAATTTGGCTCTCTCTGCTTTCCTGCGGACTCCATCCTCAAAAGCACCTGTTTTCGCTTTCGGCAGCCTCCGGAGCAAAAAAGACAAACGTCCAGCTTTTGCTGCCACAGCAAAGGTGCCAGCGGAGAAAAGTAATGCTGGTTCTCACTGCCTCCTGGAACCCTTTAAAATGCCACAGACAATTTGGCCCTCTCTGCTTTCCTGAGGACTCCATCCTCAAAAGCACCTGTTTTCGCTTTCGGCAGCCTCCGGAGCAAAAAAGACAAACGTCCAGCTTTTGCTGCCACAGCAAAGGTGCCAGCGGGGAAAAGTAATGCTGGTTCTCACTGCCTCCTGGAACTCTTTGAAATGCCACAGACAATTTTGCACTCTCTGCTTTCCTGCAGACTCCATCCTCAAAAGCACCTCTTTTTGCTTTCGGCAGCCTCCGGAGCAAAAAAGACAAACGTCCAGCTTTTGCTGCCACAGCAAAGGTGCCAGCGGGGAAAAGTAATGCTGGTTCTCACTGCCTCCTGGAACTCTTTCAAATGCCCCAGACAATTTGGCCCTATCTGCTTTCCTGCGGACTCTATCCTCAAAAGCATCTCTTTTCGCTTTCGGCAGCCTCCGGAGCAAAAAAGACAAACGTCCAGCTTTTGCTGCCACAGCAAATGTGCCAGCGGGGAAAAGTAATGCTGGTTCTCACTGCCTCCTGGAACTCTTTCAAATGCCACAGACAATTTTGCACTCTCTGCTTTCCTGCGGACTCCAACCTCAAAAGCACCTGTTTTTGCTTTCGGCAGCCTCCGGAGCAAAAAAGACAAACGTCCAGCTTTTGCTGCCACAGCAAAGGTGCCAGCGGGGAAAAGTGATGCTGGTTCTCACTGCCTCCTGGAACCCTTTCAAATGCCCCAGACAATTTGGCCCTCTCTGCTTTCCTGCGGACTCCATCCTCAAAAGCACTTGTTTTCGCTTTCGGCAGCCTCAGGAGCAAAAAAGACAAACGTCCAGCTTTTGCTGCCACAGCAAAGGTGCCAGCGGGGAAAAGTGATGCTGGTTCTCACTGCCTCCTGGAACCCTTTCAAATGCACCACACAATTTGGCCCTCTCTGCTTTCCTGCGGACTCCATCCTCAAAAGCACCTGTTTTCGCTTTCGGCAGCCTCCGGAGCAAAAAAGACAAACGTCCAGCTTTTGCTGCCACAGCAAAGGTGCCAGAGGGGAAAAGTAATGCTGGTTCTCACTTCCTCCTGGAACCCTTTCAAATGCCACAGTCAATTTGGCTCTCTCTGCTTTCCTGCGGACTCCATCCTCAAAAGCACCTGTTTTCGCTTTCGGCAGCCTCCGGAGCAAAAAAGACAAACGTCCAGCTTTTGTTGCCACAGCAAAGGTGCCAGCGGAGAAAAGTAATGCTGGTTCTCACTGCCTCCTGGAACCCTTTAAAATGCCACAGACAATTTGGCCCTCTCTGCTTTCCTGAGGACTCCATCCTCAAAAGCACCTGTTTTCGCTTTCGGCAGCCTCCGGAGCAAAAAAGACAAACGTCCAGCTTTTGCTGCCACAGCAAAGGTGCCAGCGGGGAAAAGTAATGCTGGTTCTCACTGCCTCCTGGAACTCTTTGAAATGCCACAGACAATTTTGCACTCTCTGCTTTCCTGCAGACTCCATCCTCAAAAGCACCTGTTTTTGCGTTCGGCAGCCTCCGGAGCAAAAAAGACAAACGTCCAGCTTTTGCTGCCACAGCAAAGGTGCCAGCGGGGAAAAGTAATGCTGGTTCTCACTGCCTCCTGGAACCCTTTCAAATGCCACAGACAATTTGGCCCTCTCTGCTTTCCTGCGGACTCCATCCTCAAAAGCACCTGTTTTCGCTTTCGACATCCTCAGGAGCAAAAAAGACAAACGTCCAGCTTTTGCTGCCACAGCAAAGGTGCCAGCGGGGAAAAGTAATGCTGGTTCTCACTGCCTCCTGGAACCCTTTCAAATGCCACAGACAATTTGGCCCTCTCTGCTTTCCTGCGGACTCCATCCTCAAAAGCACCTGTTTTTGTTTTCGGCAGCCTCCGGAGCAAAAAAGACAAACGTCCAGCTTTTGCTGCCACAGCAAAGGTGCCAGCGGAGAAAAGTAATGCTGGTTCTCACTGCCTCCTGGAACCCTTTAAAATGCCACAGTCAATTTGGCTCTCTCTGCTTTCCTGCGGACTCCATCCTCAAAAGCACCTATTTTCGCTTTCGGCAGCCTCCGGAGCAAAAAAAGACAAACGTCCAGCTTTTGCTGCCACAGCAAAGGTGCCAGCGGGGAAAAGTAATGCTGGTTCTCACTGCCTCCTGGAACTCTTTGAAATGCCACAGACAATTTTGCACTCTCTGCTTTCCTGCAGACTCCATCCTCAAAAGCACCTGTTTTTGCTTTCGGCAGCCTCCGGAGCAAAAAAGACAAACGTCCAGCTTTTGCTGCCACAGCAAAGGTGCCAGCGGGGAAAAGTAATGCTGGTTCTCACTGCCTCCTGGAACCCTTTCAAATGCCACAGACAATTTGGCCCTCTCTGCTTTCCTGCGGACTCCATCCTCAAAAGCACCTGTTTTCGCTTTCGACATCCTCAGGAGCAAAAAAGACAAACGTCCAGCTTTTGCTGCCACAGCAAAGGTGCCAGCGGGGAAAAGTAATGCTGGTTCTCACTGCCTCCTGGAACCCTTTCAAATGCCACAGACAATTTGGCCCTCTCTGCTTTCCTGCGGACTCCATCCTCAAAAGCACTTGTTTTTCTTTCGGCAACCTCCGGAGCAAAAAAGACAAACGTCCAGCTTTTGCTGCCACAGCAAAGGTGCCAGCGGGGAAAAGTGATGCTGGTTCTCACTGCCTCCTGGAACTCTTTCAAATGCCACAGACAATTTGGCCCTCTCTGCTTTCCTACGGACTCCATCTTCAAAAGCACCTGTTTTCGCTTTCGGCAGCCTCCGGAGCAAAAAAGACAAACGTCCAGCTTTTGCTGCCACAGCAAAGGTGCCAGCGGGGAAAAGTAATGCTGGTTCTCACTGCCTCCTGGAACCCTTTCAAATGCCCCAGACAATTTGGCCCTCTCTGCTTTCCTGAGGACTCCATCCTCAAAAGCACCTGTTTTCGCTTTCGGCAGCCTCCGGAGCAAAAAAGACAAACGTCCAGCTTTTGCTGCCACAGCAAAGGTGCCAGCGGGGAAAAGTAATGCTGGTTCTCACTGCCTCCTGGAACTCTTTCAAATGCCCGAGAAAATTTGGCCCTATCTGCTTTCCTGCGGACTCTATCCTCAAAAGCATCTCTTTTCGGTTTCGGCAGCCTCCGGAGCAAAAAAGACAAACGTCCAGCTTTTGCTGCCACAGCAAAGGTGCCAGCGGGGAAAAGTAATGCTGGTTCTCACTGCCTCCTGGAACTCTTTCAAATGCCACAGACAATTTTGCACTCTCTGCTTTCCTGCGGACTCCAACCTCAAAAGCACCTGTTTTTGCTTTCGGCAGCCTCCGGAGCAAAAAAGACAAACGTCCAGCTTTTGCTGCCACAGCAAAGGTGCCAGCGGGGAAAAGTGATGCTGGTTCTCACTGCCTCCTGGAACCCTTTCAAATGCCACAGACAATTTGGCCCTCTCTGCTTTCCTGAGGACTCCATCCTCAAAAGCACCTGTTTTCGCTTTCGGCAGCCTCCGGAGCAAAAAAGACAAACGTCCAGCTTTTGCTGCCACAGCAAAGGTGCCAGCGGGGAAAAGTAATGCTGGTTCTCACTTCCTCCTGGAACCCTTTCAAATGCCACAGTCAATTTGGCTCTCTCTGCTTTCCTGCGGACTCCATCCTCAAAAGCACCTGTTTTCGCTTTCGGCAGCCTCCGGAGCAAAAAAGACAAACGTCCAGCTTTTGCTGCCACAGCAAAGGTGCCAGCCGGGAAAAGTAATGCTGGTTCTCACTGCCTCCTGGAACCCTTTAAAATGCCACAGACAATTTGGCCCTCTCTGCTTTCCTGAGGACTCCATCCTCAAAAGCACCTGTTTTCGCTTTCGGCAGCCTCCGGAGCAAAAAAGACAAACGTCCAGCTTTTGCTGCCACAGCAAAGGTGCCAGCGGGGAAAAGTAATGCTGGTTCTCACTGCCTCCTGGAACTCTTTGAAATGCCACAGACAATTTTGCACTCTCTGCTTTCCTGCAGACTCCATCCTCAAAAGCACCTCTTTTTGCTTTCGGCAGCCTCCGGAGCAAAAAAGACAAACGTCCAGCTTTTGCTGCCACAGCAAAGGTGCCAGCGGGGAAAAGTAATGCTGGTTCTCACTGCCTCCTGGAACTCTTTCAAATGCCCGAGAAAATTTGGCCCTATCTGCTTTCCTGCGGACTCTATCCTCAAAAGCATCTCTTTTCGCTTTCGGCAGCCTCCGGAGCAAAAAAGACAAACGTCCAGCTTTTGCTGCCACAGCAAAGGTGCCAGCGGGGAAAAGTAATGCTGGTTCTCACTGCCTCCTGGAACTCTTTCAAATGCCACAGACAATTTTGCACTCTCTGCTTTCCTGCGGACTCCAACCTCAAAAGCACCTGTTTTTGCTTTCGGCAGCCTCCGGAGCAAAAAAAGACAAACGTCCAGCTTTTGCTGCCACAGCAAAGGTGCCAGCGGGGAAAAGTGATGCTGGTTCTCACTGCCTCCTGGAACCCTTTCAAATGCCCCAGACAATTTGGCCCTCTCTGCTTTCCTGCGGACTCCATCCTCAAAAGCACTTGTTTTCGCTTTCGGCAGCCTCAGGAGCAAAAAAGACAAACGTCCAGCTTTTGCTGCCACAGCAAAGGTGCCAGCGGGGAAAAGTGATGCTGGTTCTCACTGCCTCCTGGAACCCTTTCAAATGCACCACACAATTTGGCCCTCTCTGCTTTCCTGCGGACTCCATCCTCAAAAGCACCTGTTTTTGCTTTCGGCAGCCTCCGGAGCAAAAAAGACAAACGTCCAGCTTTTGCTGCCACAGCAAAGGTGCCAGAGGGGAAAAGTAATGCTGGTTCTCACTTCCTCCTGGAACCCTTTCAAATGCCACAGTCAATTTGGCTCTCTCTGCTTTCCTGCGGACTCCATCCTCAAAAGCACCTGTTTTCGCTTTCGGCAGCCTCCGGAGCAAAAAAGACAAACGTCCAGCTTTTGTTGCCACAGCAAAGGTGCCAGCGGAGAAAAGTAATGCTGGTTCTCACTGCCTCCTGGAACCCTTTAAAATGCCACAGACAATTTGGCCCTCTCTGCTTTCCTGAGGACTCCATCCTCAAAAGCACCTGTTTTCGCTTTCGGCAGCCTCCGGAGCAAAAAAGACAAACGTCCAGCTTTTGCTGCCACAGCAAAGGTGCCAGCGGGGAAAAGTAATGCTGGTTCTCACTGCCTCCTGGAACTCTTTGAAATGCCACAGACAATTTTGCACTCTCTGCTTTCCTGCAGACTCCATCCTCAAAAGCACCTGTTTTTGCTTTCGGCAGCCTCCGGAGCAAAAAAGACAAACGTCCAGCTTTTGCTGCCACAGCAAAGGTGCCAGCGGGGAAAAGTAATGCTGGTTCTCACTGCCTCCTGGAACCCTTTCAAATGCCACAGACAATTTGGCCCTCTCTGCTTTCCTGCGGACTCCATCCTCAAAAGCACCTGTTTTCGCTTTCGACATCCTCAGGAGCAAAAAAGACAAACGTCCAGCTTTTGCTGCCACAGCAAAGGTGCCAGCGGGGAAAAGTAATGCTGGTTCTCACTGCCTCCTGGAACCCTTTCAAATGCCACAGACAATTTGGCCCTCTCTGCTTTCCTGCGGACTCCATCCTCAAAAGCACCTGTTTTCGCTTTCGGCAGCCTCCGGAGCAAAAAAGACAAACGTCCAGCTTTTGCTGCCACAGCAAAGGTGCCAGCGGAGAAAAGTAATGCTGGTTCTCACTGCCTCCTGGAACCCTTTAAAATGCCACAGTCAATTTGGCTCTCTCTGCTTTCCTGCGGACTCCATCCTCAAAAGCACCTATTTTCGCTTTCGGCAGCCTCCGGAGCAAAAAAGACAAACGTCCAGCTTTTGCTGCCACAGCAAAGGTGCCAGCGGAGAAAAGTGATGCTGGTTCTCACTGCCTCCTGGAACCCTTTAAAATGCCACAGTCAATTTGGCTCTCTCTGCTTTCCTGCGGACTCCATCCTCAAAAGCACCTATTTTCGCTTTCGGCAGCCTCCGGAGCAAAAAAGACAAACGTCCAGCTTTTGCTGCCACAGCAAAGGTGCCAGCGGGGAAAAGTAATGCTGGTTCTCACTGCCTCCTGGAACTCTTTGAAATGCCACAGACAATTTTGCACTCTCTGCTTTCCTGCAGACTCCATCCTCAAAAGCACCTGTTTTTGCTTTCGGCAGCCTCCGGAGCAAAAAAGACAAACGTCCAGCTTTTGCTGCCACAGCAAAGGTGCCAGCGGGGAAAAGTAATGCTGGTTCTCACTGCCTCCTGGAACCCTTTCAAATGCCACAGACAATTTGGCCCTCTCTGCTTTCCTGCGGACTCCATCCTCAAAAGCACCTGTTTTCGCTTTCGACATCCTCAGGAGCAAAAAAGACAAACGTCCAGCTTTTGCTGCCACAGCAAAGGTGCCAGCGGAGAAAAGTAATGCTGGTTCTCACTGCCTCCTGGAACCCTTTCAAATGCCACAGACAATTTGGCCCTCTCTGCTTTCCTGCGGACTCCATCCTCAAAAGCACTTGTTTTTCTTTCGGCAACCTCCGGAGCAAAAAAGACAAACGTCCAGCTTTTGCTGCCACAGCAAAGGTGCCAGCGGGGAAAAGTGATGCTGGTTCTCACTGCCTCCTGGAACCCTTTCAAATGCCACAGACAATTTGGCCCTCTCTGCTTTCCTGCGGACTCCATCCTCAAAAGCACCTGTTTTTGCTTTCGGCAGCCTCCGGAGCAAAAAAGACAAACGTCCAGCTTTTGCTGCCACAGCAAAGGTGCCAGCGGGGAAAAGTGATGCTGGTTCTCACTGCCTCCTGGAACTCTTTCAAATGCCCCAGAAAATTTGGCCCTCTCTGCTTTCCTGCGGACTCCATCCTCAAAAGCATCTCTTTTCGCTTTCGGCAGCCTCCGGAGGAAAAAAGACAAACGTCCAGCTTTTGCTGCCACAGCAAAGGTGCCAGCGGGGAAAAGTAATGCTGGTTCTCACTTCCTCCTGGAACTCTTTCAAATGCCACAGACAATTTTGCACTCTCTGCTTTCCTGCGGACTCCATCCTCAAAAGCACCTGTTTTTGCTTTCGGCAGCCTCCGGAGCAAAAAAGACAAACGTCTAGCTTTTGCTGCCACAGCAAAGGTGCCAGCGGGGAAAAGTAATGCTGGTTCTCACTTCCTCCTGGAACTCTTTCAAATGCCACAGACAATTTGGCCCTCTCTGCTTTCCTGCGGACTCCATCCTCAAAAGCACTTGTTTTCTCTTTCGGCAACCTCCGGAGCAAAAAAGACAAACGTCCAGCTTTTGCTGCCACAGCAAAGGTGCCAGCGGGGAAAAGTGATGGTGGTTCTCACTGCCTCCTGGAACCCTTTAAAATGCACCACACAATTTGGCCCTCTCTGCTTTCCTGCGGACTCCATCCTCAAAAGCACCTGTTTTCGCTTTCGGCAACCTCCGGAGCAAAAAAGACAAACGTCCAGCTTTTGCTGCCACAGCAAAGGTGCCAGCGGGGAAAAGTAATGCTGGTTCTCACTGCCTCCTGGAACTCTTTCAAATGCCCGAGAAAATTTGGCCCTATCTGCTTTCCTGCGGACTCTATCCTCAAAAGCATCTCTTTTCGCTTTCGGCAGCCTCCGGAGCAAAAAAGACAAACGTCCAGCTTTTGCTGCCACAGCAAAGGTGCCAGCGGGGAAAAGTAATGCTGGTTCTCACTGCCTCCTGGAACTCTTTCAAATGCCACAGACAATTTTGCACTCTCTGCTTTCCTGCGGACTCCAACCTCAAAAGCACCTGTTTTTGCTTTCGGCAGCCTCCGGAGCAAAAAAGACAAACGTCCAGCTTTTGCTGCCACAGCAAAGGTGCCAGCGGGGAAAAGTGATGCTGGTTCTCACTGCCTCCTGGAACCCTTTCAAATGCCCCAGACAATTTGGCCCTCTCTGCTTTCCTGCGGACTCCATCCTCAAAAGCACCTGTTTTCGCTTTCGGCAGCCTCCGGAGCAAAAAAGACAAACGTCCAGCTTTTGCTGCCACAGCAAAGGTGCCAGCGGGGAAAAGTAATGCTGGTTCTCACTTCCTCCTGGAACCCTTTCAAATGCCACAGTCAATTTGGCTCTCTCTGCTTTCCTGCGGACTCCATCCTCAAAAGCACCTGTTTTCGCTTTCGGCAGCCTCCGGAGCAAAAAAGACAAACGTCCAGCTTTTGCTGCCACAGCAAAGGTGCCAGCGGAGAAAAGTAATGCTGGTTCTCACTGCCTCCTGGAACCCTTTAAAATGCCACAGACAATTTGGCCCTCTCTGCTTTCCTGAGGACTCCATCCTCAAAAGCACCTGTTTTCGCTTTCGGCAGCCTCCGGAGCAAAAAAGACAAACGTCCAGCTTTTGCTGCCACAGCAAAGGTGCCAGCGGGGAAAAGTAATGCTGGTTCTCACTGCCTCCTGGAACTCTTTGAAATGCCACAGACAATTTTGCACTCTCTGCTTTCCTGCAGACTCCATCCTCAAAAGCACCTGTTTTTGCTTTCGGCAGCCTCCGGAGCAAAAAAGACAAACGTCCAGCTTTTGCTGCCACAGCAAAGGTGCCAGCGGGGAAAAGTAATGCTGGTTCTCACTGCCTCCTGGAACTCTTTCAAATGCCACAGACAATTTCGCACTCTCTGCTTTCCTGCGGACTGCAACCTCAAAAGCACCTGTTTTTTCTTTCGGCAGCCTCCGGAGCAAAAAAGACAAACGTCCAGCTTTTGCTGCCACAGCAAAGGTGCCAGCGGGGAAAAGTGATGCTGGTTCTCACTGCCTCCTGGAACCCTTTCAAATGCACCACACAATTTGGCCCTCTCTGCTTTCCTGCGGACTCCATCCTCAAAAGCACTTGTTTTCGCTTTCGGCAGCCTCAGGAGCAAAAAAGACAAACGTCCAGCTTTTGCTGCCACAGCAAAGGTGCCAGCGGGGAAAAGTGATGCTGGTTCTCACTGCCTCCTGGAACCCTTTCAAATGCACCACACAATTTGGCCCTCTCTGCTTTCCTGCGGACTCCATCCTCAAAAGCACCTGTTTTCGCTTTCGGCAGCCTCCGGAGCAAAAAAGACAAACGTCCAGCTTTTGCTGCCACAGCAAAGGTGCCAGAGGGGAAAAGTAATGCTGGTTCTCACTTCCTCCTGGAACCCTTTCAAATGCCACAGTCAATTTGGCTCTCTCTGCTTTCCTGCGGACTCCATCCTCAAAAGCACCTGTTTTCGCTTTCGGCAGCCTCCGGAGCAAAAAAGACAAACGTCCAGCTTTTGTTGCCACAGCAAAGGTGCCAGCGGAGAAAAGTAATGCTGGTTCTCACTGCCTCCTGGAACCCTTTAAAATGCCACAGACAATTTGGCCCTCTCTGCTTTCCTGAGGACTCCATCCTCAAAAGCACCTGTTTTCGCTTTCGGCAGCCTCCGGAGCAAAAAAGACAAACGTCCAGCTTTTGCTGCCACAGCAAAGGTGCCAGCGGGGAAAAGTAATGCTGGTTCTCACTGCCTCCTGGAACTCTTTGAAATGCCACAGACAATTTTGCACTCTCTGCTTTCCTGCAGACTCCATCCTCAAAAGCACCTGTTTTTGCTTTCGGCAGCCTCCGGAGCAAAAAAGACAAACGTCCAGCTTTTGCTGCCACAGCAAAGGTGCCAGCGGGGAAAAGTAATGCTGGTTCTCACTGCCTCCTGGAACCCTTTCAAATGCCACAGACAATTTGGCCCTCTCTGCTTTCCTGCGGACTCCATCCTCAAAAGCACCTGTTTTCGCTTTCGACATCCTCAGGAGCAAAAAAGACAAACGTCCAGCTTTTGCTGCCACAGCAAAGGTGCCAGCGGGGAAAAGTAATGCTGGTTCTCACTGCCTCCTGGAACCCTTTCAAATGCCACAGACAATTTGGCCCTCTCTGCTTTCCTGCGGACTCCATCCTCAAAAGCACTTGTTTTTCTTTCGGCAAATTCCGGAGCAAAAAAGACAAACGTCCAGCTTTTGCTGCCACAGCAAAGGTGCCAGCGGGGAAAAGTGATGCTGGTTCTCACTGCCTCCTGGAACCCTTTCAAATGCCACAGACAATTTGGCCCTCTCTGCTTTCCTGCGGACTCCATCCTCAAAAGCACCTGTTTTTGCTTTCGGCAGCCTCCGGAGCAAAAAAGACAAACGTCCAGCTTTTGCTGCCACAGCAAAGGTGCCAGCGGGGAAAAGTGATGCTGGTTCTCACTGCCTCCTGGAACCCTTTCAAATGCCCCAGACAATTTGGCCCTCTCTGCTTTCCTGCGGACTCCATCCTCAAAAGCACCTTTTTTCGCTTTCGGCAGCCTCCGGAGCAAAAAAGACAAACGTCCAGCTTTTGCTGCCACAGCAAAGGTGCCAGCGGGGAAAAGTAATGCTGGTTCTCACTGCCTCCTGGAACTCTTTCAAATGCCCCAGAAAATTTGGCCCTCTCTGCTTTCCTGCGGACTCCATCCTCAAAAGCATCTCTTTTCGCTTTCGGCAGCCTCCGGAGCAAAAAAGACAAACGTCCAGCTTTTGCTGCCACAGCAAAGGTGCCAGCGGGGAAAAGTAATGCTGGTTCTCACTGCCTCCTGGAACTCTTTGAAATGCCACAGACAATTTTGCACTCTCTGCTTTCCTGCAGACTCCATCCTCAAAAGCACCTGTTTTTGCTTTCGGCAGCCTCCGGAGCAAAAAAGACAAACGTCCAGCTTTTGCTGCCACAGCAAAGGTGCCAGCGGGGAAAAGTAATGCTGGTTCTCACTGCCTCCTGGAACCCTTTCAAATGCCACAGACAATTTGGCCCTCTCTGCTTTCCTGCGGACTCCATCCTCAAAAGCACCTGTTTTCGCTTTCGACATCCTCAGGAGCAAAAAAGACAAACGTCCAGCTTTTGCTGCCACAGCAAAGGTGCCAGCGGGGAAAAGTAATGCTGGTTCTCACTGCCTCCTGGAACCCTTTCAAATGCCACAGACAATTTGGCCCTCTCTGCTTTCCTGCGGACTCCATCCTCAAAAGCACTTGTTTTTCTTTCGGCAATTTCCGGAGCAAAAAAGACAAACGTCCAGCTTTTGCTGCCACAGCAAAGGTGCCAGCGGGGAAAAGTGATGCTGGTTCTCACTGCCTCCTGGAACCCTTTCAAATGCCACAGACAATTTGGCCCTCTCTGCTTTCCTGCGGACTCCATCCTCAAAAGCACCTGTTTTTGCTTTCGGCAGCCTCCGGAGCAAAAAAGACAAACGTCCAGCTTTTGCTGCCACAGCAAAGGTGCCAGCGGGGAAAAGTGATGCTGGTTCTCACTGCCTCCTGGAACCCTTTCAAATGCCCCAGACAATTTGGCCCTCTCTGCTTTCCTGCGGACTCCATCCTCAAAAGCACCTTTTTTCGCTTTCGGCAGCCTCCGGAGCAAAAAAGACAAACGTCCAGCTTTTGCTGCCACAGCAAAGGTGCCAGCGGGGAAAAGTAATGCTGGTTCTCACTGCCTCCTGGAACTCTTTCAAATGCCCCAGAAAATTTGGCCCTCTCTGCTTTCCTGCGGACTCCATCCTCAAAAGCATCTCTTTTCGCTTCCGGCAGCCTCCGGAGCAAAAAAGACAAACGTCCAGCTTTTGCTGCCACAGCAAAGGTGCCAGCGGGGAAAAGTAATGCTGGTTCTCACTTCCTCCTGGAACTCTTTCAAATGCCACAGACAATTTTGCACTCTCTGCTTTCCTGCGGACTCCATCCTCAAAAGCACCTGTTTTTGCTTTCGGCAGCCTCCGGAGCAAAAAAGACAAACGTCTAGCTTTTGCTGCCACAGCAAAGGTGCCAGCGGGGAAAAGTAATGCTGGTTCTCACTTCCTCCTGGAACTCTTTCAAATGCCACAGACAATTTGGCCCTCTCTGCTTTCCTGCGGACTCCATCCTCAAAAGCACTTGTTTTCTCTTTCGGCAACCTCCGGAGCAAAAAAGACAAACGTCCAGCTTTTGCTGCCACAGCAAAGGTGCCAGCGGGGAAAAGTGATGCTGGTTCTCACTGCCTCCTGGAACCCTTTCAAATGCACCACACAATTTGGCCCTCTCTGCTTTCCTGCGGACTCCATCCTCAAAAGCACCTGTTTTTGCTTTCGGCAGCCTCCGGAGCAAAAAAGACAAACGTCCAGCTTTTGCTGCCACAGCAAAGGTGCCAGCGGGGAAAAGTGATGCTGGTTCTCACTGCCTCCTGGAACCCTTTCAAATGCCCCAGACAATTTGGCCCTCTCTGCTTTCCTGCGGACTCCATCCTCAAAAGCACCTTTTTTCGCTTTCGGCAGCCTCCGGAGCAAAAAAGACAAACGTCCAGCTTTTGCTGCCACAGCAAAGGTGCCAGCGGGGAAAAGTAATGCTGGTTCTCACTGCCTCCTGGAACTCTTTCAAATGCCCCAGAAAATTTGGCCCTCTCTGCTTTCCTGCGGACTCCATCCTCAAAAGCATCTCTTTTCGCTTTCGGCAGCCTCCGGAGCAAAAAAGACAAACGTCCAGCTTTTGCTGCCACAGCAAAGGTGCCAGCGGGGAAAAGTAATGCTGGTTCTCACTTCCTCCTGGAACTCTTTCAAATGCCACAGACAATTTTGCACTCTCTGCTTTCCTGCGGACTCCATCCTCAAAAGCACCTGTTTTTGCTTTCGGCAGCCTCCGGAGCAAAAAAGACAAACGTCTAGCTTTTGCTGCCACAGCAAAGGTGCCAGCGGGGAAAAGTAATGCTGGTTCTCACTTCCTCCTGGAACTCTTTCAAATGCCACAGACAATTTGGCCCTCTCTGCTTTCCTGCGGACTCCATCCTCAAAAGCACTTGTTTTCTCTTTCGGCAACCTCCGGAGCAAAAAAGACAAACGTCCAGCTTTTGCTGCCACAGCAAAGGTGCCAGCGGGGAAAAGTGATGCTGGTTCTCACTGCCTCCTGGAACCCTTTCAAATGCACCACACAATTTGGCCCTCTCTGCTTTCCTGCGGACTCCATCCTCAAAAGCACCTGTTTTCGCTTTCGGCAACCTCCGGAGCAAAAAAGACAAACGTCCAGCTTTTGCTGCCACAGCAAAGGTGCCAGCGGGGAAAAGTAATGCTGGTTCTCACTGCCTCCTGGAACTCTTTCAAATGCCCCAGACAGTTTGGCCCTATCTGCTTTCCTGCGGACTCTATCCTTAAAAGCATCTCTTTTCGCTTTCGGCAGCCTCCGGAGCAAAAAAGACAAACGTCCAGCTTTTGCTGCCACAGCAAAGGTGCCAGCGGGGAAAAGTAATGCTGGTTCTCACTGCCTCCTGGAACTCTTTCAAATGCCACAGACAATTTTGCACTCTCTGCTTTCCTGCGGACTCCAACCTCAAAAGCACCTGTTTTTGCTTTCGGCAGCCTCCGGAGCAAAAAAGACAAACGTCCAGCTTTTGCTGCCACAGCAAAGGTGCCAGCGGGGAAAAGTGATGCTGGTTCGCACTGCCTCCTGGAACCCTTTCAAATGCCCCAGACAATTTGGCCCTCTCTGCTTTCCTGCGGACTCCATCCTCAAAAGCACCTGTTTTCGCTTTCGGCAGCCTCCGGAGCAAAAAAGACAAACGTCCAGCTTTTGCTGCCACAGCAAAGGTGCCAGCGGGGAAAAGTAATGCTGGTTCTCACTTCCTCCTGGAACCCTTTCAAATGCCACAGTCAATTTGGCTCTCTCTGCTTTCCTGCGGACTCCATCCTCAAAAGCACCTGTTTTCGCTTTCGGCAGCCTCCGGAGCAAAAAAGACAAACGTCCAGCTTTTGCTGCCACAGCAAAGGTGCCAGCGGAGAAAAGTGATGCTGGTTCTCACTGCCTCCTGGAACCCTTTAAAATGCCACAGACAATTTGGCCCTCTCTGCTTTCCTGAGGACTCCATCCTCAAAAGCACCTGTTTTTGCTTTCGGCAGCCTCCGTAGCAAAAAAGACAAACGTCCAGCTTTTGCTGCCACAGCAAAGGTGCCAGCGGGGAAAAGTAATGCTGGTTCTCACTGCCTCCTGGAACTCTGTCAAATGCCACAGACAATTTTGCACTCTCTGCTTTCCTGCAGACTCCATCCTCAAAAGCACCTGTTTTTGCTTTCGGCAGCCTCCGGAGCAAAAAAGACAAACGTCCAGCTTTTGCTGCCACAGCAAAGGTGCCAGCGGGGAAAAGTAATGCTGGTTCTCACTTCCTCCTGGAACTCTTTCAAATGCCCGAGAAAATTTGGCCCTATCTGCTTTCCTGCGGACTCTATCCTCAAAAGCATCTCTTTTCGCTTTCGGCAGCCTCCGGAGCAAAAAAGACAAACGTCCAGCTTTTGCTGCCACAGCAAAGGTGCCAGCGGGGAAAAGTAATGCTGGTTCTCACTGCCTCCTGGAACTCTTTCAAATGCCACAGACAATTTTGCACTCTCTGCTTTCCTGCGGACTCCAACCTCAAAAGCACCTGTTTTTGCTTTCGGCAGCCTCCGGAGCAAAAAAGACAAACGTCCAGCTTTTGCTGCCACAGCAAAGGTGCCAGCGGGGAAAAGTGATGCTGGTTCTCACTGCCTCCTGGAACCCTTTCAAATGCCCCAGACAATTTGGGCCTCTCTGCTTTCCTGCGGACTCCATCCTCAAAAGCACTTGTTTTCGCTTTCGGCAGCCTCAGGAGCAAAAAAGACAAACGTCCAGCTTTTGCTGCCACAGCAAAGGTGCCAGCGGGGAAAAGTGATGCTGGTTCTCACTGCCTCCTGGAACCCTTTCAAATGCACCACACAATTTGGCCCTCTCTGCTTTCCTGCGGACTCCATCCTCAAAAGCACCTGTTTTCGCTTTCGGCAGCCTCCGGAGCAAAAAAGACAAACGTCCAGCTTTTGCTGCCACAGCAAAGGTGCCAGCGGGGAAAAGTAATGCTGGTTCTCACTTCCTCCTGGAACCCTTTCAAATGCCACAGTCAATTTGGCTCTCTCTGCTTTCCTGCGGACTCCATCCTCAAAAGCACCTGTTTTCGCTTTCGGCAGCCTCCGGAGCAAAAAAGACAAACGTCCAGCTTTTGTTGCCACAGCAAAGGTGCCAGCGGAGAAAAGTAATGCTGGTTCTCACTGCCTCCTGGAACCCTTTAAAATGCCACAGACAATTTGGCCCTCTCTGCTTTCCTGAGGACTCCATCCTCAAAAGCACCTGTTTTCGCTTTCGGCAGCCTCCGGAGCAAAAAAGACAAACGTCCAGCTTTTGCTGCCACAGCAAAGGTGCCAGCGGGGAAAAGTAATGCTGGTTCTCACTGCCTCCTGGAACTCTTTGAAATGGCACAGACAATTTTGCACTCTCTGCTTTCCTGCAGACTCCATCCTCAAAAGCACCTGTTTTTGCTTTCGGCAGCCTCCGGAGCAAAAAAGACAAACGTCCAGCTTTTGCTGCCACAGCAAAGGTGCCAGCGGGGAAAAGTAATGCTGGTTCTCACTGCCTCCTGGAACCCTTTCAAATGCCACAGACAATTTGGCCCTCTCTGCTTTCCTGCGGACTCCATCCTCAAAAGCACTTGTTTTTCTTTCGGCAACCTCCGGAGCAAAAAAGACAAACGTCCAGCTTTTGCTGCCACAGCAAAGGTGCCAGCGGGGAAAAGTAATGCTGGTTCTCACTTCCTCCTGGAACCCTTTCAAATGACACAGTCAATTTGGCTCTCTCTGCTTTCCTGCGGACTCCATCCTCAAAAGCACCTGTTTTCGCTTTCGGCAGCCTCCGGAGCAAAAAAGACAAACGTCCAGCTTTTGCTGCCACAGCAAAGGTGCCAGCGGGGAAAAGTAATGCTGGTTCTCACTGCCTCCTGGAACCCTTTCAAATGCCACAGACAATTTGGCCCTCTCTGCTTTCCTGCGGACTCCATCCTCAAAAGCACTTGTTTTTCTTTCGGCAACCTCCGGAGCAAAAAAGACAAACGTCCAGCTTTTGCTGCCACAGCAAAGGTGCCAGCGGGGAAAAGTGATGCTGGTTCTCACTGCCTCCTGGAACTCTTTCAAATGCCACAGACAATTTGGCTCTCTCTGCTTTCCTGCGGACTCCATCCTCAAAAGCACCTGTTTTCGCTTTCGGCAGCCTCCGGAGCAAAAAAGACAAACGTCCAGCTTTTGCTGCCACAGCAAAGGTGCCAGCGGGGAAAAGTAATGCTGGTTCTCACTGCCTCCTGGAACCCTTTCAAATGCCACAGACAATTTGGCCCTCTCTGCTTTCCTGAGGACTCCATCCTCAAAAGCACCTGTTTTCGCTTTCGGCAGCCTCCGGAGCAAAAAAGACAAACGTCCAGCTTTTGCTGCCACAGCAAAGGTGCCAGCGGAGAAAAGTAATGCTGGTTCTCACTGCCTCCTGGAACCCTTTCAAATGACACAGTCAATTTGGCTCTCTCTGCTTTCCTGCGGACTCCATCCTCAAAAGCACCTGTTTTCGCTTTCGGCAGCCTCCGGAGCAAAAAAGACAAACGTCCAGCTTTTGCTGCCACAGCAAAGGTGCCAGCGGGGAAAAGTAATGCTGGTTCTCACTGCCTCCTGGAACCCTTTCAAATGCCACAGACAATTTGGCCCTCTCTGCTTTCCTGCGGACTCCATCCTCAAAAGCACCTGTTTTCGCTTTCGACATCCTCAGGAGCAAAAAAGACAAACGTCCAGCTTTTGCTGCCACAGCAAAGGTGCCAGCGGGGAAAAGTAATGCTGGTTCTCACTGCCTCCTGGAACCCTTTCAAATGCCACAGACAATTTGGCCCTCTCTGCTTTCCTGCGGACTCCATCCTCAAAAGCACTTGTTTTTCTTTCGGCAACCTCCGGAGCAAAAAAGACAAACGTCCAGCTTTTGCTGCCACAGCAAAGGTGCCAGCGGGGAAAAGTGATGCTGGTTCTCACTGCCTCCTGGAACCCTTTCAAATGCCCCAGACAATTTGGCCCTCTCTGCTTTCCTGCGGACTCCATCCTCAAAAGCACCTGTTTTTGCTTTCGGCAGCCTCCGGAGCAAAAAAGACAAACGTCCAGCTTTTGCTGCCACAGCAAAGGTGCCAGCGGGGAAAAGTGATGCTGGTTCTCACTGCCTCCTGGAACCCTTTCAAATGCCCCAGACAATTTGGCCCTCTCTGCTTTCCTGCGGACTCCATCCTCAAAAGCACCTTTTTTCGCTTTCGGCAGCCTCCGGAGCAAAAAAGACAAACGTCCAGCTTTTGCTGCCACAGCAAAGGTGCCAGCGGGGAAAAGTAATGCTGGTTCTCACTGCCTCCTGGAACTCTTTCAAATGCCCCAGAAAATTTGGCCCTCTCTGCTTTCCTGCGGACTCCATCCTCAAAAGCATCTCTTTTCGCTTTCGGCAGCCTCCGGAGGAAAAAAGACAAACGTCCAGCTTTTGCTGCCACAGCAAAGGTGCCAGCGGGGAAAAGTAATGCTGGTTCTCACTTCCTCCTGGAACTCTTTCAAATGCCACAGACAATTTTGCACTCTCTGCTTTCCTGCGGACTCCATCATCAAAAGCACCTGTTTTTGCTTTCGGCAGCCTCCGGAGCAAAAAAGACAAACGTCTAGCTTTTGCTGCCACAGCAAAGGTGCCAGCGGGGAAAAGTAATGCTGGTTCTCACTTCCTCCTGGAACTCTTTCAAATGCCCCAGACAATTTGGCCCTCTCTGCTTTCCTGCGGACTCCATCCTCAAAAGCACTTGTTTTCTCTTTCGGCAACCTCCGGAGCAAAAAAGACAAACGTCCAGCTTTTGCTGCCACAGCAAAGGTGCCAGCGGGGAAAAGTAATGCTGGTTCTCACTTCCTCCTGGAACCCTTTCAAATGACACAGTCAATTTGGCTCTCTCTGCTTTCCTGCGGACTCCATCCTCAAAAGCACCTGTTTTCGCTTTCGGCAGCCTCCGGAGCAAAAAAGACAAACGTCCAGCTTTTGCTGCCACAGCAAAGGTGCCAGCGGGGAAAAGTAATGCTGGTTCTCACTGCCTCCTGGAACCCTTTCAAATGCCACAGACAATTTGGCCCTCTCTGCTTTCCTGAGGACTCCATCCTCAAAAGCACCTGTTTTCGCTTTCGGCAGCCTCCGGAGCAAAAAAGACAAACGTCCAGCTTTTGCTGCCACAGCAAAGGTGCCAGCGGAGAAAAGTAATGCTGGTTCTCACTGCCTCCTGGAACCCTTTAAAATGCCACAGTCAATTTGGCTCTCTCTGCTTTCCTGCGGACTCCATCCTCAAAAGCACCTATTTTCGCTTTCGGCAGCCTCCGGAGCAAAAAGACAAACGTCCAGCTTTTGCTGCCACAGCAAAGGTGCCAGCGGGGGAAAAGTAATGCTGGTTCTCACTGCCTCCTGGAACCCTTTCAAATGCCACAGACAATTTGGCCCTCTCTGCTTTCCTGCGGACTCCATCCTCAAAAGCACCTGTTTTCGCTTTCGACATCCTCAGGAGCAAAAAAGACAAACGTCCAGCTTTTGCTGCCACAGCAAAGGTGCCAGCGGGGAAAAGTAATGCTGGTTCTCACTGCCTCCTGGAACCCTTTCAAATGCCACAGACAATTTGGCCCTCTCTGCTTTCCTGCGGACTCCATCCTCAAAAGCACTTGTTTTTCTTTCGGCAACCTCCGGAGCAAAAAAGACAAACGTCCAGCTTTTGCTGCCACAGCAAAGGTGCCAGCGGGGAAAGTGATGCTGGTTTCTCACTGCCTCCTGGAACTCTTTCAAATGCCACAGACAATTTGGCCCTCTCTGCTTTCCTGCGGACTCCATCCTCAAAAGCACCTGTTTTCGCTTTCGGCAGCCTCCGGAGCAAAAAAGACAAACGTCCAGCTTTTGCTGCCACAGCAAAGGTGCCAGCGGGGAAAAGTAATGCTGGTTCTCACTGCCTCCTGGAACCCTTTCAAATGCCACAGAGAATTTGGCCCTCTCTGCTTTCCTGAGGACTCCATCCTCAAAAGCACCTGTTTTCGCTTGCGGCAGCCTCCGGAGCAAAAAAAGACAAACGTCCAGCTTTTGCTGCCACAGCAAAGGTGCCAGCGGAGAAAAGTAATGCTGGTTCTCACTGCCTCCTGGAACCCTTTAAAATGCCACAGTCAATTTGGCTCTCTCTGCTTTCCTGCGGACTCCATCCTCAAAAGCACCTATTTTCGCTTTCGGCAGCCTCCGGAGCAAAAAAGACAAACGTCCAGCTTTTGCTGCCACAGCAAAGGTGCCAGCGGGGAAAAGTAATGCTGGTTCTCACTGCCTCCTGGAACCCTTTCAAATGCCACAGACAATTTGGCCCTCTCTGCTTTCCTGCGGACTCCATCCTCAAAAGCACCTGTTTTCGCTTTCGACATCCTCAGGAGCAAAAAAGACAAACGTCCAGCTTTTGCTGCCACAGCAAAGGTGCCAGCGGGGAAAAGTAATGCTGGTTCTCACTGCCTCCTGGAACCCTTTCAAATGCCCTAGACAATTTGGCCCTCTCTGCTTTCCTGCGGACTCCATCCTCAAAAGCACTTGTTTTTCTTTCGGCAACCTCCGGAGCAAAAAAGACAAACGTCCAGCTTTGCTGCCACAGCAAAGGTGCCAGCGGGGAAAAGTGATGCTGGTTCTCACTGCCTCCTGGAACCCTTTCAAATGCCACAGACAATTTGGCCCTCTCTGCTTTCCTGCGGACTCCATCCTCAAAAGCACTTGTTTTCTCTTTCGGCAACCTCCGGAGCAAAAAAGACAAACGTCCAGCTTTTTGCTGCCACAGCAAAGGTGCCAGCGGGGAAAAGTAATGCTGGTTCTCACTTCCTCCTGGAACCCTTTCAAATGACACAGTCAATTTGGCTCTCTCTGCTTTCCTGCGGACTCCATCCTCAAAAGCACCTGTTTTCGCTTTCGGCAGCCTCCGGAGCAAAAAAGACAAACGTCCAGCTTTTGCTGCCACAGCAAAGGTGCCAGCGGGGAAAAGTAATGCTGGTTCTCACTGCCTCCTGGAACCCTTTCAAATGCCACAGACAATTTGGCCCTCTCTGCTTTCCTGAGGACTCCATCCTCAAAAGCACCTGTTTTCGCTTTCGGCAGCCTCCGGAGCAAAAAAGACAAACGTCCAGCTTTTGCTGCCACAGCAAAGGTGCCAGCGGAGAAAAGTAATGCTGGTTCTCACTGCCTCCTGGAACCCTTTAAAATGCCACAGTCAATTTGGCTCTCTCTGCTTTCCTGCGGACTCCATCCTCAAAAGCACCTATTTTCGCTTTCGGCAGCCTCCGGAGCAAAAAAGACAAACGTCCAGCTTTTGCTGCCACAGCAAAGGTGCCAGCGGGGAAAAGTAATGCTGGTTCTCACTGCCTCCTGGAACCCTTTCAAATGCCACAGACAATTTGGCCCTCTCTGCTTTCCTGCGGACTCCATCCTCAAAAGCACCTGTTTTCGCTTTCGACATCCTCAGGAGCAAAAAAGACAAACGTCCAGCTTTTGCTGCCACAGCAAAGGTGCCAGCGGGGAAAAGTAATGCTGGTTCTCACTGCCTCCTGGAACCCTTTCAAATGCCACAGACAATTTGGCCCTCTCTGCTTTCCTGCGGACTCCATCCTCAAAAGCACTTGTTTTTCTTTCGGCAACCTCCGGAGCAAAAAAGACAAACGTCCAGCTTTTGCTGCCACAGCAAAGGTGCCAGCGGGGAAAAGTGATGCTGGTTCTCACTGCCTCCTGGAACTCTTTCAAATGCCACAGACAATTTGGCCCTCTCTGCTTTCCTGCGGACTCCATCCTCAAAAGCACCTGTTTTCGCTTTCGGCAGCCTCCGGAGCAAAAAAGACAAACGTCCAGCTTTTGCTGCCACAGCAAAGGTGCCAGCGGGGAAAAGTAATGCTGGTTCTCACTGCCTCCTGGAACCCTTTCAAATGCCACAGAGAATTTGGCCCTCTCTGCTTTCCTGAGGACTCCATCCTCAAAAGCACCTGTTTTCGCTTGCGGCAGCCTCCGGAGCAAAAAAGACAAACGTCCAGCTTTTGCTGCCACAGCAAAGGTGCCAGCGGAGAAAAGTAATGCTGGTTCTCACTGCCTCCTGGAACCCTTTAAAATGCCACAGTCAATTTGGCTCTCTCTGCTTTCCTGCGGACTCCATCCTCAAAAGCACCTATTTTCGCTTTCGGCAGCCTCCGGAGCAAAAAAGACAAACGTCCAGCTTTTGCTGCCACAGCAAAGGTGCCAGCGGGGAAAAGTAATGCTGGTTCTCACTGCCTCCTGGAACCCTTTCAAATGCCACAGACAATTTGGCCCTCTCTGCTTTCCTGCGGACTCCATCCTCAAAAGCACCTGTTTTCGCTTTCGACATCCTCAGGAGCAAAAAAGACAAACGTCCAGCTTTTGCTGCCACAGCAAAGGTGCCAGCGGGGAAAAGTAATGCTGGTTCTCACTGCCTCCTGGAACCCTTTCAAATGCCCTAGACAATTTGGCCCTCTCTGCTTTCCTGCGGACTCCATCCTCAAAAGCACTTGTTTTTCTTTCGGCAACCTCCGGAGCAAAAAAGACAAACGTCCAGCTTTTGCTGCCACAGCAAAGGTGCCAGCGGGGAAAAGTGATGCTGGTTCTCACTGCCTCCTGGAACCCTTTCAAATGCCACAGACAATTTGGCCCTCTCTGCTTTCCTGCGGACTCCATCCTCAAAAGCACCTGTTTTTGCTTTCGGCAGCCTCCGGAGCAAAAAAGACAAACGTCCAGCTTTTGCTGCCACAGCAAAGGTGCCAGCGGGGAAAAGTGATGCTGGTTCTCACTGCCTCCTGGAACCCTTTCAAATGCCCCAGACAATATGGCCCTCTCTGCTTTCCTGCGGACTCCATCCTCAAAAGCACCTTTTTTCGCTTTCGGCAGCCTCCGGAGCAAAAAAGACAAACGTCCAGCTTTTGCTGCCACAGCAAAGGTGCCAGCGGGGAAAAGTAATGCTGGTTCTCACTGCCTCCTGGAACTCTTTCAAATGCCCCAGAAAATTTGGCCCTCTCTGCTTTCCTGCGGACTCCATCCTCAAAAGCATCTCTTTTCGCTTTCGGCAGCCTCCGGAGGAAAAAAGACAAACGTCCAGCTTTTGCTGCCACAGCAAAGGTGCCAGCGGGGAAAAGTAATGCTGGTTCTCACTTCCTCCTGGAACTCTTTCAAATGCCACAGACAATTTTGCACTCTCTGCTTTCCTGCGGACTCCATCCTCAAAAGCACCTGTTTTTGCTTTCGGCAGCCTCCGGAGCAAAAAAGACAAACGTCTAGCTTTTGCTGCCACAGCAAAGGTGCCAGCGGGGAAAAGTAATGCTGGTTCTCACTTCCTCCTGGAACTCTTTCAAATGCCACAGACAATTTGGCCCTCTCTGCTTTCCTGCGGACTCCATCCTCAAAAGCACTTGTTTTCTCTTTCGGCAACCTCCGGAGCAAAAAAGACAAACGTCCAGCTTTTGCTGCCACAGCAAAGGTGCCAGCGGGGAAAAGTGATGCTGGTTCTCACTGCCTCCTGGAACCCTTTCAAATGCACCACACAATTTGGCCCTCTCTGCTTTCCTGCGGACTCCATCCTCAAAAGCACCTGTTTTCGCTTTCGGCAACCTCCGGAGCAAAAAAGACAAACGTCCAGCTTTTGCTGCCACAGCAAAGGTGCCAGCGGGGAAAAGTAATGCTGGTTCTCACTGCCTCCTGGAACTCTTTCAAATGCCCGAGAAAATTTGGCCCTATCTGCTTTCCTGCGGACTCTATCCTCAAAAGCATCTCTTTTCGCTTTCGGCAGCCTCCGGAGCAAAAAAGACAAACGTCCAGCTTTTGCTGCCACAGCAAAGGTGCCAGCGGGGAAAAGTAATGCTGGTTCTCACTGCCTCCTGGAACCCTTTCAAATGCCACAGTCAATTTGGCTCTCTCTGCTTTCCAGCGGACTCCATCCTCAAAAGCACCTGTTTTCGCTTTCGGCAGCCTCCGGAGCAAAAAAGACAAACGTCCAGCTTTTGCTGCCACAGCAAAGGTGCCAGCGGAGAAAAGTAATGCTGGTTCTCACTGCCTCCTGGAACCCTTTAAAATGCCACAGACAATTTGGCCCTCTCTGCTTTCCTGAGGACTCCATCCTCAAAAGCACCTGTTTTCGCTTTCGGCAGCCTCCGGAGCAAAAAAGACAAACGTCCAGCTTTTGCTGCCACAGCAAAGGTGCCAGCGGGGAAAAGTAATGCTGGTTCTCACTGCCTCCTGGAAGTCTTTCAAATGCCACAGACAATTTTGCACTCTCTGCTTTCCTGCAGACTCCATCCTCAAAAGCACCTGTTTTTGCTTTCGGCAGCCTCCGGAGCAAAAAAGACAAACGTCCAGCTTTTGCTGCCACAGCAAAGGTGCCAGCGGGGAAAAGTAATGCTGGTTCTCACTTCCTCCTGGAACTCTTTCAAATGCCCGAGAAAATTTGGCCCTATCTGCTTTCCTGCGGACTCTATCCTCAAAAGCATCTCTTTTCGCTTTCGGCAGCCTCCGGAGCAAAAAAGACAAACGTCCAGCTTTTGCTGCCACAGCAAAGGTGCCAGCGGGGAAAAGTAATGCTGGTTCTCACTGCCTCCTGGAACTCTTTCAAATGCCACAGACAATTTTGCACTCTCTGCTTTCCTGCGGACTCCAACCTCAAAAGCACCTGTTTTTGCTTTCGGCAGCCTCCGGAGCAAAAAAGACAAACGTCCAGCTTTTGCTGCCACAGCAAAGGTGCCAGCGGGGAAAAGTGATGCTGGTTCTCACTGCCTCCTGGAACCCTTTCAAATGCCCTAGACAATTTGGCCCTCTCTGCTTTCCTGCGGACTCCATCCTCAAAAGCACTTGTTTTCGCTTTCGGCAGCCTCAGGAGCAAAAAAGACAAACGTCCAGCTTTTGCTGCCACAGCAAAGGTGCCAGCGGGGAAAAGTGATGCTGGTTCTCACTGCCTCCTGGAACCCTTTCAAATGCACCACACAATTTGGCCCTCTCTGCTTTCCTGCGGACTCCATCCTCAAAAGCACCTGTTTTCGCTTTCGGCAGCCTCCGGAGCAAAAAAGACAAACGTCCAGCTTTTGCTGCCACAGCAAAGGTGCCAGCGGGGAAAAGTAATGCTGGTTCTCCCTTCCTCCTGGAACCCTTTCAAATGCCACAGTCAATTTGGCTCTCTCTGCTTTCCAGCGGACTCCATCCTCAAAAGCACCTGTTTTCGCTTTCGGCAGCCTCCGGAGCAAAAAAGACAAACGTCCAGCTTTTGCTGCCACAGCAAAGGTGCCAGCGGAGAAAAGTAATGCTGGTTCTCACTGCCTCCTGGAACCCTTTAAAATGCCACAGACAATTTGGCCCTCTCTGCTTTCCTGCGGACTCCATCCTCAAAAGCACCTGTTTTCGCTTTCGGCAGCCTCCGGAGCAAAAAAGACAAACGTCCAGCTTTTGCTGCCACAGCAAAGGTGCCAGCGGGGAAAAGTAATGCTGGTTCTCACTGCCTCCTGGAACTCTTTGAAATGCCACAGACAATTTTGCACTCTCTGCTTTCCTGCAGACTCCATCCTCAAAAGCACCTGTTTTTGCTTTCGGCAGCCTCCGGAGCAAAAAAGACAAACGTCCAGCTTTTGCTGCCACAGCAAAGGTGCCAGCGGGGAAAAGTAATGCTGGTTCTCACTGCCTCCTGGAACTCTTTCAAATGCCCGAGAAAATTTGGCCCTATCTGCTTTCCTGCGGACTCTATCCTCAAAAGCATCTCTTTTCGCTTTCGGCAGCCTCCGGAGCAAAAAAGACAAACGTCCAGCTTTTGCTGCCACAGCAAAGGTGCCAGCGGGGAAAAGTAATGCTGGTTCTCACTGCCTCCTGGAACTCTTTCAAATGCCACAGACAATTTTGCACTCTCTGCTTTCCTGCGGACTCCAACCTCAAAAGCACCTGTTTTTGCTTTCGGCAGCCTCCGGAGCAAAAAAGACAAACGTCCAGCTTTTGCTGCCACAGCAAAGGTGCCAGCGGGGAAAAGTGATGCTGGTTCTCACTGCCTTTTGGAACCCTTTCAAATGCCCCAGACAATTTGGCCCTCTCTGCTTTCCTGCGGACTCCATCCTCAAAAGCACTTGTTTTCGCTTTCGGCAGCCTCAGGAGCAAAAAAGACAAACGTCCAGCTTTTGCTGCCACAGCAAAGGTGCCAGCGGGGAAAAGTGATGCTGGTTCTCACTGCCTCCTGGAACCCTTTCAAATGCACCACACAATTTAGCCCTCTCTGCTTTCCTGCGGACTCCATCCTCAAAAGCACCTGTTTTCGCTTTCGGCAGCCTCCGGAGCAAAAAAGACAAACGTCCAGCTTTTGCTGCCACAGCAAAGGTGCCAGCGGGGAAAAGTAATGCTGGTTCTCACTTCCTCCTGGAACCCTTTCAAATGCCACAGTCAATTTGGCTCTCTCTGCTTTCCTGCGGACTCCATCCTCAAAAGCACCTGTTTTCGCTTTCGGCAGCCTCCGGAGCAAAAAAGACAAACGTCCAGCTTTTGCTGCCACAGCAAAGGTGCCAGCGGAGAAAAGTAATGCTGGTTCTCACTGCCTCCTGGAACCCTTTCAAATGCCACAGACAATTTGGCCCTCTCTGCTTTCCTGAGGACTCCATCCTCAAAAGCACCTGTTTTCGCTTTCGGCAGCCTCCGGAGCAAAAAAGACAAACGTCCAGCTTTTGCTGCCACAGCAAAGGTGCCAGCGGGGAAAAGTAATGCTGGTTCTCACTGCCTCCTGGAACTCTTTGAAATGCCACAGACAATTTTGCACTCTCTGCTTTCCTGCAGACTCCATCCTCAAAAGCACCTGTTTTTTCTTTCGGCAACCTCCGGAGCAAAAAAGACAAACGTCCAGCTTTTGCTGCCACAGCAAAGGTGCCAGCGGGGAAAAGTAATGCTGGTTCTCACTGCCTCCTGGAACCCTTTCAAATGCCACAGACAATTTGGCCCTCTCTGCTTTCCTGCGGACTCCATCCTCAAAAGCACCTGTTTTCGCTTTCGGCAACCTCCGGAGCAAAAAAGACAAACGTCCAGCTTTTGCTGCCACAGCAAAGGTGCCAGCGGGGAAAAGTAATGCTGGTTCTCACTTCCTCCTGGAACCCTTTCAAATGACACAGTCAATTTGGCTCTCTCTGCTTTCCTGCGGACTCCATCCTCAAAAGCACCTGTTTTTGCTTTCGGCAGCCTCCGGAGCAAAAAAGACAAACATCCAGCTTTTGCTGCCACAGCAAAGGTGCCAGCGGGGAAAAGTGATGCTGGTTCTCACTGCCTCCTGGAACCCTTTCAAATGCCCCAGACAATTTGGCCCTCTCTGCTTTCCTGCGGACTCCATCCTCAAAAGCACCTGTTTTCGCTTTCGGCAGCCTCCGGAGCAAAAAAGACAAACGTCCAGCTTTTGCTGCCACAGCAAAGGTGCCAGCGGGGAAAAGTAATGCTGGTTCTCACTGCCTCCTGGAACTCTTTCAAATGCCCCAGAAAATTTGGCCCTCTCTGCTTTCCTGCGGACTCCATCCTCAAAAGCATCTCTTTTCGCTTTCGGCAGCCTCCGGAGCAAAAAAGACAAACGTCCAGCTTTTGCTGCCACAGCAAAGGTGCCAGCGGGGAAAAGTAATGCTGGTTCTCACTGCCTCCTGGAACCCTTTCAAATGCCACAGACAATTTGGCCCTCTCTGCTTTCCTGCGGACTCCATCCTCAAAAGCACTTGTTTTTCTTTCGGCAACCTCCGGAGCAAAAAAGACAAACGTCCAGCTTTTGCTGCCACAGCAAAGGTGCCAGCAGGGAAAAGTGATGCTGGTTCTCACTGCCTCCTGGAACTCTTTCAAATGCCACAGACAATTTGGCCCTCTCTGCTTTCCTGCGGACTCCATCCTCAAAAGCACCTGTTTTCGCTTTCGGCAGCCTCCGGAGCAAAAAAGACAAACGTCCAGCTTTTGCTGCCACAGCAAAGGTGCCAGCGGGGAAAAGTAATGCTGGTTCTCACTGCCTCCTGGAACCCTTTCAAATGCCACAGACAATTTGGCCCTCTCTGCTTTCCTGAGGACTCCATCCTCAAAAGCACCTGTTTTCGCTTTCGGCAGCCTCCGGAGCAAAAAAGACAAACGTCCAGCTTTTGCTGCCACAGCAAAGGTGCCAGCGGAGAAAAGTAATGCTGGTTCTCACTGCCTCCTGGAACCCTTTAAAATGCCACAGTCAATTTGGCTCTCTCTGCTTTCCTGCGGACTCCATCCTCAAAAGCACCTATTTTCGCTTTCGGCAGCCTCCGGAGCAAAAAAGACAAACGTCCAGCTTTTGCTGCCACAGCAAAGGTGCCAGCGGGGAAAAGTAATGCTGGTTCTCACTGCCTCCTGGAACTCTTTGAAATGCCACAGACAATTTTGCACTCTCTGCTTTCCTGCAGACTCCATCCTCAAAAGCACCTGTTTTTGCTTTCGGCAGCCTCCGGAGCAAAAAAGACAAACGTCCAGCTTTTGCTGCCACAGCAAAGGTGCCAGCGGGGAAAAGTAATGCTGGTTCTCACTGCCTCCTGGAACCCTTTCAAATGCCACAGACAATTTGGCCCTCTCTGCTTTCCTGCGGACTCCATCCTCAAAAGCACCTGTTTTCGCTTTCGACATCCTCAGGAGCAAAAAAGACAAACGTCCAGCTTTTGCTGCCACAGCAAAGGTGCCAGCGGGGAAAAGTAATGCTGGTTCTCACTGCCTCCTGGAACCCTTTCAAATGCCACAGACAATTTGGCCCTCTCTGCTTTCCTGCGGACTCCATCCTCAAAAGCACTTGTTTTTCTTTCGGCAACCTCCGGAGCAAAAAAGACAAACGTCCAGCTTTTGCTGCCACAGCAAAGGTGCCAGCGGGGAAAAGTAATGCTGGTTCTCACTTCCTCCTGGAACCCTTTCAAATGACACAGTCAATTTGGCTCTCTCTGCTTTCCTGCGGACTCCATCCTCAAAAGCACTTGTTTTTGCTTTCGGCAGCCTCCGGAGCAAAAAAGACAAACGTCCAGCTTTTGCTGCCACAGCAAAGGTGCCAGCGGGGAAAAGTGATGCTGGTTCTCACTGCCTCCTGGAACCCTTTCAAATGCCCCAGACAATTTGGCCCTCTCTGCTTTCCTGCGGACTCCATCCTCAAAAGCACCTTTTTTCGCTTTCGGCAGCCTCCGGAGCAAAAAAGACAAACGTCCAGCTTTTGCTGCCACAGCAAAGGTGCCAGCGGGGAAAAGTAATGCTGGTTCTCACTGCCTCCTGGAACTCTTTCAAATGCCCCAGAAAATTTGGCCCTCTCTGCTTTCCTGCGGACTCCATCCTCAAAAGCATCTCTTTTCGCTTTCGGCAGCCTCCGGAGGAAAAAAGACAAACGTCCAGCTTTTGCTGCCACAGCAAAGGTGCCAGCGGGGAAAAGTAATGCTGGTTCTCACTTCCTCCTGGAACTCTTTCAAATGCCACAGACAATTTTGCACTCTCTGCTTTCCTGCGGACTCCATCCTCAAAAGCACCTGTTTTTGCTTTCGGCAGCCTCCGGAGCAAAAAAGACAAACGTCCAGCTTTTGCTGCCACAGCAAAGGTGCCAGCGGGGAAAAGTAATGCTGGTTCTCACTGCCTCCTGGATCTCTTTCAAATGCCACAGACAATTTGGCCCTCTCTGCTTTCCTGCGGACTCCATCCTCAAAAGCACTTGTTTTCTCTTTCGGCAACCTCCGGAGCAAAAAAGACAAACGTCCAGCTTTTGCTGCCACAGCAAAGGTGCCAGCGGGGAAAAGTGATGCTGGTTCTCACTGCCTCCTGGAACCCTTTCAAATGCACCACACAATTTGGCCCTCTCTGCTTTCCTGCGGACTCCATCCTCAAAAGCACCTGTTTTCGCTTTCGGCAACCTCCGGAGCAAAAAAGACAAACGTCCAGCTTTTGCTGCCACAGCAAAGGTGCCAGCGGGGAAAAGTAATGCTGGTTCTCACTGCCTCCTGGAACTCTTTCAAATGCCCGAGAAAATTTGGCCCTATCTGCTTTCCTGCGGACTCTATCCTCAAAAGCATCTCTTTTCGCTTTCGGCAGCCTCCGGAGCAAAAAAGACAAACGTCCAGCTTTTGCTGCCACAGCAAAGGTGCCAGCGGGGAAAAGTAATGCTGGTTCTCACTTCCTCCTGGAACCCTTTCAAATGCCACAGTCAATTTGGCTCTCTCTGCTTTCCTGCGGACTCCATCCTCAAAAGCACCTGTTTTCGCTTTCGGCAGCCTCCGGAGCAAAAAAGACAAACGTCCAGCTTTTGCTGCCACAGCAAAGGTGCCAGCGGAGAAAAGTAATGCTGGTTCTCACTGCCTCCTGGAACCCTTTAAAATGCCACAGACAATTTGGCCCTCTCTGCTTTCCTGAGGACTCCATCCTCAAAAGCACCTGTTTTCGCTTTCGGCAGCCTCCGGAGCAAAAAAGACAAACGTCCAGCTTTTGCTGCCACAGCAAAGGTGCCAGCGGGGAAAAGTAATGCTGGTTCTCACTGCCTCCTGGAACTCTTTGAAATGCCACAGACAATTTTGCACTCTCTGCTTTCCTGCAGACTCCATCCTCAAAAGCACCTCTTTTTGCTTTCGGCAGCCTCCGGAGCAAAAAAGACAAACGTCCAGCTTTTGCTGCCACAGCAAAGGTGCCAGCGGGGAAAAGTAATGCTGGTTCTCCCTTCCTCCTGGAACCCTTTCAAATGCCACAGTCAATTTGGCTCTCTCTGCTTTCCAGCGGACTCCATCCTCAAAAGCACCTGTTTTCGCTTTCGGCAGCCTCCGGAGCAAAAAAGACAAACGTCCAGCTTTTGCTGCCACAGCAAAGGTGCCAGCGGAGAAAAGTAATGCTGGTTCTCACTGCCTCCTGGAACCCTTTAAAATGCCACAGACAATTTGGCCCTCTCTGCTTTCCTGAGGACTCCATCCTCAAAAGCACCTGTTTTCGCTTTCGGCAGCCTCCGGAGCAAAAAAGACAAACGTCCAGCTTTTGCTGCCACAGCAAAGGTGCCAGCGGGGAAAAGTAATGCTGGTTCTCACTGCCTCCTGGAACTCTTTGAAATGCCACAGACAATTTTGCACTCTCTGCTTTCCTGCAGACTCCATCCTCAAAAGCACCTGTTTTTGCTTTCGGCAGCCTCCGGAGCAAAAAAGACAAACGTCCAGCTTTTGCTGCCACAGCAAAGGTGCCAGCGGGGAAAAGTAATGCTGGTTCTCACTGCCTCCTGGAACTCTTTCAAATGCCCGAGAAAATTTGGCCCTATCTGCTTTCCTGCGGACTCTATCCTCAAAAGCATCTCTTTTCGCTTTCGGCAGCCTCCGGAGCAAAAAAGACAAACGTCCAGCTTTTGCTGCCACAGCAAAGGTGCCAGCGGGGAAAAGTAATGCTGGTTCTCACTGCCTCCTGGAACTCTTTCAAATGCCACAGACAATTTTGCACTCTCTGCTTTCCTGCGGACTCCAACCTCAAAAGCACCTGTTTTTGCTTTCGGCAGCCTCCGGAGCAAAAAAGACAAACGTCCAGCTTTTGCTGCCACAGCAAAGGTGCCAGCGGGGAAAAGTGATGCTGGTTCTCACTGCCTCCTGGAACCCTTTCAAATGCCCCAGACAATTTGGCCCTCTCTGCTTTCCTGCGGACTCCATCCTCAAAAGCACTTGTTTTCGCTTTCGGCAGCCTCAGGAGCAAAAAAGACAAACGTCCAGCTTTTGCTGCCACAGCAAAGGTGCCAGCGGGGAAAAGTGATGCTGGTTCTCACTGCCTCCTGGAACCCTTTCAAATGCACCACACAATTTAGCCCTCTCTGCTTTCCTGCGGACTCCATCCTCAAAAGCACCTGTTTTCGCTTTCGGCAGCCTCCGGAGCAAAAAAGACAAACGTCCAGCTTTTGCTGCCACAGCAAAGGTGCCAGCGGGGAAAAGTAATGCTGGTTCTCACTTCCTCCTGGAACCCTTTCAAATGCCACAGTCAATTTGGCTCTCTCTGCTTTCCTGCGGACTCCATCCTCAAAAGCACCTGTTTTCGCTTTCGGCAGCCTCCGGAGCAAAAAAGACAAACGTCCAGCTTTTGCTGCCACAGCAAAGGTGCCAGCGGAGAAAAGTAATGCTGGTTCTCACTGCCTCCTGGAACCCTTTCAAATGCCACAGACAATTTGGCCCTCTCTGCTTTCCTGAGGACTCCATCCTCAAAAGCACCTGTTTTCGCTTTCGGCAGCCTCCGGAGCAAAAAAGACAAACGTCCAGCTTTTGCTGCCACAGCAAAGGTGCCAGCGGGGAAAAGTAATGCTGGTTCTCACTGCCTCCTGGAACTCTTTGAAATGCCACAGACAATTTTGCACTCTCTGCTTTCCTGCAGACTCCATCCTCAAAAGCACCTGTTTTTTCTTTCGGCAACCTCCGGAGCAAAAAAGACAAACGTCCAGCTTTTGCTGCCACAGCAAAGGTGCCAGCGGGGAAAAGTAATGCTGGTTCTCACTGCCTCCTGGAACCCTTTGAAATGCCACAGACAATTTGGCCCTCTCTGCTTTCCTGCGGACTCCATCCTCAAAAGCACCTGTTTTCGCTTTCGGCAACCTCCGGAGCAAAAAAGACAAACGTCCAGCTTTTGCTGCCACAGCAAAGGTGCCAGCGGGGAAAAGTAATGCTGGTTCTCACTTCCTCCTGGAACCCTTTCAAATGACACAGTCAATTTGGCTCTCTCTGCTTTCCTGCGGACTCCATCCTCAAAAGAATCTGTTTTTGCTTTCGGCAGCCTCCGGAGCAAAAAAGACAAACGTCCAGCTTTTGCTGCCACAGCAAAGGTGCCAGCGGGGAAAAGTGATGCTGGTTCTCACTGCCTCCTGGAACCCTTTCAAATGCCCCAGACAATTTGGCCCTCTCTGCTTTCCTGCGGACTCCATCCTCAAAAGCACCTTTTTTCGCTTTCGGCAGCCTCCGGAGCAAAAAAGACAAACGTCCAGCTTTTGCTGCCACAGCAAAGGTGCCAGCGGGGAAAAGTAATGCTGGTTCTCACTGCCTCCTGGAACTCTTTCAAATGCCCCAGAAAATTTGGCCCTCTCTGCTTTCCTGCGGACTCCATCCTCAAAAGCATCTCTTTTCGCTTTCGGCAGCCTCCGGAGGAAAAAAGACAAACGTCCAGCTTTTGCTGCCACAGCAAAGGTGCCAGCGGGGAAAAGTAATGCTGGTTCTCACTGCCTCCTGGAACCCTTTCAAATGCCACAGACAATTTGGCCCTCTCTGCTTTCCTGCGGACTCCATCCTCAAAAGCACTTGTTTTTCTTTCGGCAACCTCCGGAGCAAAAAAGACAAACGTCCAGCTTTTGCTGCCACAGCAAAGGTGCCAGCGGGGAAAAGTGATGCTGGTTCTCACTGCCTCCTGGAACTCTTTCAAATGCCACAGACAATTTGGCCCTCTCTGCTTTCCTGCGGACTCCATCCTCAAAAGCACCTGTTTTCGCTTTCGGCAGCCTCCGGAGCAAAAAAGACAAACGTCCAGCTTTTGCTGCCACAGCAAAGGTGCCAGCGGGGAAAAGTAATGCTGGTTCTCACTGCCTCCTGGAACCCTTTCAAATGCCACAGACAATTTGGCCCTCTCTGCTTTCCTGAGGACTCCATCCTCAAAAGCACCTGTTTTCGCTTTCGGCAGCCTCCGGAGCAAAAAAGACAAACGTCCAGCTTTTGCTGCCACAGCAAAGGTGCCAGCGGAGAAAAGTAATGCTGGTTCTCACTGCCTCCTGGAACCCTTTAAAATGCCACAGTCAATTTGGCTCTCTCTGCTTTCCTGCGGACTCCATCCTCAAAAGCACCTATTTTCGCTTTCGGCAGCCTCCGGAGCAAAAAAGACAAACGTCCAGCTTTTGCTGCCACAGCAAAGGTGCCAGCGGGGAAAAGTAATGCTGGTTCTCACTGCCTCCTGGAACTCTTTGAAATGCCACAGACAATTTTGCACTCTCTGCTTTCCTGCAGACTCCATCCTCAAAAGCACCTGTTTTTGCTTTCGGCAGCCTCCGGAGCAAAAAAGACAAACGTCCAGCTTTTGCTGCCACAGCAAAGGTGCCAGCGGGGAAAAGTAATGCTGGTTCTCACTGCCTCCTGGAACCCTTTCAAATGCCACAGACAATTTGGCCCTCTCTGCTTTCCTGCGGACTCCATCCTCAAAAGCACCTGTTTTCGCTTTCGACATCCTCAGGAGCAAAAAAGACAAACGTCCAGCTTTTGCTGCCACAGCAAAGGTGCCAGCGGGGAAAAGTGATGCTGGTTCTCACTGCCTCCTGGAACCCTTTCAAATGCCCCAGACAATTTGGCCCTCTCTGCTTTCCTGCGGACTCCATCCTCAAAAGCACCTTTTTTCGCTTTCGGCAGCCTCCGGAGCAAAAAAGACAAACGTCCAGCTTTTGCTGCCACAGCAAAGGTGCCAGCGGGGAAAAGTAATGCTGGTTCTCACTGCCTCCTGGAACTCTTTCAAATGCCCCAGAAAATTTGGCCCTCTCTGCTTTCCTGCGGACTCCATCCTCAAAAGCATCTCTTTTCGCTTTCGGCAGCCTCCGGAGGAAAAAAGACAAACGTCCAGCTTTTGCTGCCACAGCAAAGGTGCCAGCGGGGAAAAGTAATGCTGGTTCTCACTTCCTCCTGGAACTCTTTCAAATGCCACAGACAATTTTGCACTCTCTGCTTTCCTGCGGACTCCATCCTCAAAAGCACCTGTTTTTGCTTTCGGCAGCCTCCGGAGCAAAAAAGACAAACGTCCAGCTTTTGCTGCCACAGCAAAGGTGCCAGCGGGGAAAAGTAATGCTGGTTCTCACTGCCTCCTGGATCTCTTTCAAATGCCACAGACAATTTGGCCCTCTCTGCTTTCCTGCGGACTCCATCCTCAAAAGCACTTGTTTTCTCTTTCGGCAACCTCCGGAGCAAAAAAGACAAACGTCCAGCTTTTGCTGCCACAGCAAAGGTGCCAGCGGGGAAAAGTGATGCTGGTTCTCACTGCCTCCTGGAACCCTTTCAAATGCACCACACAATTTGGCCCTCTCTGCTTTCCTGCGGACTCCATCCTCAAAAGCACCTGTTTTCGCTTTCGGCAACCTCCGGAGCAAAAAAGACAAACGTCCAGCTTTTGCTGCCACAGCAAAGGTGCCAGCGGGGAAAAGTAATGCTGGTTCTCACTGCCTCCTGGAACTCTTTCAAATGCCCGAGAAAATTTGGCCCTATCTGCTTTCCTGCGGACTCTATCCTCAAAAGCATCTCTTTTCGCTTTCGGCAGCCTCCGGAGCAAAAAAGACAAACGTCCAGCTTTTGCTGCCACAGCAAAGGTGCCAGCGGGGAAAAGTAATGCTGGTTCTCACTGCCTCCTGGAACCCTTTCAAATGCCACAGACAATTTGGCCCTCTCTGCTTTCCTGCGGACTCCATCCTCAAAAGCACTTGTTTTCGCTTTCGGCAGCCTCAGGAGCAAAAAAGACAAACGTCCAGCTTTTGCTGCCACAGCAAAGGTGCCAGCGGGGAAAAGTGATGCTGGTTCTCACTGCCTCCTGGAACCCTTTCAAATGCACCACACAATTTGGCCCTCTCTGCTTTCCTGCGGACTCCATCCTCAAAAGCACCTGTTTTTGCTTTCGGCAGCCTCCGGAGCAAAAAAGACAAACGTCCAGCTTTTGCTGCCACAGCAAAGGTGCCAGCGGGGAAAAGTAATGCTGGTTCTCACTTCCTCCTGGAACCCTTTCAAATGCCACAGTCAATTTGGCTCTCTCTGCTTTCCTGCGGACTCCATCCTCAAAAGCACCTGTTTTCGCTTTCGGCAGCCTCCGGAGCAAAAAAGACAAACGTCCAGCTTTTGCTGCCACAGCAAAGGTGCCAGCGGAGAAAAGTAATGCTGGTTCTCACTGCCTCCTGGAACCCTTTAAAATGCCACAGACAATTTGGCCCTCTCTGCTTTCCTGAGGACTCCATCCTCAAAAGCACCTGTTTTCGCTTTCGGCAGCCTCCGGAGCAAAAAAGACAAACGTCCAGCTTTTGCTGCCACAGCAAAGGTGCCAGCGGGGAAAAGTAATGCTGGTTCTCACTGCCTCCTGGAACTCTTTGAAATGCCACAGACAATTTTGCACTCTCTGCTTTCCTGCAGACTCCATCCTCAAAAGCACCTGTTTTTGCTTTCGGCAGCCTCCGGAGCAAAAAAGACAAACGTCCAGCTTTTGCTGCCACAGCAAAGGTGCCAGCGGGGAAAAGTAATGCTGGTTCTCACTGCCTCCTGGAACCCTTTCAAATGCCACAGACAATTTGGCCCTCTCTGCTTTCCTGCGGACTCCATCCTCAAAAGCACCTGTTTTCGCTTTCGACATCCTCAGGAGCAAAAAAGACAAACGTCCAGCTTTTGCTGCCACAGCAAAGGTGCCAGCGGGGAAAAGTAATGCTGGTTCTCACTGCCTCCTGGAACCCTTTCAAATGCCACAGACAATTTGGCCCTCTCTGCTTTCCTGCGGACTCCATCCTCAAAAGCACTTGTTTTTCTTTCGGCAACCTCCGGAGCAAAAAAGACAAACGTCCAGCTTTTGCTGCCACAGCAAAGGTGCCAGCGGGGAAAAGTAATGCTGGTTCTCACTTCCTCCTGGAACCCTTTCAAATGACACAGTCAATTTGGCTCTCTCTGCTTTCCTGCGGACTCCATCCTCAAAAGCACCTGTTTTTGCTTTCGGCAGCCTCCGGAGCAAAAAAGACAAACGTCCAGCTTTTGCTGCCACAGCAAAGGTGCCAGCGGGGAAAAGTGATGCTGGTTCTCACTGCCTCCTGGAACCCTTTCAAATGCCCCAGACAATTTGGCCCTCTCTGCTTTCCTGCGGACTCCACCCTCAAAAGCACCTTTTTTCGCTTTCGGCAGCCTCCGGAGCAAAAAAGACAAACGTCCAGCTTTTGCTGCCACAGCAAAGGTGCCAGCGGGGAAAAGTAATGCTGGTTCTCACTGCCTCCTGGAACTCTTTCAAATGCCCCAGAAAATTTGGCCCTCTCTGCTTTCCTGCGGACTCCATCCTCAAAAGCATCTCTTTTCGCTTTCGGCAGCCTCCGGAGGAAAAAAGACAAACGTCCAGCTTTTGCTGCCACAGCAAAGGTGCCAGCGGGGAAAAGTAATGCTGGTTCTCACTGCCTCCTGGAACCCTTTCAAATGCCACAGACAATTTGGCCCTCTCTGCTTTCCTGCGGACTCCATCCTCAAAAGCACCTGTTTTCGCTTTCGACATCCTCAGGAGCAAAAAAGACAAACGTCCAGCTTTTGCTGCCACAGCAAAGGTGCCAGCGGGGAAAAGTAATGCTGGTTCTCACTGCCTCCTGGAACCCTTTCAAATGCCACAGACAATTTGGCCCTCTCTGCTTTCCTGCGGACTCCATCCTCAAAAGCACTTGTTTTTCTTTCGGCAACCTCCGGAGCAAAAAAGACAAACGTCCAGCTTTTGCTGCCACAGCAAAGGTGCCAGCGGGGAAAAGTAATGCTGGTTCTCACTTCCTCCTGGAACCCTTTCAAATGACACAGTCAATTTGGCTCTCTCTGCTTTCCTGCGGACTCCATCCTCAAAAGCACCTGTTTTTGCTTTCGGCAGCCTCCGGAGCAAAAAAGACAAACGTCCAGCTTTTGCTGCCACAGCAAAGGTGCCAGCGGGGAAAAGTGATGCTGGTTCTCACTGCCTCCTGGAACCCTTTCAAATGCCACAGACAATTTGGCCCTCTCTGCTTTCCTGCGGACTCCATCCTCAAAAGCACCTTTTTTCGCTTTCGGCAGCCTCCGGAGCAAAAAAGACAAACGTCCAGCTTTTGCTGCCACAGCAAAGGTGCCAGCGGGGAAAAGTAATGCTGGTTCTCACTGCCTCCTGGAACTCTTTCAAATGCCCCAGAAAATTTGGCCCTGTCTGCTTTCCTGCGGACTCCATCCTCAAAAGCATCTCTTTTCGCTTTCGGCAGCCTCCGGAGGAAAAAAGACAAACGTCCAGCTTTTGCTGCCACAGCAAAGGTGCCAGCGGGGAAAAGTAATGCTGGTTCTCACTTCCTCCTGGAACTCTTTCAAATGCCACAGACAATTTTGCACTCTCTGCTTTCCTGCGGACTCCATCCTCAAAAGCACCTGTTTTTGCTTTCGGCAGCCTCCGGAGCAAAAAAGACAAACGTCCAGCTTTTGCTGCCACAGCAAAGGTGCCAGCGGGGAAAAGTGATGCTGGTTCTCACTGCCTCCTGGAACCCTTTCAAATGCCACAGACAATTTGGCCCTCTCTGCTTTCCTGCGGACTCCATCCTCAAAAGCACCTGTTTTCGCTTTCGACATCCTCAGGAGCAAAAAAGACAAACGTCCAGCTTTTGCTGCCACAGCAAAGGTGCCAGCGGGGAAAAGTAATGCTGGTTCTCACTGCCTCCTGGAACCCTTTCAAATGCCACAGACAATTTGGCCCTCTCTGCTTTCCTGCGGACTCCATCCTCAAAAGCACTTGTTTTTCTTTCGGCAACCTCCGGAGCAAAAAAGACAAACGTCCAGCTTTTGCTGCCACAGCAAAGGTGCCAGCGGGGAAAAGTAATGCTGGTTCTCACTTCCTCCTGGAACCCTTTCAAATGCCACAGTCAATTTGGCTCTCTCTGCTTTCCTGCGGACTCCATCCTCAAAAGCACCTGTTTTTGCTTTCGGCAGCCTCCGGAGCAAAAAAGACAAACGTCCAGCTTTTGCTGCCACAGCAAAGGTGCCAGCGGGGAAAAGTGATGCTGGTTCTCACTGCCTCCTGGAACCCTTTCAAATGCCCCAGACAATTTGGCCCTCTCTGCTTTCCTGCGGACTCCATCCTCAAAAGCACCTTTTTTCGCTTTCGGCAGCCTCCGGAGCAAAAAAGACAAACGTCCAGCTTTTGCTGCCACAGCAAAGGTGCCAGCGGGGAAAAGTAATGCTGGTTCTCACTGCCTCCTGGAACTCTTTCAAATGCCCCAGAAAATTTGGCCCTCTCTGCTTTCCTGCGGACTCCATCCTCAAAAGCATCTCTTTTCGCTTTCGGCAGCCTCCGGAGGAAAAAAGACAAACGTCCAGCTTTTGCTGCCACAGCAAAGGTGCCAGCGGGGAAAAGTAATGCTGGTTCTCACTGCCTCCTGGAACCCTTTCAAATGCCACAGACAATTTGGCCCTCTCTGCTTTCCTGCGGACTCCATCCTCAAAAGCACTTGTTTTTCTTTCGGCAACCTCCGGAGCAAAAAAGACAAACGTCCAGCTTTTGCTGCCACAGCAAAGGTGCCAGCGGGGAAAAGTGATGCTGGTTCTCACTGCCTCCTGGAACTCTTTCAAATGCCACAGACAATTTGGCCCTCTCTGCTTTCCTGCGGACTCCATCCTCAAAAGCACCTGTTTTTGCTTTCGGCAGCCTCCGGAGCAAAAAAGACAAACGTCCAGCTTTTGCTGCCACAGCAAAGGTGCCAGCGGAGAAAAGTAATGCTGGTTCTCACTGCCTCCTGGAACCCTTTAAAATGCCACAGTCAATTTGGCTCTCTCTGCTTTCCTGCGGACTCCATCCTCAAAAGCACCTATTTTCGCTTTCGGCAGCCTCCGGAGCAAAAAAGACAAACGTCCAGCTTTTGCTGCCACAGCAAAGGTGCCAGCGGGGAAAAGTAATGCTGGTTCTCACTGCCTCCTGGAACTCTTTGAAATGCCACAGACAATTTTGCACTCTCTGCTTTCCTGCAGACTCCATCCTCAAAAGCACCTGTTTTTGCTTTCGGCAGCCTCCGGAGCAAAAAAGACAAACGTCCAGCTTTTGCTGCCACAGCAAAGGTGCCAGCGGGGAAAAGTAATGCTGGTTCTCACTGCCTCCTGGAACCCTTTCAAATGCCCCAGAAAATTTGGCCCTCTCTGCTTTCCTGCGGACTCCATCCTCAAAAGCATCTCTTTTCGCTTTCGGCAGCCTCCGGAGGAAAAAAGACAAACGTCCAGCTTTTGCTGCCACAGCAAAGGTGCCAGCGGGGAAAAGTAATGCTGGTTCTCACTGCCTCCTGGAACCCTTTCAAATGCCACAGACAATTTGGCCCTCTCTGCTTTCCTGCGGACTCCATCCTCAAAAGCACTTGTTTTTCTTTCGGCAACCTCCGGAGCAAAAAAGACAAACGTCCAGCTTTTGCTGCCACAGCAAAGGTGCCAGCGGGGAAAAGTGATGCTGGTTCTCACTGCCTCCTGGAACTCTTTCAAATGCCCGAGAAAATTTGGCCCTATCTGCTTTCCTGCGGACTCTATCCTCAAAAGCATCTCTTTTCGCTTTCGGCAGCCTCCGGAGCAAAAAAGACAAACGTCCAGCTTTTGCTGCCACAGCAAAGGTGCCAGCGGAGAAAAGTAATGCTGGTTCTCACTGCCTCCTGGAACCCTTTAAAATGCCACAGTCAATTTGGCTCTCTCTGCTTTCCTGCGGACTCCATCCTCAAAAGCACCTATTTTCGCTTTCGGCAGCCTCCGGAGCAAAAAAGACAAACGTCCAGCTTTTGCTGCCACAGCAAAGGTGCCAGCGGGGAAAAGTAATGCTGGTTCTCACTGCCTCCTGGAACTCTTTGAAATGCCACAGACAATTTTGCACTCTCTGCTTTCCTGCAGACTCCATCCTCAAAAGCACCTGTTTTTGCTTTCGGCAGCCTCCGGAGCAAAAAAGACAAACGTCCAGCTTTTGCTGCCACAGCAAAGGTGCCAGCGGGGAAAAGTAATGCTGGTTCTCACTGCCTCCTGGAACCCTTTCAAATGCCACAGACAATTTGGCCCTCTCTGCTTTCCTGCGGACTCCATCCTCAAAAGCACCTGTTTTCGCTTTCGACATCCTCAGGAGCAAAAAAGACAAACGTCCAGCTTTTGCTGCCACAGCAAAGGTGCCAGCGGGGAAAAGTAATGCTGGTTCTCACTGCCTCCTGGAACCCTTTCAAATGCCACAGACAATTTGGCCCTCTCTGCTTTCCTGCGGACTCCATCCTCAAAAGCACTTGTTTTTCTTTCGGCAACCTCCGGAGCAAAAAAGACAAACGTCCAGCTTTTGCTGCCACAGCAAAGGTGCCAGCGGGGAAAAGTAATGCTGGTTCTCACTGCCTCCTGGAACCCTTTCAAATGCCACAGACAATTTGGCCCTCTCTGCTTTCCTGCGGACTCCATCCTCAAAAGCACCTGTTTTCGCTTTCGACATCCTCAGGAGCAAAAAAGACAAACGTCCAGCTTTTGCTGCCACAGCAAAGGTGCCAGCGGGGAAAAGTAATGCTGGTTCTCACTGCCTCCTGGAACCCTTTCAAATGCCACAGACAATTTGGCCCTCTCTGCTTTCCTGCGGACTCCATCCTCAAAAGCACTTGTTTTTCTTTCGGCAACCTCCGGAGCAAAAAAGACAAACGTCCAGCTTTTGCTGCCACAGCAAAGGTGCCAGCGGGGAAAAGTAATGCTGGTTCTCACTTCCTCCTGGAACCCTTTCAAATGACACAGTCAATTTGGCTCTCTCTGCTTTCCTGCGGACTCCATCCTCAAAAGCACTTGTTTTTGCTTTCGGCAGCCTCCGGAGCAAAAAAGACAAACGTCCAGCTTTTGCTGCCACAGCAAAGGTGCCAGCGGGGAAAAGTGATGCTGGTTCTCACTGCCTCCTGGAACCCTTTCAAATGCCCCAGACAATTTGGCCCTCTCTGCTTTCCTGCGGACTCCATCCTCAAAAGCACCTTTTTTCGCTTTCGGCAGCCTCCGGAGCAAAAAAGACAAACGTCCAGCTTTTGCTGCCACAGCAAAGGTGCCAGCGGGGAAAAGTAATGCTGGTTCTCACTGCCTCCTGGAACTCTTTCAAATGCCCCAGAAAATTTGGCCCTCTCTGCTTTCCTGCGGACTCCATCCTCAAAAGCATCTCTTTTCGCTTTCGGCAGCCTCCGGAGGAAAAAAGACAAACGTCCAGCTTTTGCTGCCACAGCAAAGGTGCCAGCGGGGAAAAGTAATGCTGGTTCTCACTTCCTCCTGGAACTCTTTCAAATGCCACAGACAATTTTGCACTCTCTGCTTTCCTGCGGACTCCATCCTCAAAAGCACCTGTTTTTGCTTTCGGCAGCCTCCGGAGCAAAAAAGACAAACGTCCAGCTTTTGCTGCCACAGCAAAGGTGCCAGCGGGGAAAAGTAATGCTGGTTCTCACTGCCTCCTGGATCTCTTTCAAATGCCACAGACAATTTGGCCCTCTCTGCTTTCCTGCGGACTCCATCCTCAAAAGCACTTGTTTTCTCTTTCGGCAACCTCCGGAGCAAAAAAGACAAACGTCCAGCTTTTGCTGCCACAGCAAAGGTGCCAGCGGGGAAAAGTGATGCTGGTTCTCACTGCCTCCTGGAACCCTTTCAAATGCACCACACAATTTGGCCCTCTCTGCTTTCCTGCGGACTCCATCCTCAAAAGCACCTGTTTTCGCTTTCGGCAACCTCCGGAGCAAAAAAGACAAACGTCCAGCTTTTGCTGCCACAGCAAAGGTGCCAGCGGGGAAAAGTAATGCTGGTTCTCACTGCCTCCTGGAACTCTTTCAAATGCCCGAGAAAATTTGGCCCTATCTGCTTTCCTGCGGACTCTATCCTCAAAAGCATCTCTTTTCGCTTTCGGCAGCCTCCGGAGCAAAAAAGACAAACGTCCAGCTTTTGCTGCCACAGCAAAGGTGCCAGCGGGGAAAAGTAATGCTGGTTCTCACTGCCTCCTGGAACCCTTTCAAATGCCCCAGACAATTTGGCCCTCTCTGCTTTCCTGCGGACTCCATCCTCAAAAGCACTTGTTTTCGCTTTCGGCAGCCTCAGGAGCAAAAAAGACAAACGTCCAGATTTTGCTGCCACAGCAAAGGTGCCAGCGGGGAAAAGTGATGCTGGTTCTCACTGCCTCCTGGAACCCTTTCAAATGCACCACACAATTTGGCCCTCTCTGCTTTCCTGCGGACTCCATCCTCAAAAGCACTTGTTTTTCTTTCGGCAACCTCCGGAGCAAAAAAGACAAACGTCCAGCTTTTGCTGCCACAGCAAAGGTGCCAGCGGGGAAAAGTAATGCTGGTTCTCACTTCCTCCTGGAACCCTTTCAAATGACACAGTCAATTTGGCTCTCTCTGCTTTCCTGCGGACTCCATCCTCAAAAGCACTTGTTTTTGCTTTCGGCAGCCTCCGGAGCAAAAAAGACAAACGTCCAGCTTTTGCTGCCACAGCAAAGGTGCCAGCGGGGAAAAGTGATGCTGGTTCTCACTGCCTCCTGGAACCCTTTCAAATGCCCCAGACAATTTGGCCCTCTCTGCTTTCCTGCGGACTCCATCCTCAAAAGCACCTTTTTTCGCTTTCGGCAGCCTCCGGAGCAAAAAAGACAAACGTCCAGCTTTTGCTGCCACAGCAAAGGTGCCAGCGGGGAAAAGTAATGCTGGTTCTCACTGCCTCCTGGAACTCTTTCAAATGCCCCAGAAAATTTGGCCCTCTCTGCTTTCCTGCGGACTCCATCCTCAAAAGCATCTCTTTTCGCTTTCGGCAGCCTCCGGAGGAAAAAAGACAAACGTCCAGCTTTTGCTGCCACAGCAAAGGTGCCAGCGGGGAAAAGTAATGCTGGTTCTCACTTCCTCCTGGAACTCTTTCAAATGCCACAGACAATTTTGCACTCTCTGCTTTCCTGCGGACTCCATCCTCAAAAGCACCTGTTTTTGCTTTCGGCAGCCTCCGGAGCAAAAAAGACAAACGTCCAGCTTTTGCTGCCACAGCAAAGGTGCCAGCGGGGAAAAGTAATGCTGGTTCTCACTTCCTCCTGGATCTCTTTCAAATGCCACAGACAATTTGGCCCTCTCTGCTTTCCTGCGGACTCCATCCTCAAAAGCACTTGTTTTCTCTTTCGGCAACCTCCGGAGCAAAAAAGACAAACGTCCAGCTTTTGCTGCCACAGCAAAGGTGCCAGCGGGGAAAAGTGATGCTGGTTCTCACTGCCTCCTGGAACCCTTTCAAATGCACCACACAATTTGGCCCTCTCTGCTTTCCTGCGGACTCCATCCTCAAAAGCACCTGTTTTCGCTTTCGGCAACCTCCGGAGCAAAAAAGACAAACGTCCAGCTTTTGCTGCCACAGCAAAGGTGCCAGCGGGGAAAAGTAATGCTGGTTCTCACTGCCTCCTGGAACTCTTTCAAATGCCCGAGAAAATTTGGCCCTATCTGCTTTCCTGCGGACTCTATCCTCAAAAGCATCTCTTTTCGCTTTCGGCAGCCTCCGGAGCAAAAAAGACAAACGTCCAGCTTTTGCTGCCACAGCAAAGGTGCCAGCGGGGAAAAGTAATGCTGGTTCTCACTGCCTCCTGGAACCCTTTCAAATGCCCCAGACAATTTGGCCCTCTCTGCTTTCCTGCGGACTCCATCCTCAAAAGCACTTGTTTTCGCTTTCGGCAGCCTCAGGAGCAAAAAAGACAAACGTCCAGATTTTGCTGCCACAGCAAAGGTGCCAGCGGGGAAAAGTGATGCTGGTTCTCACTGCCTCCTGGAACCCTTTCAAATGCACCACACAATTTGGCCCTCTCTGCTTTCCTGCGGACTCCATCCTCAAAAGCACCTGTTTTCGCTTTCGGCAGCCTCCGGAGCAAAAAAGACAAACGTCCAGCTTTTGCTGCCACAGCAAAGGTGCCAGCGGGGAAAAGTAATGCTGGTTCTCACTTCCTCCTGGAACCCTTTCAAATGCCACAGTCAATTTGGCTCTCTCTGCTTTCCTGCGGACTCCATCCTCAAAAGCACCTGTTTTCGCTTTCGGCAGCCTCCGGAGCAAAAAAGACAAACATCCAGCTTTTGCTGCCACAGCAAAGGTGCCAGCGGAGAAAAGTAATGCTGGTTCTCACTGCCTCCTGGAACCCTTTAAAATGCCACAGACAATTTGGCCCTCTCTGCTTTCCTGAGGACTCCATCCTCAAAAGCACCTGTTTTCGCTTTCGGCAGCCTCCGGAGCAAAAAAGACAAACGTCCAGCTTTTGCTGCCACAGCAAAGGTGCCAGCGGGGAAAAGTAATGCTGGTTCTCACTGCCTCCTGGAACTCTTTGAAATGCCACAGACAATTTTGCACTCTCTGCTTTCCTGCAGACTCCATCCTCAAAAGCACCTGTTTTTGCTTTCGGCAGCCTCCGGAGCAAAAAAGACAAACGTCCAGCTTTTGCTGCCACAGCAAAGGTGCCAGCGGGGAAAAGTAATGCTGGTTCTCACTGCCTCCTGGAACCCTTTCAAATGCCACAGACAATTTGGCCCTCTCTGCTTTCCTGCGGACTCCATCCTCAAAAGCACCTGTTTTCGCTTTCGACATCCTCAGGAGCAAAAAAGACAAACGTCCAGCTTTTGCTGCCACAGCAAAGGTGCCAGCGGGGAAAAGTAATGCTGGTTCTCACTGCCTCCTGGAACCCTTTCAAATGCCACAGACAATTTGGCCCTCTCTGCTTTCCTGCGGACTCCATCCTCAAAAGCACTTGTTTTTCTTTCGGCAACCTCCGGAGCAAAAAAGACAAACGTCCAGCTTTTGCTGCCACAGCAAAGGTGCCAGCGGGGAAAAGTAATGCTGGTTCTCACTTCCTCCTGGAACCCTTTCAAATGACACAGTCAATTTGGCTCTCTCTGCTTTCCTGCGGACTCCATCCTCAAAAGCACCTGTTTTTGCTTTCGGCAGCCTCCGGAGCAAAAAAGACAAACGTCCAGCTTTTGCTGCCACAGCAAAGGTGCCAGCGGGGAAAAGTGATGCTGGTTCTCACTGCCTCCTGGAACCCTTTCAAATGCCCCAGACAATTTGGCCCTCTCTGCTTTCCTGCGGACTCCATCCTCAAAAGCACCTTTTTTCGCTTTCGGCAGCCTCCGGAGCAAAAAAGACAAACGTCCAGCTTTTGCTGCCACAGCAAAGGTGCCAGCGGGGAAAAGTAATGCTGGTTCTCACTGCCTCCTGGAACTCTTTCAAATGCCCCAGAAAATTTGGCCCTCTCTGCTTTCCTGCGGACTCCATCCTCAAAAGCATCTCTTTTCGCTTTCGGCAGCCTCCGGAGGAAAAAAGACAAACGTCCAGCTTTTGCTGCCACAGCAAAGGTGCCAGCGGGGAAAAGTAATGCTGGTTCTCACTGCCTCCTGGAACCCTTTCAAATGCCACAGACAATTTGGCCCTCTCTGCTTTCCTGCGGACTCCATCCTCAAAAGCACTTGTTTTTCTTTCGGCAACCTCCGGAGCAAAAAAGACAAACGTCCAGCTTTTGCTGCCACAGCAAAGGTGCCAGCGGGGAAAAGTGATGCTGGTTCTCACTGGCTCCTGGAACTCTTTCAAATGCCACAGACAATTTGGCCCTCTCTGCTTTCCTGCGGACTCCATCCTCAAAAGCACCTGTTTTCGCTTTCGGCAGCCTCCGGAGCAAAAAAGACAAACGTCCAGCTTTTGCTGCCACAGCAAAGGTGCCAGCGGGGAAAAGTAATGCTGGTTCTCACTGCCTCCTGGAACCCTTTCAAATGCCACAGACAATTTGGCTCTCTCTGCTTTCCTGCGGACTCCATCCTCAAAAGCACCTGTTTTTGCTTTCGGCAGCCTCCGGAGCAAAAAAGACAAACGTCCAGCTTTTGCTGCCACAGCAAAGGTGCCAGCGGGGAAAAGTGATGCTGGTTCTCACTGCCTCCTGGAACCCTTTCAAATGCCCCAGACAATTTGGCCCTCTCTGCTTTCCTGCGGACTCCATCCTCAAAAGCACCTTTTTTCGCTTTCGGCAGCCTCCGGAGCAAAAAAGACAAACGTCCAGCTTTTGCTGCCACAGCAAAGGTGCCAGCGGGGAAAAGTAATGCTGGTTCTCACTGCCTCCTGGAACTCTTTCAAATGCCCCAGAAAATTTGGCCCTCTCTGCTTTCCTGCGGACTCCATCCTCAAAAGCATCTCTTTTCGCTTTCGGCAGCCTCCGGAGGAAAAAAGACAAACGTCCAGCTTTTGCTGCCACAGCAAAGGTGCCAGCGGGGAAAAGTAATGCTGGTTCTCACTGCCTCCTGGAACCCTTTCAAATGCCACAGACAATTTGGCCCTCTCTGCTTTCCTGCGGACTCCATCCTGAAAAGCACTTGTTTTTCTTTCGGCAACCTCCGGAGCAAAAAACACAAACGTCCAGCTTTTGCTGCCACAGCAAAGGTGCCAGCGGGGAAAAGTGATGCTGGTTCTCACTGCCTCCTGGAACTCTTTCAAATGCCACAGACAATTTGGCCCTCTCTGCTTTCCTGCGGACTCCATCCTCAAAAGCACCTGTTTTCGCTTTCGGCAGCCTCCGGAGGAAAAAAGACAAACGTCCAGCTTTTGCTGCCACAGCAAAGGTGCCAGCGGAGAAAAGTAATGCTGGTTCTCACTTCCTCCTGGAACTCTTTCAAATGCCACAGACAATTTTGCACTCTCTGCTTTCCTGCGGACTCCATCCTCAAAAGCACCTGTTTTTGCTTTCGGCAGCCTCCGGAGCAAAAAAGACAAACGTCCAGCTTTTGCTGCCACAGCAAAGGTGCCAGCGGGGAAAAGTGATGCTGGTTCTCACTGCCTCCTGGAACCCTTTCAAATGCCACAGACAATTTGGCCCTCTCTGCTTTCCTGCGGACTCCATCCTCAAAAGCACCTGTTTTCGCTTTCGACATCCTCAGGAGCAAAAAAGACAAACGTCCAGCTTTTGCTGCCACAGCAAAGGTGCCAGCGGGGAAAAGTAATGCTGGTTCTCACTGCCTCCTGGAACCCTTTCAAATGCCACAGACAATTTGGCCCTCTCTGCTTTCCTGCGGACTCCATCCTCAAAAGCACTTGTTTTTCTTTCGGCAACCTCCGGAGCAAAAAAGACAAACGTCCAGCTTTTGCTGCCACAGCAAAGGTGCCAGCGGGGAAAAGTAATGCTGGTTCTCACTTCCTCCTGGAACCCTTTCAAATGCCACAGTCAATTTGGCTCTCTCTGCTTTCCTGCGGACTCCATCCTCAAAAGCACCTGTTTTTGCTTTCGGCAGCCTCCGGAGCAAAAAAGACAAACGTCCAGCTTTTGCTGCCACAGCAAAGGTGCCAGCGGGGAAAAGTGATGCTGGTTCTCACTGCCTCCTGGAACCCTTTCAAATGCCCCAGACAATTTGGCCCTCTCTGCTTTCCTGCGGACTCCATCCTCAAAAGCACCTTTTTTCGCTTTCGGCAGCCTCCGGAGCAAAAAAGACAAACGTCCAGCTTTTGCTGCCACAGCAAAGGTGCCAGCGGGGAAAAGTAATGCTGGTTCTCACTGCCTCCTGGAACCCTTTCAAATGCCACAGACAATTTGGCCCTCTCTGCTTTCCTGCGGACTCCATCCTCAAAAGCACTTGTTTTTCTTTCGGCAACCTCCGGAGCAAAAAAGACAAACGTCCAGCTTTTGCTGCCACAGCAAAGGTGCCAGCGGGGAAAAGTGATGCTGGTTCTCACTGCCTCCTGGAACTCTTTCAAATGCCCGAGAAAATTTGCCCTATCTGCTTTCCTGCGGACTCTATCCTCAAAAGCATCTCTTTTCGCTTTCGGCAGCCTCCGGAGCAAAAAAGACAAACGTCCAGCTTTTGCTGCCACAGCAAAGGTGCCAGCGGAGAAAAGTAATGCTGGTTCTCACTGCCTCCTGGAACCCTTTAAAATGCCACAGTCAATTTGGCTCTCTCTGCTTTCCTGAGGACTCCATCCTCAAAAGCACCTATTTTCGCTTTCGGCAGCCTCCGGAGCAAAAAAGACAAACGTCCAGCTTTTGCTGCCACAGCAAAGGTGCCAGCGGGGAAAAGTAATGCTGGTTCTCACTGCCTCCTGGAACTCTTTGAAATGCCACAGACAATTTTGCACTCTCTGCTTTCCTGCAGACTCCATCCTCAAAAGCACCTGTTTTTGCTTTCGGCAGCCTCCGGAGCAAAAAAGACAAACGTCCAGCTTTTGCTGCCACAGCAAAGGTGCCAGCGGGGAAAAGTAATGCTGGTTCTCACTGCCTCCTGGAACCCTTTCAAATGCCACAGACAATTTGGCCCTCTCTGCTTTCCTGCGGACTCCATCCTCAAAAGCACCTGTTTTCGCTTTCGACATCCTCAGGAGCAAAAAAGACAAACGTCCAGCTTTTGCTGCCACAGCAAAGGTGCCAGCGGGGAAAAGTAATGCTGGTTCTCACTGCCTCCTGGAACCCTTTCAAATGCCACAGACAATTTGGCCCTCTCTGCTTTCCTGCGGACTCCATCCTCAAAAGCACTTGTTTTTCTTTCGGCAACCTCCGGAGCAAAAAAGACAAACGTCCAGCTTTTGCTGCCACAGCAAAGGTGCCAGCGGGGAAAAGTAATGCTGGTTCTCACTTCCTCCTGGAACCCTTTCAAATGACACAGTCAATTTGGCTCTCTCTGCTTTCCTGCGGACTCCATCCTCAAAAGCACCTGTTTTTGCTTTCGGCAGCCTCCGGAGCAAAAAAGACAAACGTCCAGCTTTTGCTGCCACAGCAAAGGTGCCAGCGGGGAAAAGTGATGCTGGTTCTCACTGCCTCCTGGAACCCTTTCAAATGCCCCAGACAATTTGGCCCTCTCTGCTTTCCTGCGGACTCCATCCTCAAAAGCACCTTTTTTCGCTTTCGGCAGCCTCCGGAGCAAAAAAGACAAACGTCCAGCTTTTGCTGCCACAGCAAAGGTGCCAGCGGGGAAAAGTAATGCTGGTTCTCACTGCCTCCTGGAACTCTTTCAAATGCCCCAGAAAATTTGGCCCTCTCTGCTTTCCTGCGGACTCCATCCTCAAAAGCATCTCTTTTCGCTTTCGGCAGCCTCCGGAGGAAAAAAGACAAACGTCCAGCTTTTGCTGCCACAGCAAAGGTGCCAGCGGGGAAAAGTAATGCTGGTTCTCACTTCCTCCTGGAACTCTTTCAAATGCAACAGACAATTTTGCACTCTCTGCTTTCCTGCGGACTCCATCCTCAAAAGCACCTGTTTTTGCTTTCGGCAACCTCCGGAGCAAAAAAGACAAACGTCCAGCTTTTGCTGCCACAGCAAAGGTGCCAGCGGGGAAAAGTAATGCTGGTTCTCACTTCCTCCTGGAACTCTTTCAAATGCCACAGACAATTTGGCCCTCTCTGCTTTCCTGCGGACTCCATCCTCAAAAGCACTTGTTTTCTCTTTCGGCAACCTCCGGAGCAAAAAAGACAAACGTCCAGCTTTTGCTGCCACAGCAAAGGTGCCAGCGGGGAAAAGTGATGCTGGTTCTCACTGCCTCCTGGAACCCTTTCAAATGCACCACACAATTTGGCCCTCTCTGCTTTCCTGCGGACTCCATCCTCAAAAGCACCTGTTTTCGCTTTCGGCAACCTCCGGAGCAAAAAAGACAAACGTCCAGCTTTTGCTGCCACAGCAAAGGTGCCAGCGGGGAAAAGTAATGCTGGTTCTCACTGCCTCCTGGAACTCTTTCAAATGCCCGAGAAAATTTGGCCCTATCTGCTTTCCTGCGGACTCTATCCTCAAAAGCATCTCTTTTCGCTTTCGGCAGCCTCCGGAGCAAAAAAGACAAACGTCCAGCTTTTGCTGCCACAGCAAAGGTGCCAGCGGAGAAAAGTAATGCTGGTTCTCACTGCCTCCTGGAACCCTTTCAAATGCCCCAGACAATTTGGCCCTCTCTGCTTTCCTGCGGACTCCATCCTCAAAAGCACTTGTTTTCGCTTTCGGCAGCCTCAGGAGCAAAAAAGACAAACGTCCAGCTTTTGCTGCCACAGCAAAGGTGCCAGCGGGGAAAAGTGATGCTGGTTCTCACTGCCTCCTGGAACCCTTTCAAATGCACCACACAATTTGGCCCTCTCTGCTTTCCTGCGGACTCCATCCTCAAAAGCACCTGTTTTCGCTTTCGGCAGCCTCCGGAGCAAAAAAGACAAACGTCCAGCTTTTGCTGCCACAGCAAAGGTGCCAGCGGGGAAAAGTAATGCTGGTTCTCACTTCCTCCTGGAACCCTTTCAAATGCCACAGTCAATTTGGCTCTCTCTGCTTTCCTGCGGACTCCATCCTCAAAAGCACCTTTTTTCGCTTTCGGCAGCCTCCGGAGCAAAAAAGACAAACGTCCAGCTTTTGCTGCCACAGCAAAGGTGCCAGCGGAGAAAAGTAATGCTGGTTCTCACTGCCTCCTGGAACCCTTTAAAATGCCACAGACAATTTGGCCCTCTCTGCTTTCCTGAGGACTCCATCCTCAAAAGCACCTGTTTTCGCTTTCGGCAGCCTCCGGAGCAAAAAAGACAAACGTCCAGCTTTTGCTGCCACAGCAAAGGTGCCAGCGGGGAAAAGTAATGCTGGTTCTCACTGCCTCCTGGAACTCTTTGAAATGCCACAGACAATTTTGCACTCTCTGCTTTCCTGCAGACTCCATCCTCAAAAGCACCTGTTTTTGCTTTCGGCAGCCTCCGGAGCAAAAAAGACAAACGTCCAGCTTTTGCTGCCACAGCAAAGGTGCCAGCGGGGAAAAGTGATGCTGGTTCTCACTGCCTCCTGGAACCCTTTCAAATGCCACAGACAATTTGGCCCTCTCTGCTTTCCTGCGGACTCCATCCTCAAAAGCACTTGTTTTTCTTTCGGCAACCTCCGGAGCAAAAAAGACAAACGTCCAGCTTTTGCTGCCACAGCAAAGGTGCCAGCGGGGAAAAGTAATGCTGGTTCTCACTTCCTCCTGGAACCCTTTCAAATGACACAGTCAATTTGGCTCTCTCTGCTTTCCTGCGGACTCCATCCTCAAAAGCACCTGTTTTTGCTTTCGGCAGCCTCCGGAGCAAAAAAGACAAACGTCCAGCTTTTGCTGCCACAGCAAAGGTGCCAGCGGGGAAAAGTGATGCTGGTTCTCACTGCCTCCTGGAACCCTTTCAAATGCCCCAGACAATTTGGCCCTCTCTGCTTTCCTGCGGACTCCATCCTCAAAAGCACCTTTTTTCGCTTTCGGCAGCCTCCGGAGCAAAAAAGACAAACGTCCAGCTTTTGCTGCCACAGCAAAGGTGCCAGCGGGGAAAAGTAATGCTGGTTCTCACTGCCTCCTGGAACTCTTTCAAATGCCCCAGAAAATTTGGCCCTCTCTGCTTTCCTGCGGACTCCATCCTCAAAACCATCTCTTTTCGCTTTCGGCAGCCTCCGGAGCAAAAAAGACAAACGTCCAGCTTTTGCTGCCACAGCAAAGGTGCCAGCGGGGAAAAGTAATGCTGGTTCTCACTTCCTCCTGGAACTCTTTCAAATGCCACAGACAATTTTGCACTCTCTGCTTTCCTGCGGACTCCATCCTCAAAAGCACCTGTTTTTGCTTTCGGCAGCCTCCGGAGCAAAAAAGACAAACGTCCAGCTTTTGCTGCCACAGCAAAGGTGCCAGCGGGGAAAAGTAATGCTGGTTCTCACTTCCTCCTGGAACTCTTTCAAATGCCACAGACAATTTGGCCCTCTCTGCTTTCCTGCGGACTCCATCCTCAAAAGCACTTGTTTTCTCTTTCGGCAACCTCCGGAGCAAAAAAGACAAACGTCCAGCTTTTGCTGCCACAGCAAAGGTGCCAGCGGGGAAAAGTGATGCTGGTTCTCACTGCCTCCTGGAACCCTTTCAAATGCACCACACAATTTGGCCCTCTCTGCTTCCTGCGGACTCCATCCTCAAAAGCACCTGTTTTCGCTTTCGGCAACCTCCGGAGCAAAAAAGACAAACGTCCAGCTTTTGCTGCCACAGCAAAGGTGCCAGCGGGGAAAAGTAATGCTGGTTCTCACTGCCTCCTGGAACTCTTTCAAATGCCCGAGAAAATTTGGCCCTATCTGCTTTCCTGCGGACTCTATCCTCAAAAGCATCTCTTTTCGCTTTCGGCAGCCTCCGGAGCAAAAAAGACAAACGTCCAGCTTTTGCTGCCACAGCAAAGGTGCCAGCGGGGAAAAGTAATGCTGGTTCTCACTGCCTCCTGGAACTCTTTCAAATGCCACAGACAATTTTGCACTCTCTGCTTTCCTGCGGACTCCATCCTCAAAAGCACCTGTTTTTGCTTTCGGCAGCCTCCGGAGCAAAAAAGACAAACGTCCAGATTTTGCTGCCACAGCAAAGGTGCCAGCGGGGAAAAGTGATGCTGGTTCTCACTGCCTCCTGGAACCCTTTCAAATGCCCCAGACAATTTGGCCCTCTCTGCTTTCCTGCGGACTCCATCCTCAAAAGCACTTGTTTTCGCTTTCGGCAGCCTCAGGAGCAAAAAAGACAAACGTCCAGCTTTTGCTGCCACAGCAAAGGTGCCAGCGGGGAAAAGTGATGCTGGTTCTCACTGCCTCCTGGAACCCTTTCAAATGCACCGCACAATTTGGCCCTCTCTGCTTTCCTGCGGACTCCATCCTCAAAAGCACCTGTTTTCGCTTTCGGCAGCCTCCGGAGCAAAAAAGACAAACGTCCAGCTTTTGCTGCCACAGCAAAGGTGCCAGCGGGGAAAAGTAATGCTGGTTCTCACTTCCTCCTGGAACCCTTTCAAATGCCACAGTCAATTTGGCTCTCTCTGCTTTCCTGCGGACTCCATCCTCAAAAGCACCTGTTTTCGCTTTCGGCAGCCTCCGGAGCAAAAAAGACAAACGTCCAGCTTTTGCTGCCACAGCAAAGGTGCCAGCGGAGAAAAGTAATGCTGGTTCTCACTGCCTCCTGGAACCCTTTAAAATGCCACAGACAATTTGGCCCTCTCTGCTTTCCTGAGGACTCCATCCTCAAAAGCACCTGTTTTCGCTTTCGGCAGCCTCCGGAGCAAAAAAAGACAAACGTCCAGCTTTTGCTGCCACAGCAAAGGTGCCAGCGGGAAAAGTAATGCTGGTTCTCACTGCCTCCTGGAACTCTTTGAAATGCCACAGACAATTTTGCACTCTCTGCTTTCCTGCGGACTCCATCCTCAAAAGCACCTGTTTTTGCTTTCGGCAGCCTCCGGAGCAAAAAAGACAAACGTCCAGCTTTTGCTGCCACAGCAAAGGTGCCAGCGGGGAAAAGTAATGCTGGTTCTCACTGCCTCCTGGAACCCTTTCAAATGCCCCAGACAATTTGGCCCTCTCTGCTTTCCTGCGGACTCCATCCTCAAAAGCACTTGTTTTTTCTTTCGGCAACCTCCGGAGCAAAAAAGACAAACGTCCAGCTTTTGCTGCCACAGCAAAGGTGCCAGCGGGGAAAAGTGATGCTGGTTCTCACTGCCTCCTGGAACCCTTTCAAATGCCCCAGACAATTTGGCCCTCTCTGCTTTCCTGCGGACTCCATCCTCAAAAGCACCTTTTTTCGCTTTCGGCAGCCTCCGGAGCAAAAAAGACAAACGTCCAGCTTTTGCTGCCACAGCAAAGGTGCCAGCGGGGAAAAGTAATGCTGGTTCTCACTTCCTCCTGGAACTCTTTCAAATGCCACAGTCAATTTGGCTCTCTCTGCTTTCCTGCGGACTCCATCCTCAAAAGCACCTGTTTTCGCTTTCGGCAGCCTCCGGAGCAAAAAAGACAAACGTCCAGCTTTTGCTGCCACAGCAAAGGTGCCAGCGGGGGAAAGTGATGCTGGTTCTCACTGCCTCCTGGAACTCTTTCAAATGCCCCAGAAAATTTGGCCCTCTCTGCTTTCCTGCGGACTCCATCCTCAAAAGCATCTCTTTTCGCTTTCGGCAGCCTCCGGAGGAAAAAAGACAAACGTCCAGCTTTTGCTGCCACAGCAAAGGTGCCAGCGGGGAAAAGTAATGCTGGTTCTCACTTCCTCCTGGAACTCTTTCAAATGCCACAGACAATTTTGCACTATCTGCTTTCCTGCAGACTCCATCCTCAAAAGCACCTGTTTTTGCTTTCGGCAGCCTCCGGAGCAAAAAAGACAAACGTCCAGCTTTTGCTGCCACAGCAAAGGTGCCAGCGGGGAAAAGTAATGCTGGTTCTCACTGCCTCCTGGAACCCTTTCAAATGCCACAGACAATTTGGCCCTCTCTGCTTTCCTGCGGACTCCATCCTCAAAAGCACTTGTTTTCTCTTTCGGCAACCTCCGGAGCAAAAAAGACAAACGTCCAGCTTTTGCTGCCACAGCAAAGGTGCCAGCGGGGAAAAGTGATGCTGGTTCTCACTTCCTCCTGGAACTCTTTCAAATGCCACAGTCAATTTGGCTCTCTCTGCTTTCCTGCGGACTCCATCCTCAAAAGCACCTGTTTTCGCTTTCGGCAGCCTCCGGAGCAAAAAAGACAAACGTCCAGCTTTTGCTGCCACAGCAAAGGTGCCAGCGGGGAAAAGTAATGCTGGTTCTCACTGCCTCCTGGAACTCTGTCAAATGCCACAGACAATTTTGCACTCTCTGCTTTCCTGCGGACTCCATCCTCAAAAGCACCTGTTTTCGCTTTCGGCAACCTCCGGAGCAAAAAAGACAAACGTCCAGCTTTTGCTGCCACAGCAAAGGTGCCAGCGGGGAAAAGTAATGCTGGTTCTCACTGCCTCCTGGAACCCCTTCAAATGCCCCAGATAATTTGGCTCTCTCTGCTTTCCTGCGGACTCTATCCTCAAAAGCATCTGTTTTCGCTTTCGGCATCCTCCGGAGCAAAAAAGACAAACGTCCAGCTTTTGCTGCCACAGCAAAGGTGCCAGCGGGGGAAAGTGATGCTGGTTCTCACTGCCTCCTGGAACTCTTTCAAATGCCCCAGAAAATTTGGCCCTCTCTGCTTTCCTGCGGACTCCATCCTCAAAAGCATCTCTTTTCGCTTTCGGCAGCCTCCGGAGGAAAAAAGACAAACGTCCAGCTTTTGCTGCCACAGCAAAGGTGCCAGCGGGGAAAAGTAATGCTCGTTCTCACTTCCTCCTGGAACTCTTTCAAATGCCACAGACAATTTTGCACTATCTGCTTTCCTGCAGACTCCATCCTCAAAAGCACCTGTTTTTGCTTTCGGCAGCCTCCGGAGCAAAAAAGACAAACGTCCAGCTTTTGCTGCCACAGCAAAGGTGCCAGCGGGGAAAAGTAATGCTGGTTCTCACTGCCTCCTGGAACCCTTTCAAATGCCACAGACAATTTGGCCCTCTCTGCTTTCCTGCGGACTCCATCCTCAAAAGCACTTGTTTTCTCTTTCGGCAACCTCCGGAGCAAAAAAGACAAACGTCCAGCTTTTGCTGCCACAGCAAAGGTGCCAGCGGGGAAAAGTGATGCTGGTTCTCACTGCCTCCTGGAACTCTTTCAAATGCCCCAGAAAATTTGGCCCTATCTGCTTTCCTGCGGACTCTATCCTCAAAAGCATCTCTTTTCGCTTTCGGCAGCCTCCGGAGCAAAAAAGACAAACGTCCAGCTTTTGCTGCCACAGCAAAGGTGCCAGCGGGGAAAAGTAATGCTGGTTCTCACTGCCTCCTGGAACTCTTTCAAATGCCACAGACAATTTTGCACTCTCTGCTTTCCTGCGGACTCCATCCTCAAAAGCACCTGTTTTTGCTTTCGGCAGCCTCCGGAGCAAAAAAGACAAACGTCCAGCTTTTGCTGCCACAGCAAAGGTGCCAGCGGGGAAAAGTAATGCTGGTTCTCACTGCCTTTTGGAACTCTTTCAAATGCCACAGTCAATTTGGCTCTCTCTGCTTTCCTGCGGACTCCATCCTCAAAAGCACCTTTTTTCGCTTTCGGCAGCATCCGGAGCAAAAAAGACAAACGTCCAGCTTTTGCTGCCACAGCAAAGGTGCCAGCGGGGAAAAGTAATGCTGGTTCTCACTGCCTCCTGGAACCCCTTCAAATGCCCCAGATAATTTGGCTCTCTCTGCTTTCCTGCGGACTCTAGCCTCAAAAGCATCTGTTTTCGCTTTCGGCATCCTCAGGAGCAAAAAAGACAAACGTCCAGCTTTTGCTGCCACAGCAAAGGTGCCAGCGGGGGAAAGTGATGCTGGTTCTCACTGCCTCCTGGAACTCTTTCAAATGCCCCAGAAAATTTGGCCCTCTCTGCTTTCCTGCGGACTCCATCCTCAAAAGCATCTCTTTTCGCTTTCGGCAGCCTCCGGAGCAAAAAAGACAAACGTCCAGCTTTTGCTGCCACAGCAAAGGTGCCAGCGGGGAAAAGTAATGCTGGTTTTCACTGCCTCCTGGAACCCCTTCAAATGCCCCAGATAATTTGGCTCTCTCTGCTTTCCTGCGGACTCTATCCTCAAAAGCATCTGTTTTCGCTTTCGGCATCCTCAGGAGCAAAAAAGACAAACGTCCAGCTTTTGCTGCCACAGCAAAGGTGCCAGCGGGGAAAAGTAATGCTGGTTCTCACTTCTTCCTGAACTCTTTGAAATGCCACAGACAATTTTGCACTCTCTGCTTTCCTGCAGACTCCATCCTCAAAAGCACCTGTTTTTGCTTTCGGCATCCTCAGGAGCAAAAAAGACAAACGTCCAGCTTTTGCTGCCACAGCAAAGGTGCCAGCGGGGAAAAGTAATGCTGGTTCTCACTGCCTCCTGGAACCCTTTCAAATGCCCCAGACAATTTGGCCCTCTCTGCTTTCCTGCGGACTCCATCCTCAAAAGCACTTGTTTTCTCTTTCGGCAACCTCCGGAGCAAAAAAGACAAACGTCCAGCTTTTGCTGCCACAGCAAAGGTGCCAGCGGGGAAAAGTGATGCTGGTTCTCACTGCCTCCTGGAACCCTTTCAAATGCACCACACAATTTGGCCCTCTCTGCTTTCCTGCGGACTCCATCCTCAAAAGCACCTGTTTTCGCTTTCGGCAACCTCCCGAGCAAAAAAGACAAACGTCCAGCTTTTGCTGCCACAGCAAAGGTGCCAGCGGGGAAAAGTAATGCTGGTTCTCACTGCCTCCTGGAACTCTTTCAAATGCCCCAGAAAATTTGGCCCTATCTGCTTTCCTGCGGACTCTATCCTCAAAAGCATCTCTTTTCGCTTTCGGCAGCCTCCGGAGCAAAAAAGACAAACGTCCAGCTTTTGCTGCCACAGCAAAGGTGCCAGCGGGGAAAAGTAATGCTGGTTCTCACTGCCTCCTGGAACCCTTTCAAATGCCACAGACAATTTGGCCCTCTCTGCTTTCCTGCGGACTCCATCCTCAAAAGCACCTGTTTTTGCTTTCGACATCCTCAGGAGCAAAAAAGACAAACGTCCAGCTTTTGCTGCCACAGCAAAGGTGCCAGCGGGGAAAAGTAATGCTGGTCCTCATTGCCTCCTGGAACCTCTTCAAATGCCCCAGACAATTTGGCCCTCTCTGCTTTCCTGCGGACTCCATCCTCAAAAGCACTTGTTTTCGCTTTCGGCGGTGTTTGGAGCAAAAAAGACAAACGTCCAGCTTTTGCTGCCACAGCAAAGGTGCCAGCGGGGAAAAGTGATGCTGGTTCTCACTGCCTCCTGGAACCCTATCAAATGCCACAGACAATTTGGCCCTCTCTGCTTTCCTGAGGACTCCATCCTCAAAAGCACCTGTTTTCGCTTTCGGCAGCCTCCGGAGCAAAAAAGACAAACGTCCAGCTTTTGCTGCCACAGCAAAGGTGCCAGCGGAGAAAAGTAATGCTGGTTCTCACTGCCTCCTGGAACCCTTTCAAATGCCACAGTCAATTTGGCTCTCTCTGCTTTCCTGCGGACTCCATCCTCAAAAGCAGCTATTTTCGCTTTCGGCAGCCTCCGGAGCAAAAAAGACAAACGTCCAGCTTTTGCTGCCACAGCAAAGGTGCCAGCGGGGAAAAGTAATGCTGGTTCTCACTGCCTCCTGGAACCCTTTCAAATGCCACAGACAATTTCGCCCACTCTGCTTTCCTGCGGACTCCATCCTCAAAAGCACCTTTTTTCGCTTTCGGCAGCCTCCGGAGCAAAAAAGACAAACGTCCAGCTTTTGCTGCCACAGCAAAGGTGCCAGCGGAGAAAAGTAATGCTGGTTCTCACTGCCTCCTGGAACCCTTTCAAATGCCACAGACAATTTTGCACTCTCTGCTTTCCTGCGGACTCCATCCTCAAAAGCACCTGTTTTCGCTTTCGGCAGCCTCCGGAGCAAAAAAGACAAACGTCCAGCTTTTGCTGCCACAGCAAAGGTGCCAGCGGGGAAAAGTAATGCTGGTTCTCACTGCCTCCTGGAACCCTTTCAAATGCCACAGACAATTTGGCCCTCTCTGCTTTCCTGCGGACTCCATCCTCAAAAGCACCTTTTTTCGCTTTCGACATCCTCAGGAGCAAAAAAGACAAACGTCCAGCTTTTGCTGCCACAGCAAAGGTGCCAGCGGGGAAAAGTAATGCTGGTTCTCACTGCCTCCTGGAACTCTTTGAAATGCCCCAGACAATTTTGCACTCTCTGCTTTCCTGCGGACTCCATCCTCAAAAGCACCTGTTTTTGCTTTCGGCAGCCTCCGGAGCAAAAAAGACAAACGTCCAGCTTTTGCTGCCACAGCAAAGGTTCCAGCGGGGAAAAGTAATGCTGGTTCTCACTGCCTCCTGGAACTCTTTGAAATGCCCCAGACAATTTTGCACTCTCTGCTTTCCTGCGGACTCCATCCTCAAAAGCACCTGTTTTTGCTTTCGGCAGCCTCCGGAGCAAAAAAGACAAACGTCCAGCTTTTGCTGCCACAGCAAAGGTGCCAGCGGGGAAAAGTAATGCTGGTTCTCACTGCCTCCTGGAACCCTTTCAAATGCCCCAGACAATTTGGCCCTCTCTGCTTTCCTGCGGACTCCATCCTCAAAAGCACCTGTTTTCGCTTTCGGCAGCCTCCGGAGCAAAAAAGACAAACGTCCAGCTTTTGCTGCCACAGCAAAGGTGCCAGCGGGGAAAAGTAATGCTGGTTCTCACTGCCTCCTGGAACTCTTTCAAATGCCCCAGACAATTTTGCACTCTCTGCTTTCCTGCGGACTCCATCCTCAAAAGCACCTGTTTTCGCTTTCGGCAGCCTCCGGAGCAAAAAAGACAAACGTCCAGCTTTTGCTGCCACAGCAAAGGTGCCAGCGGGGAAAAGTAATGCTGGTTCTCACTGCCTTCTGGAACCCTTTCAAATGCCACAGACAATTTGGCCCTCTCTGCTTTCCTGCGGACTCCATCCTCAAAAGCACCTGTTTTCGCTTTCGGCAGCCTCCGGAGCAAAAAAGACAAACGTCCAGCTTTTGCTGCCACAGCAAAGGTGCCAGCGGGGAAAAGTAATGCTGGTTCTCACTGCCTCCTGGAACTCTTTCAAATGCCCCAGAAAATTTGGCCCTCTCTGCTTTCCTGCGGACTCCATCCTCAAAACCATCTCTTTTCGCTTTCGGCAGCCTCCGGAGGAAAAAAGACAAACGTCCAGCTTTTGCTGCCACAGCAAAGGTGCCAGCGGGGAAAAGTAATGCTGGTTCTCACTTCCTCCTGGAACTCTTTCAAATGCCACAGACAATTTTGCACTCTCTGCTTTCCTGCGGACTCCATCCTCAAAAGCACCTGTTTTTGCTTTCGGCAGCCTCCGGAGCAAAAAAGACAAACGTCCAGCTTTTGCTGCCACAGCAAAGGTGCCAGCGGGGAAAAGTAATGCTGGTTCTCACTTCCTCCTGGAACTCTTTCAAATGCCACAGACAATTTGGCCCTCTCTGCTTTCCTGCGGACTCCATCCTCAAAAGCACTTGTTTTCTCTTTCGGCAACCTCCGGAGCAAAAAAGACAAACGTCCAGCTTTTGCTGCCACAGCAAAGGTGCCAGCGGGGAAAAGTGATGCTGGTTCTCACTGCCTCCTGGAACCCTTTCAAATGCACCACACAATTTGGCCCTCTCTGCTTTCCTGCGGACTCCATCCTCAAAAGCACCTGTTTTCGCTTTCGGCAACCTCCGGAGCAAAAAAGACAAACGTCCAGCTTTTGCTGCCACAGCAAAGGTGCCAGCGGGGAAAAGTAATGCTGGTTCTCACTGCCTCCTGGAACTCTTTCAAATGCCCGAGAAAATTTGGCCCTATCTGCTTTCCTGCGGACTCTATCCTCAAAAGCATCTCTTTTCGCTTTCGGCAGCCTCCGGAGCAAAAAAGACAAACGTCCAGCTTTTGCTGCCACAGCAAAGGTGCCAGCGGGGAAAAGTAATGCTGGTTCCCACTGCCTCCTGGAACTCTTTCAAATGCCACAGACAATTTTGCACTCTCTGCTTTCCTGCGGACTCCATCCTCAAAAGCACCTGTTTTTGCTTTCGGCAGCCTCCGGAGCAAAAAAGACAAACGTCCAGCTTTTGCTGCCACAGCAAAGGTGCCAGCGGGGAAAAGTGATGCTGGTTCTCACTGCCTCCTGGAACCCTTTCAAATGCCCCAGACAATTTGGCCCTCTCTGCTTTCCTGCGGACTCCATCCTCAAAAGCACCTGTTTTCGCTTTCGGCAGCCTCCGGAGCAAAAAAGACAAACGTCCAGCTTTTGCTGCCACAGCAAAGGTGCCAGCGGAGAAAAGTAATGCTGGTTCTCACTGCCTCCTGGAACCCTTTCAAATGCCACAGTCAATTTGGCTCTCTCTGCTTTCCTGCGGACTCCATCCTCAAAAGCACCTTTTTTCGCTTTCGGCAGCCTCCGGAGGAAAAAAGACAAACGTCCAGCTTTTGCTGCCACAGCAAAGGTGCCAGCGGGGAAAAGTAATGCTGGTTCTCACTTCCTCCTGGAACTCTTTCAAATGCCACAGACAATTTTGCACTATCTGCTTTCCTGCAGACTCCATCCTCAAAAGCACCTGTTTTCGCTTTCGGCAGCCTCCGGAGCAAAAAAGACAAACGTCCAGCTTTTGCTGCCACAGCAAAGGTGCCAGCGGGGAAAAGTGATGCTGGTTCTCACTGCCTCCTGGAACCCTTTCAAATGCCACAGACAATTTGGCCCTCTCTGCTTTCCTGCGGACTCCATCCTCAAAAGCACTTGTTTTCTCTTTCGGCAACCTCCGGAGCAAAAAAGACAAACGTCCAGCTTTTGCTGCCACAGCAAAGGTGCCAGCGGAGAAAAGTGATGCTGGTTCTCACTGCCTCCTGGAACCCTTTCAAATGCCACAGTCAATTTGGCTCTCTCTGCTTTCCTGCGGACTCCATCCTCAAAAGCACCTGTTTTCGCTTTCGGCAGCCTCCGGAGCAAAAAAGACAAACGTCCAGCTTTTGCTGCCACAGCAAAGGTGCCAGCGGGGAAAAGTAATGCTGGTTCTCACTGCCTCCTGGAACTCTGTCAAATGCCACAGACAATTTTGCACTCTCTGCTTTCCTGCGGACTCCATCCTCAAAAGCACCTGTTTTCGCTTTCGGCAACCTCCGGAGCAAAAAAGACAAACGTCCAGCTTTTGCTGCCACAGCAAAGGTGCCAGCGGGGAAAAGTAATGCTGGTTCTCACTGCCTCCTGGAACCCCTTCAAATGCCCCAGATAATTTGGCTCTCTCTGCTTTCCTGCGGACTCTATCCTCAAAAGCATCTGTTTTCGCTTTCGGCATCCTCCGGAGCAAAAAAGACAAACGTCCAGCTTTTGCTGCCACAGCAAAGGTGCCAGCGGGGGAAAGTGATGCTGGTTCTCACTGCCTCCTGGAACTCTTTCAAATGCCCCAGAAAATTTGGCCCTCTCTGCTTTCCTGCGGACTCCATCCTCAAAAGCATCTCTTTTCGCTTTCGGCAGCCTCCGGAGGAAAAAAGACAAACGTCCAGCTTTTGCTGCCACAGCAAAGGTGCCAGCGGGGAAAAGTAATGCTCGTTCTCACTGCCTCCTGGAACCCTTTCAAATGCACCGCACAATTTGGCCCTCTCTGCTTTCCTGCGGACTCCATCCTCAAAAGCACCTGTTTTCGCTTTCGGCAGCCTCCGGAGCAAAAAAGACAAACGTCCAGCTTTTGCTGCCACAGCAAAGGTGCCAGCGGGGAAAAGTAATGCTGGTTCTCACTTCCTCCTGGAACCCTTTCAAATGCCACAGTCAATTTGCCTCTCTCTGCTTTCCTGCGGACTCCATCCTCAAAAGCACCTGTTTTCGCTTTCGGCAGCCTCCGGAGCAAAAAAGACAAACGTCCAGCTTTTGCTGCCACAGCAAAGGTGCCAGCGGAGAAAAGTAATGCTGGTTCTCACTGCCTCCTGGAACCCTTTAAAATGCCACAGACAATTTGGCCCTCTCTGCTTTCCTGAGGACTCCATCCTCAAAAGCACCTGTTTTCGCTTTCGGCAGCCTCCGGAGCAAAAAAGACAAACGTCCAGCTTTTGCTGCCACAGCAAAGGTGCCAGCGGGGAAAAGTAATGCTGGTTCTCACTGCCTCCTGGAACTCTTTGAAATGCCACAGACAATTTTGCACTCTCTGCTTTCCTGCGGACTCCATCCTCAAAAGCACCTGTTTTTGCTTTCGGCAGCCTCCGGAGCAAAAAAGACAAACGTCCAGCTTTTGCTGCCACAGCAAAGGTGCCAGCGGGGAAAAGTAATGCTGGTTCTCACTGCCTCCTGGAACCCTTTCAAATGCCCCAGACAATTTGGCCCTCTCTGCTTTCCTGCGGACTCCATCCTCAAAAGCACTTGTTTTTCTTTCGGCAACCTCCGGAGCAAAAAAGACAAACGTCCAGCTTTTGCTGCCACAGCAAAGGTGCCAGCGGGGAAAAGTGATGCTGGTTCTCACTGCCTCCTGGAACCCTTTCAAATGCACCACACAATTTGGCTCTCTCTGCTTTCCTGCGGACTCCATCCTCAAAAGCACCTGTTTTCGCTTTCGGCAGCCTCCGGAGCAAAAAAGACAAACGTCCAGCTTTTGCTGCCACAGCAAAGGTGCCAGCGGGGAAAAGTAATGCTGGTTCTCACTTCCTCCTGGAACCCTTTCAAATGACACAGTCAATTTGGCTCTCTCTGCTTTCCTGCGGACTCCATCCTCAAAAGCACCTGTTTTTGCTTTCGGCAGCCTCCGGAGCAAAAAAGACAAACGTCCAGCTTTTGCTGCCACAGCAAAGGTGCCAGCGGGGAAAAGTGATGCTGGTTCTCACTGCCTCCTGGAACCCTTTCAAATGCCCCAGACAATTTGGCCCTCTCTGCTTTCCTGCGGACTCCATCCTCAAAAGCACCTGTTTTCGCTTTCGGCAGCCTCCGGAGCAAAAAAGACAAACGTCCAGCTTTTGCTGCCACAGCAAAGGTGCCAGCGGAGAAAAGTAATGCTGGTTCTCACTGCCTCCTGGAACCCTTTCAAATGCCACAGTCAATTTGGCTCTCTCTGCTTTCCTGCGGACTCCATCCTCAAAAGCACCTTTTTTCGCTTTCGGCAACCTCCGGAGCAAAAAAGACAAACGTCCAGCTTTTGCTGCCACAGCAAAGGTGCCAGCGGGGAAAAGTAATGCTGGTTCTCACTTCCTCCTGGAACTCTTTCAAATGCCACAGTCAATTTGGCTCTCTCTGCTTTCCTGCGGACTCCATCCTCAAAAGCACCTGTTTTCGCTTTCGGCAGCCTCCGGAGCAAAAAAGACAAACGTCCAGCTTTTGCTGCCACAGCAAAGGTGCCAGCGGGGGAAAGTGATGCTGGTTCTCACTGCCTCCTGGAACTCTTTCAAATGCCCCAGAAAATTTGGCCCTCTCTGCTTTCCTGCGGACTCCATCCTCAAAAGCATCTCTTTTCGCTTTCGGCAGCCTCCGGAGGAAAAAAGACAAACGTCCAGCTTTTGCTGCCACAGCAAAGGTGCCAGCGGGGAAAAGTAATGCTGGTTCTCACTTCCTCCTGGAACTCTTTCAAATGCCACAGACAATTTTGCACTATCTGCTTTCCTGCGGACTCCATCCTCAAAAGCACCTGTTTTTGCTTTCGGCAGCCTCCGGAGCAAAAAAGACAAACGTCCAGCTTTTGCTGCCACAGCAAAGGTGCCAGCGGGGAAAAGTAATGCTGGTTCTCACTGCCTCCTGGAACCCTTTCAAATGCCACAGACAATTTGGCCCTCTCTGCTTTCCTGCGGACTCCATCCTCAAAAGCACTTGTTTTCTCTTTCGGCAACCTCCGGAGCAAAAAAGACAAACGTCCAGCTTTTGCTGCCACAGCAAAGGTGCCAGCGGGGGAAAGTGATGCTGGTTCTCACTGCCTCCTGGAACTCTTTCAAATGCCCCAGAAAATTTGGCCCTCTCTGCTTTCCTGCGGACTCCATCCTCAAAAGCATCTCTTTTCGCTTTCGGCAGCCTCCGGAGGAAAAAAGACAAACGTCCAGCTTTTGCTGCCACAGCAAAGGTGCCAGCGGGGAAAAGTAATGCTCGTTCTCACTTCCTCCTGGAACTCTTTCAAATGCCACAGACAATTTTGCACTATCTGCTTTCCTGCAGACTCCATCCTCAAAAGCACCTGTTTTTGCTTTCGGCACCCTCCGGAGCAAAAAAGACAAACGTCCAGCTTTTGCTGCCACAGCAAAGGTGCCAGCGGGGAAAAGTAATGCTGGTTCTCACTGCCTCCTGGAACCCTTTCAAATGCCACAGACAATTTGGCCCTCTCTGCTTTCCTGCGGACTCCATCCTCAAAAGCACTTGTTTTCTCTTTCGGCAACCTCCGGAGCAAAAAAGACAAACGTCCAGCTTTTGCTGCCACAGCAAAGGTGCCAGCGGGGAAAAGTGATGCTGGTTCTCACTGCCTCCTGGAACTCTTTCAAATGCCCCAGAAAATTTGGCCCTATCTGCTTTCCTGCGGACTCCATCCTCAAAAGCATCTCTTTTCGCTTTCGGCAGCCTCCGGAGCAAAAAAGACAAACGTCCAGCTTTTGCTGCCACAGCAAAGGTGCCAGCGGGGAAAAGTAATGCTGGTTTTCACTGCCTCCTGGAACCCCTTCAAATGCCCCAGATAATTTGGCTCTCTCTGCTTTCCTGCGGACTCTATCCTCAAAAGCATCTGTTTTCGCTTTCGGCAGCCTCCGGAGCAAAAAAGACAAACGTCCAGCTTTTGCTGCCACAGCAAAGGTGCCAGCGGGGAAAAGTAATGCTGGTTCTCACTTCTTCCTGAACTCTTTGAAATGCCACAGACAATTTTGCACTCTCTGCTTTCCTGCGGACTCCATCCTCAAAAGCACCTGTTTTTGCTTTCGGCATCCTCAGGAGCAAAAAAGACAAACGTCCAGCTTTTGCTGCCACAGCAAAGGTGCCAGCGGGGAAAAGTAATGCTGGTTCTCACTGCCTCCTGGAACCCTTTCAAATGCCACAGACAATTTGGCCCTCTCTGCTTTCCTGCGGACTCCATCCTCAAAAGCACTTGTTTTCTCTTTCGGCAACCTCCGGAGCAAAAAAGACAAACGTCCAGCTTTTGCTGCCACAGCAAAGGTGCCAGCGGGGAAAAGTGATGCTGGTTCTCACTGCCTCCTGGAACCCTTTCAAATGCACCACACAATTTGGCCCTCTCTGCTTTCCTGCGGACTCCATCCTCAAAAGCACCTGTTTTCGCTTTCGGCAACCTCCGGAGCAAAAAAGACAAACGTCCAGCTTTTGCTGCCACAGCAAAGGTGCCAGCGGGGAAAAGTAATGCTGGTTCTCACTGCCTCCTGGAACTCTTTCAAATGCCCCAGACAATTTGGCCCTATCTGCTTTCCTGCGGACTCTATCCTCAAAAGCATCTCTTTTCGCTTTCGGCAGCCTCCGGAGCAAAAAAGACAAACGTCCAGCTTTTGCTGCCACAGCAAAGGTGCCAGCGGGGAAAAGTAATGCTGGTTCTCACTGCCTCCTGGAACCCTTTCAAATGCCACAGACAATTTGGCCCTCTCTGCTTTCCTGCGGACTCCATCCTCAAAAGCACCTGTTTTTGCTTTCGACATCCTCAGGAGCAAAAAAGACAAACGTCCAGCTTTTGCTGCCACAGCAAAGGTGCCAGCGGGGAAAAGTAATGCTGGTCCTCATTGCCTCCTGGAACCTCTTCAAATGCCCCAGACAATTTGGCCCTCTCTGCTTTCCTGCGGACTCCATCCTCAAAAGCACTTGTTTTCGCTTTCGGCGGTGTTTGGAGCAAAAAAGACAAACGTCCAGCTTTTGCTGCCACAGCAAAGGTGCCAGCGGGGAAAAGTGATGCTGGTTCTCACTGCCTCCTGGAACCCTTTAAAATGCCACAGACAATTTGGCCCTCTCTGCTTTCCTGAGGACTCCATCCTCAAAAGCACCTGTTTTTGCTTTCGACATCCTCAGGAGCAAAAAAGACAAACGTCCAGCTTTTGCTGCCACAGCAAAGGTGCCAGCGGGGAAAAGTAATGCTGGTCCTCATTGCCTCCTGGAACCTCTTCAAATGCCCCAGACAATTTGGCCCTCTCTGCTTTCCTGCGGACTCCATCCTCAAAAGCACTTGTTTTCGCTTTCGGCGGTGTTTGGAGCAAAAAAGACAAACGTCCAGCTTTTGCTGCCACAGCAAAGGTGCCAGCGGGGAAAAGTGATGCTGGTTCTCACTGCCTCCTGGAACCCTTTCAAATGCCACAGACAATTTGGCCCTCTCTGCTTTCCTGAGGACTCCATCCTCAAAAGCACCTGTTTTCGCTTTCGGCAGCCTCCGGAGCAAAAAAGACAAACGTCCAGCTTTTGCTGCCACAGCAAAGGTGCCAGCGGAGAAAAGTAATGCTGGTTCTCACTGCCTCCTGGAACCCTTTCAAATGCCACAGTCAATTTGGCTCTCTCTGCTTTCCTGCGGACTCCATCCTCAAAAGCAGCTATTTTCGCTTTCGGCAGCCTCCGGAGCAAAAAAGACAAACGTCCAGCTTTTGCTGCCACAGCAAAGGTGCCAGCGGGGAAAAGTAATGCTGGTTCTCACTGCCTCCTGGAACCCTTTCAAATGCCACAGACAATTTGGCCCTCTCTGCTTTCCTGCGGACTCCATCCTCAAAAGCACTTGTTTTCTCTTTCGGCAACCTCCGGAGCAAAAAAGACAAACGTCCAGCTTTTGCTGCCACAGCAAAGGTGCCAGCGGGGAAAAGTGATGCTGGTTCTCACTGCCTCCTGGAACCCTTTCAAATGCCACAGACAATTTCGCCCTCTCTGCTTTCCTGCGGACTCCATCCTCAAAAGCACCTGTTTTCGCTTTCGGCAGCCTCCGGAGCAAAAAAGACAAACGTCCAGCTTTTGCTGCCACAGCAAAGGTGCCAGCGGAGAAAAGTAATGCTGGTTCTCACTGCCTCCTGGAACCCTTTCAAATGCCACAGACAATTTTGCACTCTCTGCTTTCCTGCGGACTCCATCCTCAAAAGCACCTGTTTTTGCTTTCGGCAGCCTCCGGAGCAAAGAAGACAAACGTCCAGCTTTTGCTGCCACAGCAAAGGTGCCAGCGGGGAAAAGTAATGCTGGTTCTCACTGCCTCCTGGAACCCTTTCAAATGCCACAGACAATTTGGCCCTCTCTGCTTTCCTGCGGACTCCATCCTCAAAAGCACCTTTTTTCGCTTTCGACATCCTCAGGAGCAAAAAAGACAAACGTCCAGCTTTTGCTGCCACAGCAAAGGTGCCAGCGGGGAAAAGTAATGCTGGTTCTCACTGCCTTCTGGAACCCTTTCAAATGCCACAGACAATTTGGCCCTCTCTGCTTTCCTGCGGACTCCATCCTCAAAAGCACCTGTTTTCTCTTTCGGCAACCTCCGGAGCAAAAAAGACAAACGTCCAGCTTTTGCTGCCACAGCAAAGGTGCCAGCGGGGAAAAGTGATGCTGGTTCTCACTGCCTCCTGGAACCCTTTCAAATGTACCACACAATTTGGCCCTCTCTGCTTTCCTGTGGACTCCATCCTCAAAAGCACCTGTTTTCGCTTTCGGCAGCCTCCGGAGCAAAAAAGACAAACGTCCAGCTTTTGCTGCCACAGCAAAGGTGCCAGCGGGGAAAAGTAATGCTGGTTCTCACTGCCTCCTGGAACTCTGTCAAATGCCACAGACAATTTTGCACTCTCTGCTTTCCTGCGGACTCCATCCTCAAAAGCACCTGTTTTCGCTTTCGGCAACCTCCGGAGCAAAAAAGACAAACGTCCAGCTTTTGCTGCCACAGCAAAGGTGCCAGCGGGGAAAAGTAATGCTGGTTCTCACTGCCTCCTGGAACCCCTTCAAATGCCCCAGATAATTTGGCTCTCTCTGCTTTCCTGCGGACTCTATCCTCAAAAGCATCTGTTTTCGCTTTCGGCATCCTCCGGAGCAAAAAAGACAAACGTCCAGCTTTTGCTGCCACAGCAAAGGTGCCAGCGGGGGAAAGTGATGCTGGTTCTCACTGCCTCCTGGAACTCTTTCAAATGCCCCAGAAAATTTGGCCCTCTCTGCTTTCCTGCGGACTCCATCCTCAAAAGCATCTCTTTTCGCTTTCGGCAGCCTCCGGAGGAAAAAAGACAAACGTCCAGCTTTTGCTGCCACAGCAAAGGTGCCAGCGGGGAAAAGTAATGCTCGTTCTCACTTCCTCCTGGAACTCTTTCAAATGCCACAGACAATTTTGCACTATCTGCTTTTCTGCAGACGCCATCCTCAAAAGCACCTGTTTTTGCTTTCGGCAGCCTCCGGAGCAAAAAAGACAAACGTCCAGCTTTTGCTGCCACAGCAAAGGTGCCAGCGGGGAAAAGTGATGGTGGTTCTCACTGCCTCCTGGAACCCTTTCAAATGCCCCAGACAATTTGGCCCTCTCTGCTTTCCTGCGGACTCCATCCTCAAAAGCACTTGATTTCTCTTTCGGCAACCTCCGGAGCAAAAAAGACAAACGTCCAGCTTTTGCTGCCACAGCAAAGGTGCCAGCGGGGAAAAGTGATGCTGGTTCTCACTGCCTCCTGGAACTCTTTCAAATGCCCCAGAAAATTTGGCCCTATCTGCTTTCCTGCGGACTCTATCCTCAAAAGCATCTCTTTTCGCTTTCGGCAGCCTCCGGAGCAAAAAAGACAAACGTCCAGCTTTTGCTGCCACAGCAAAGGTGCCAGCGGGGAAAAGTAATGCTGGTTCTCACTGCCTCCTGGAACTCTTTCAAATGCCACAGACAATTTTGCACTCTCTGCTTTCCTGCGGACTCCATCCTCAAAAGCACCTGTTTTTGCTTTCGGCAGCCTCCGGAGCAAAAAAGACAAACGTCCAGCTTTTGCTGCCACAGCAAAGGTGCCAGCGGGGAAAAGTAATGCTGGTTCTCACTGCCTTTTGGAACTCTTTCAAATGCCACAGTCAATTTGGCTCTCTCTGCTTTCCTGCGGACTCCATCCTCAAAAGCACCTTTTTTCGCTTTCGGCAGCCTCCGGAGCAAAAAAGACAAACGTCCAGCTTTTGCTGCCACAGCAAAGGTGCCAGCGGGGAAAAGTAATGCTGGTTCTCACTGCCTCCTGGAACCCCTTCAAATGCCCCAGATAATTTGGCTCTCTCTGCTTTCCTGCGGACTCTAGCCTCAAAAGCATCTGTTTTCGCTTTCGGCATCCTCAGGAGCAAAAAAGACAAACGTCCAGCTTTTGCTGCCACAGCAAAGGTGCCAGCGGGGGAAAGTGATGCTGGTTCTCACTGCCTCCTGGAACTCTTTCAAATGCCCCAGAAAATTTGGCCCTCTCTGCTTTCCTGCGGACTCCATCCTCAAAAGCATCTCTTTTCGCTTTCGGCAGCCTCCGGAGCAAAAAATACAAACGTCCAGCTTTTGCTGCCACAGCAAAGGTGCCAGCGGGGAAAAGTAATGCTGGTTTTCACTGCCTCCTGGAACCCCTTGAAATGCCCCAGATAATTTGGCTGTCTCTGCTTTCCTGCGGACTCTATCCTCAAAAGCATCTGTTTTCGCTTTCGGCATCCTCCGGAGCAAAAAAGACAAACGTCCAGCTTTTGCTGCCACAGCAAAGGTGCCAGCGGGGAAAAGTAATGCTGGTTCTCACTGCCTCCTGGAACTCTTTCAAATGCCCCAGAAAATTTGGCCCTATCTGCTTTCCTGCGGACTCTATCCTCAAAAGCATCTCTTTTCGCTTTCGGCAGCCTCCGGAGCAAAAAAGACAAACGTCCAGCTTTTGCTGCCACAGCAAAGGTGCCAGCGGGGAAAAGTAATGCTGGTTCTCACTGCCTCCTGGAACCCTTTCAAATGCCAGAGACAATTTGGCCCTCTCTGCTTTCCTGCGGACTCCATCCTCAAAAGCACCTGTTTTTGCTTTCGACATCCTCAGGAGCAAAAAAGACAAACGTCCAGCTTTTGCTGCCACAGCAAAGGTGCCAGCGGGGAAAAGTAATGCTGGTCCTCATTGCCTCCTGGAACCTCTTCAAATGCCCCAGACAATTTGGCCCTCTCTGCTTTCCTGCGGACTCCATCCTCAAAAGCACTTGTTTTCGCTTTCGGCGGTGTTTGGAGCAAAAAAGACAAACGTCCAGCTTTTGCTGCCACAGCAAAGGTGCCAGCGGGGAAAAGTGATGCTGGTTCTCACTGCCTCCTGGAACCCTTTCAAATGCCACAGACAATTTGGCCCTCTCTGCTTTCCTGAGGACTCCATCCTCAAAAGCACCTGTTTTTGCTTTCGACATCCTCAGGAGCAAAAAAGACAAACGTCCAGCTTTTGCTGCCACAGCAAAGGTGCCAGCGGGGAAAAGTAATGCTGGTCCTCATTGCCTCCTGGAACCTCTTCAAATGCCCCAGACAATTTGGCCCTCTCTGCTTTCCTGCGGACTCCATCCTCAAAAGCACTTGTTTTCGCTTTCGGCGGTGTTTGGAGCAAAAAAGACAAACGTCCAGCTTTTGCTGCCACAGCAAAGGTGCCAGCGGGGAAAAGTGATGCTGGTTCTCACTGCCTCCTGGAACCCTTTCAAATGCCCCAGACAATTTGGCCCTCTCTGCTTTCCTGAGGACTCCATCCTCAAAAGCACCTGTTTTCGCTTTCGGCAGCCTCCGGAGCAAAAAAGACAAACGTCCAGCTTTTGCTGCCACAGCAAAGGTGCCAGCGGAGAAAAGTAATGCTGGTTCTCACTGCCTCCTGGAACCCTTTCAAATGCCACAGTCAATTTGGCTCTCTCTGCTTTCCTGCGGACTCCATCCTCAAAAGCAGCTATTTTCGCTTTCGGCAGCCTCCGGAGCAAAAAAGACAAACGTCCAGCTTTTGCTGCCACAGCAAAGGTGCCAGCGGGGAAAAGTAATGCTGGTTCTCACTGCCTCCTGGAACCCTTTCAAATGCCACAGACAATTTCGCCCTCTCTGCTTTCCTGCGGACTCCATCCTCAAAAGCACCTGTTTTCGCTTTCGGCAGCCTCCGGAGCAAAAAAGACAAACGTCCAGCTTTTGCTGCCACAGCAAAGGTGCCAGCGGAGAAAAGTAATGCTGGTTCTCACTGCCTCCTGGAACCCTTTCAAATGCCACAGACAATTTTGCACTCTCTGCTTTCCTGCGGACTCCATCCTCAAAAGCACCTGTTTTTGCTTTCGGCAGCCTCCGGAGCAAAAAAGACAAACGTCCAGCTTTTGCTGCCACAGCAAAGGTGCCAGCGGAGAAAAGTAATGCTGGTTCTCACTGCCTCCTGGAACCCTTTCAAATGCCACAGACAATTTGGCCCTCTCTGCTTTCCTGCGGACTCCATCCTCAAAAGCACCTGTTTTCGCTTTCGGCAACCTCCGGAGCAAAAAAGACAAACGTCCAGCTTTTGCTGCCACAGCAAAGGTGCCAGCGGGGAAAAGTAATGCTGGTTCTCACTGCCTCCTGGAACTCTTTCAAATGCCCGAGAAAATTTGGCCCTATCTGCTTTCCTGCGGACTCTATCCTCAAAAGCATCTCTTTTAGCTTTCGGCAGCCTCCGGAGCAAAAAAGACAAACGTCCAGCTTTTGCTGCCACAGCAAAGGTGCCAGCGGGGAAAAGTAATGCTGGTTCTCACTGCCTCCTGGAACTCTTTCAAATGCCACAGACAATTTTGCACTCTCTGCTTTCCTGCGGACTCCATCCTCAAAAGCACCTGTTTTTGCTTTCGGCAGCCTCCGGAGCAAAAAAGACAAACGTCCAGATTTTGCTGCCACAGCAAAGGTGCCAGCGGGGAAAAGTGATGCTGGTTCTCACTGCCTCCTGGAACCCTTTCAAATGCCCCAGACAATTTGGCCCTCTCTGCTTTCCTGCGGACTCCATCCTCAAAAGCACTTGTTTTCGCTTTCGGCAGCCTCAGGAGCAAAAAAGACAAACGTCCAGCTTTTGCTGCCACTGCAAAGGTGCCAGCGGGGAAAAGTGATGCTGGTTCTCACTGCCTCCTGGAACCCTTTCAAATGCACCGCACAATTTGGCCCTCTCTGCTTTCCTGCGGACTCCATCCTCAAAAGCACCTGTTTTCGCTTTCGGCAGCCTCCGGAGCAAAAAAGACAAACGTCCAGCTTTTGCTGCCACAGCAAAGGTGCCAGCGGGGAAAAGTAATGCTGGTTCTCACTTCCTCCTGGAACCCTTTCAAATGCCACAGTCAATTTGCCTCTCTCTGCTTTCCTGCGGACTCCATCCTCAAAAGCACCTGTTTTCGCTTTCGGCAGCCTCCGGAGCAAAAAAGACAAACGTCCAGCTTTTGCTGCCACAGCAAAGGTGCCAGCGGAGAAAAGTAATGCTGGTTCTCACTGCCTCCTGGAACCCTTTAAAATGCCACAGACAATTTGGCCCTCTCTGCTTTCCTGAGGACTCCATCCTCAAAAGCACCTGTTTTCGCTTTCGGCAGCCTCCGGAGCAAAAAAGACAAACGTCCAGCTTTTGCTGCCACAGCAAAGGTGCCAGCGGGGAAAAGTAATGCTGGTTCTCACTGCCTCCTGGAACTCTTTGAAATGCCACAGACAATTTTGCACTCTCTGCTTTCCTGCGGACTCCATCCTCAAAAGCACCTGTTTTTGCTTTCGGCAGCCTCCGGAGCAAAAAAGACAAACGTCCAGCTTTTGCTGCCACAGCAAAGGTGCCAGCGGGGAAAAGTAATGCTGGTTCTCACTGCCTCCTGGAACCCTTTCAAATGCCCCAGACAATTTGGCCCTCTCTGCTTTCCTGCGGACTCCATCCTCAAAAGCACTTGTTTTTCTTTCGGCAACCTCCGGAGCAAAAAAGACAAACGTCCAGCTTTTGCTGCCACAGCAAAGGTGCCAGCGGGGAAAAGTGATGCTGGTTCTCACTGCCTCCTGGAACCCTTTCAAATGCACCACACAATTTGGCTCTCTCTGCTTTCCTGCGGACTCCATCCTCAAAAGCACCTGTTTTCGCTTTCGGCAGCCTCCGGAGCAAAAAAGACAAACGTCCAGCTTTTGCTGCCACAGCAAAGGTGCCAGCGGGGAAAAGTAATGCTGGTTCTCACTTCCTCCTGGAACCCTTTCAAATGACACAGTCAATTTGGCTCTCTCTGCTTTCCTGCGGACTCCATCCTCAAAAGCACCTGTTTTTGCTTTCGGCAGCCTCCGGAGCAAAAAAGACAAACGTCCAGCTTTTGCTGCCACAGCAAAGGTGCCAGCGGGGAAAAGTGATGCTGGTTCTCACTGCCTCCTGGAACCCTTTCAAATGCCCCAGACAATTTGGCCCTCTCTGCTTTCCTGCGGACTCCATCCTCAAAAGCACCTGTTTTCGCTTTCGGCAGCCTCCGGAGCAAAAAAGACAAACGTCCAGCTTTTGCTGCCACAGCAAAGGTGCCAGCGGAGAAAAGTAATGCTGGTTCTCACTGCCTCCTGGAACCCTTTCAAATGCCACAGTCAATTTGGCTCTCTCTGCTTTCCTGCGGACTCCATCCTCAAAAGCACCTTTTTTCGCTTTCGGCAACCTCCGGAGCAAAAAAGACAAACGTCCAGCTTTTGCTGCCACAGCAAAGGTGCCAGCGGGGAAAAGTAATGCTGGTTCTCACTTCCTCCTGGAACTCTTTCAAATGCCACAGTCAATTTGGCTCTCTCTGCTTTCCTGCGGACTCCATCCTCAAAAGCACCTGTTTTCGCTTTCGGCAGCCTCCGGAGCAAAAAAGACAAACGTCCAGCTTTTGCTGCCACAGCAAAGGTGCCAGCGGGGGAAAGTGATGCTGGTTCTCACTGCCTCCTGGAACTCTTTCAAATGCCCCAGAAAATTTGGCCCTCTCTGCTTTCCTGCGGACTCCATCCTCAAAAGCATCTCTTTTCGCTTTCGGCAGCCTCCGGAGGAAAAAAGACAAACGTCCAGCTTTTGCTGCCACAGCAAAGGTGCCAGCGGGGAAAAGTAATGCTGGTTCTCACTTCCTCCTGGAACTCTTTCAAATGCCACAGACAATTTTGCACTATCTGCTTTCCTGCGGACTCCATCCTCAAAAGCACCTGTTTTTGCTTTCGGCAGCCTCCGGAGCAAAAAAGACAAACGTCCAGCTTTTGCTGCCACAGCAAAGGTGCCAGCGGGGAAAAGTAATGCTGGTTCTCACTGCCTCCTGGAACCCTTTCAAATGCCACAGACAATTTGGCCCTCTCTGCTTTCCTGCGGACTCCATCCTCAAAAGCACTTGTTTTCTCTTTCGGCAACCTCCGGAGCAAAAAAGACAAACGTCCAGCTTTTGCTGCCACAGCAAAGGTGCCAGCGGGGGAAAGTGATGCTGGTTCTCACTGCCTCCTGGAACTCTTTCAAATGCCCCAGAAAATTTGGCCCTCTCTGCTTTCCTGCGGACTCCATCCTCAAAAGCATCTCTTTTCGCTTTCGGCAGCCTCCGGAGGAAAAAAGACAAACGTCCAGCTTTTGCTGCCACAGCAAAGGTGCCAGCGGGGAAAAGTAATGCTCGTTCTCACTTCCTCCTGGAACTCTTTCAAATGCCACAGACAATTTTGCACTATCTGCTTTCCTGCAGACTCCATCCTCAAAAGCACCTGTTTTTGCTTTCGGCACCCTCCGGAGCAAAAAAGACAAACGTCCAGCTTTTGCTGCCACAGCAAAGGTGCCAGCGGGGAAAAGTAATGCTGGTTCTCACTGCCTCCTGGAACCCTTTCAAATGCCACAGACAATTTGGCCCTCTCTGCTTTCCTGCGGACTCCATCCTCAAAAGCACTTGTTTTCTCTTTCGGCAACCTCCGGAGCAAAAAAGACAAACGTCCAGCTTTTGCTGCCACAGCAAAGGTGCCAGCGGGGAAAAGTGATGCTGGTTCTCACTGCCTCCTGGAACTCTTTCAAATGCCCCAGAAAATTTGGCCCTATCTGCTTTCCTGCGGACTCCATCCTCAAAAGCATCTCTTTTCGCTTTCGGCAGCCTCCGGAGCAAAAAAGACAAACGTCCAGCTTTTGCTGCCACAGCAAAGGTGCCAGCGGGGAAAAGTAATGCTGGTTTTCACTGCCTCCTGGAACCCCTTCAAATGCCCCAGATAATTTGGCTCTCTCTGCTTTCCTGCGGACTCTATCCTCAAAAGCATCTGTTTTCGCTTTCGGCAGCCTCCGGAGCAAAAAAGACAAACGTCCAGCTTTTGCTGCCACAGCAAAGGTGCCAGCGGGGAAAAGTAATGCTGGTTCTCACTTCTTCCTGAACTCTTTGAAATGCCACAGACAATTTTGCACTCTCTGCTTTCCTGCGGACTCCATCCTCAAAAGCACCTGTTTTTGCTTTCGGCATCCTCAGGAGCAAAAAAGACAAACGTCCAGCTTTTGCTGCCACAGCAAAGGTGCCAGCGGGGAAAAGTAATGCTGGTTCTCACTGCCTCCTGGAACCCTTTCAAATGCCACAGACAATTTGGCCCTCTCTGCTTTCCTGCGGACTCCATCCTCAAAAGCACTTGTTTTCTCTTTCGGCAACCTCCGGAGCAAAAAGACAAACGTCCAGCTTTTGCTGCCACAGCAAAGGTGCCAGCGGGGAAAAGTGATGCTGGTTCTCACTGCCTCCTGGAACCCTTTCAAATGCACCACACAATTTGGCCCTCTCTGCTTTCCTGCGGACTCCATCCTCAAAAGCACCTGTTTTCGCCTTTCGGCAACCTCCGGAGCAAAAAAGACAAACGTCCAGCTTTTGCTGCCACAGCAAAGGTGCCAGCGGGGAAAAGTAATGCTGGTTCTCACTGCCTCCTGGAACTCTTTCAAATGCCCCAGAAAATTTGGCCCTATCTGCTTCCTGCGGACTCTATCCTCAAAAGCATCTCTTTTTCGCTTTCGGCAGCCTCCGGAGCAAAAAAGACAAACGTCCAGCTTTTGCTGCCACAGCAAAGGTGCCAGCGGGGAAAAGTAATGCTGGTTCTCACTGCCTCCTGGAACCCTTTCAAATGCCACAGACAATTTGGCCCTCTCTGCTTTCCTGCGGACTCCATCCTCAAAAGCACCTGTTTTTGCTTTCGACATCCTCAGGAGCAAAAAAGACAAACGTCCAGCTTTTGCTGCCACAGCAAAGGTGCCAGCGGGGAAAAGTAATACTGGTCCTCATTGCCTCCTGGAACCTCTTCAAATGCCCCAGACAATTTGGCCCTCTCTGCTTTCCTGCGGACTCCATCCTCAAAAGCACTTGTTTTCGCTTTCGGCGGTGTTTGGAGCAAAAAAGACAAACGTCCAGCTTTTGCTGCCACAGCAAAGGTGCCAGCGGGGAAAAGTGATGCTGGTTCTCACTGCCTCCTGGAACCCTTTAAAATGCCACAGACAATTTGGCCCTCTCTGCTTTCCTGAGGACTCCATCCTCAAAAGCACCTGTTTTTGCTTTCGACATCCTCAGGAGCAAAAAAGACAAACGTCCAGCTTTTGCTGCCACAGCAAAGGTGCCAGCGGGGAAAAGTAATGCTGGTCCTCATTGCCTCCTGGAACCTCTTCAAATGCCCCAGACAATTTGGCCCTCTCTGCTTTCCTGCGGACTCCATCCTCAAAAGCACTTGTTTTCGCTTTCGGCGGTGTTTGGAGCAAAAAAGACAAACGTCCAGCTTTTGCTGCCACAGCAAAGGTGCCAGCGGGGAAAAGTGATGCTGGTTCTCACTGCCTCCTGGAACCCTTTCAAATGCCACAGACAATTTGGCCCTCTCTGCTTTCCTGAGGACTCCATCCTCAAAAGCACCTGTTTTCGCTTTCGGCAGCCTCCGGAGCAAAAAAGACAAACGTCCAGCTTTTGCTGCCACAGCAAAGGTGCCAGCGGAGAAAAGTAATGCTGGTTCTCACTGCCTCCTGGAACCCTTTCAAATGCCACAGTCAATTTGGCTCTCTCTGCTTTCCTGCGGACTCCATCCTCAAAAGCAGCTATTTTCGCTTTCGGCAGCCTCCGGAGCAAAAAAGACAAACGTCCAGCTTTTGCTGCCACAGCAAAGGTGCCAGCGGGGAAAAGTAATGCTGGTTCTCACTGCCTCCTGGAACCCTTTCAAATGCCACAGACAATTTGGCCCTCTCTGCTTTCCTGCGGACTCCATCCTCAAAAGCACTTGTTTTCTCTTTCGGCAACCTCCGGAGCAAAAAAGACAAACGTCCAGCTTTTGCTGCCACAGCAAAGGTGCCAGCGGGGAAAAGTGATGCTGGTTCTCACTGCCTCCTGGAACCCTTTCAAATGCCACAGACAATTTCGCCCTCTCTGCTTTCCTGCGGACTCCATCCTCAAAAGCACCTGTTTTCGCTTTCGGCAGCCTCCGGAGCAAAAAAGACAAACGTCCAGCTTTTGCTGCCACAGCAAAGGTGCCAGCGGAGAAAAGTAATGCTGGTTCTCACTGCCTCCTGGAACCCTTTCAAATGCCACAGACAATTTTGCACTCTCTGCTTTCCTGCGGACTCCATCCTCAAAAGCACCTGTTTTTGCTTTCGGCAGCCTCCGGAGCAAAGAAGACAAACGTCCAGCTTTTGCTGCCACAGCAAAGGTGCCAGCGGGGAAAAGTAATGCTGGTTCTCACTGCCTCCTGGAACCCTTTCAAATGCCACAGACAATTTGGCCCTCTCTGCTTTCCTGCGGACTCCATCCTCAAAAGCACCTTTTTTCGCTTTCGACATCCTCAA